>NC_041392.1:699122166-699142956 GCF_002162155.2 Triticum dicoccoides | reverse complement strand
GCCTTCCTGCATTGACCCCCCACTGCCAAGTTCCAACTCAATCTCGCGCGTCCTCTCTGCTCCTGTCCCTGTCCCTGTCCCGGCGGCCGTGCGCGTTCGGGAAGGAGGAGGAGGAGGAGGAGGGAGCCCAAGGCGTCGTCTTCGGAGCTCGCGCCCGTTGTCTCAGGTGAGTCGGGAGGCCTCCCGATCGCTGGTGCCGGTCAGGCATTCCGTCGAACGCCTAGCGGGCGTGTTGCGATTTCGTAGAGCTGCTGGGCTTCTGGTGGTGCTTGCCCACTTGGCATGTTTTTCCGTTTGATCGGGTGGTTATCTATGCTGGGGATTTGATCTAGAGTGCTGCGGCGCTGTGAGCTTTCCTTGGCATTCTGCCGAGCGGTTTGTGGGCATGGGCCGGCGGAGCAGAGCAAGGTCGGATCCTACTGGGATCAGGTTTCTGACGCACGCTGTTGGTTTGATGATTGTTTTCAGCTGTGCCTCTCTCTAGTACTGAGCTGTTTGACTTTATGAGGCATATGCTTCATTCGATTTGTAGTGACTTGGCCTATGATCCTTTGGAGAGGTCAGTTCAATTGGACGCTGTAGTTCAGATTTGCATCTGTCATATTTTCATCAGCATTGTGTTTGGTCCTGTGGTTTCTGGAGTCTTGTAGAATCTTAGATTCAGTTATGTGCCTTTTTCACTGCCATCCCATGATCCGAAAATGCTCCCCTGCTGCCTCGAAGAAAGGGGAGGTGACATCTTTACGGAATGTATGTATGGAGCTTCGTGAAAAGGAGAGCTGCATGTCTGCTTTTGTTGCCACAGCCATGAGCGTTTACTTGGTTGCCCTGAAAGCGGAATCCCTTTAGGCATTTTCTCTACCGAATTTGACTTGGATATGCGTTACCTGTTGATCATATTTTGCTCTCACTTCAAACTTGTTTCTCCAGCACATTCATAGTACTGTGCAATCCAATTTGTCAACTATTGCCATTATAGAAACTATCTAAATTTGGGCAGCTGTTGTGATGAGATTATCTTTTTTCATTTGGCACCAGGTTGCAAACTGGATGTTTTATGCAGAAAAAAGAAGTAGCTGCTGATCCTCTCTCTCTGTCTGCAGGTTGGTGGACACAAGAGTTAGTTACGCTACGACTTGCTGTTCTCAGAGCACTGGGAACGTTGAAATTTGAAGTAGAAATTAGTGTGTGTAAGCAACAGCCGGCAACAGCACATGATGGGTGCACAATGACTAAAGTTTGAGTGAGATTTCACCAGATAGCAGAAGTGCTTGATATAAAAGAAAGATGGGCGACGAGTACCAGTGCGAGTCTGATGATGAGGTCGCACCACCAATGTGGCCTAATGTAGGGGATGTAGACCAGAAGCTGTTCAAAATGGAGAAACTTGAGGACCACGATGCACTCAATGATGTTGAGTTTCATGAGCAGCCTGCTCGTGCGGATCTCCACCGGCTAAAGGAAATTGCAAGCTCTGAGAAAGGCGCTTCTCAAATGCAATACTTTGTAAAGCATTGGGAATATAAGCGGGCTAGTAATGCTCTGCTTTTGAGCGAAGAGCTTGGCCGTCTCTCCCAACAGAGAAAAGAGATTGAAGAAAAGAAGCAACAAATCTTGGAGGAGCAGCGATTTCAGGATGAAAATTATTATGCTGCGAAGAGGCAAGTACCAATACTGGATGAAGTTTACAAGAATGAATGGAAGCGTCCGAGCAAAAAGACTGATGACCATTCTCGTAATCAAGAGCTTAAAATAGATGCAGAATACAACACTATTTCCTATTGGAAAGAGCGAGCGATGCGGTTAGAAGAAGCGCTTGAGGCAAGCCTGGAAAGGGAGCGTGCATTGGAGGAAAAGTTGGAGGAAGATATAAAGAATCTTCAGTCACATACACCGGTGGAGGAATTCTCTGGAATGTTAAAACGGGCTGATTACTTCTTGCATTTGGTTCTCCAAAGTGCTCCTATTGTAATTGCTCACCAGGTATGCTTTATCTAAGTTTACACCAGTTACAACTTGCTATGTACACAAGATGCTGTTCAAAGAAGGAACATGATGGAGCACTGAACATGAACTTCGATGATAGGGTATTGGTAAATGATATGTATTCTCTTTCTTGTTTACAGGATGCTGACTTGCGGTACCGTTTCATATTTAATCACTTCCCAACACTTGCTGATGAGGTAATTTAATTTTTGCTGATACCTTCACCATGCCTTCGTTGCCGACTTTTCTGCTTCATATACTGTTCACTGCTCTCACTCTATAAATTTTGACTTTGGTTAATTACAATTTATTTTTCAGGATGTTATTGGTAAAACCGACCATGAGATATTGTCAGGTGAGGGTATAGATGAGATGAATAACGTCAAGAGGGAGGTTATGGCCAAGGGTATACCAACTAAGAGAGAGTTTGTATTTAACACTCCATTGTTTGGAGCAAAGACTTTTGTGACATACATTGAACCAGTATTCAGCAAATCTGGGGAAACAATTGGTGTGAATTATGTTGCAATGGACATAACAGACCAGGTGATTTGTTGAATTTACTTCTCTCATATAGGCCTCTTCAATTCCATTTCATTCTGAATCTTGAGAATAAAAAATATTATCCGTTTCCCTTGGCTCTGGTGTGCACAGTAAAAGTCACCCTTCTTCTTGGTCTGTGAAGGATGCATACAATTGTAGCTAGAAGCCTAGAACTGCATACTAAAATTTATCTTTCATCCAGTGGCACTGCGCCTATTTCTAACTCTGTAGGAACCAGTCGCTTCTTGTAGCATTGTAGATACTCCCTCCATTTTTATATACAAGGCCACTATGGAATATACATTTTGCATCTATACAAGGCCACCAACAGTATTCGAGGCAAAATTAATGATATTTTCTCGTACTAAGAACTTGTTTAATACTTGCATGCATGCAGTCATAATGAAAGTTAGCTACTTCTCCACTCAGTTTCTTTGCATGCATGCGGAGTATTAATGATCCCAGTAAACAAGAAGAAAATCTGACTTGTAAAATATGCATTAAATTTTACATTGGTACCTGTAATCCGAGTTTGTGGCCTTTTATATAAAAATGGAGGGAGTAATTGGCATTTCTTACCAGTGGTTGGCATGTTATATTTCATGGCTAGGCTCATGATTTCAGTTTTGAAATTGCATGCGAAAACGATATTGTGCATTGGTACCTTCTTGTGAGGATTGCATAAACTATTCTTTGAGAGTAGTTTTCACATTAAATGCGTCCTTAATTAAATTGCATTTAGTACACCACATGCTGTTCTATATTTTGTTCCGCCCTTCTGATTATTTGCACTTTAGGTCAAAACAAGGGAGAAAATGGCGGATATAAGGGTGAGAGAAGCTATCCAAAAAGCCAAGGAAACAGAACTTAGCAGATCTCTGCACATTACTGGTTTGCATCTTGTAGCAGTCTAATTTACTCTAATATAATTATTGAGCTGTAAGTCAGAATTGTACACTGAATGCTTCCACTTGCATAACGTTGCAGAGGAAACTATGAGAGCAAAACAAATGCTAGCCACCATGTCCCATGAGATCAGATCTCCCCTTTCAGGGGTTCTTAGCATGGCTGAAATTCTTGCAGCTACTAAACTGGATAAAGAGCAATATCAGTTGCTAGAAGTTATGTTATCTTCTGGAGATCTTGTATTGCAATTGATCAATGACATCCTCGATCTTTCCAAAGTGGAGTCAGGTATTTAAAATGAATGTTATTTAAGGAAGATGAACCATTTATCTTCTTCTTTTCAAGTGGTTTCTAGGAGTTGCTGGATGCATTAAGTGCATTTCAATTCCCACTGTATTACTTGTAGTAAATAAGTTCAGAATGACATCTCCTGAGTGAAGATAGTTTTTGAGATTTGCTCCAAACAATTATCCAAACCGTTGGTGCATTTCATTTCGTGTTATAGTTGTTAACATATTTCTCTTTGTGCCTAAGACACTCGAAATCTGAAGTAGGTTGTTTCTGCCTTCATTACTTCAGGAGCTATGAAACTAGAGGCTACGACATTTAGACCAAGGGAAGTAGTTAAACACGTACTCCAAACTGCCGCTGCATCTCTGAAGAAGGAATTGACCCTTGAAGGGTTTATAGGAGATGATGTTCCATTGGAGGTATTGAGTAATAACTACCTTTTCTCCCATGTTTTCTTGTCTAAAGCGTTAACGCGTCAACCTGTACCGGACCCAGAGTCAAACTCTGATTTGTTAAGGGTGAAGACTGAATTTGGCTTTACACATTCATGTATCTGCAAATTGACTTCAGTCACCTTATGGAAGAAAATGAAGTACCTATTTATAAGTTTAAGTAGTTGCAGAGCAGTAGAGATCTTTGTCAATTTTGGGATTTCGCTTACTTAAAATGATTTCATTCGTCTCAGTTATATTTTTTCAATGTTGTTATAGGTCATTGGTGATGTGCTAAGGATTAGGCAAATTCTGACCAATTTAATCAGGTGAGCTTCCATTTCCTATATTCCTAAAGCATACCAGCCTTTAAAGAGATTGGATAAAAGTTAAATAAAACAAACATGCGCTTGGATGTAATGCAAAATATATGTCTGATATATATCTTATTTGGAACCATGACAGCAATGCAGTGAAGTTTACACATGATGGGACGGTTGGGATAAAACTTCGTCTTGTAGATAAGCAGCAAGCAGTATGTGAAATAGAAAATGGGCAACTTCATGTGAGAGCCCATCCTGCAAGCTCAGTTACTACTGCAGCAGAAAATTCTGCTGCCTCTCCAAGAAACTGTGATAAAGATGCTTCGCGTTGCTCCAGTCGTGAAGATGTTTGTCAGAATGGTGTTGTATCAAATGAAAATTTTAGGGAGTACCATGAGGGAGAAGTTGTTTGGCTTCAGTGCGATGTACATGATACTGGGATCGGAATACCAGGTTTTTCCCCATATATCTCCTTTTCCCCCATATCCCATTTCAAGGGGAAACATATAATCTCTGGGGTTTGTTTTGTCTCCTTTTCTCATGATTCTTTCAATCTATGATCACCTGCAGAGAAGGCACTGCCGTGTTTGTTCAAGAGGTATATGCAAGCCAGTACGGACCATGCAAGAAAATATGGTGGAACAGGGTTGGGCCTTGCGATCTGCAAGCAGTTGGTACGCTCTTTTTTCAGTTCCGGTTATTGATTCATCTATAAGACAAAATTAATATACCAGTAGTTATGCATGAACTAACCACTAATACCTGGAATCACAAGAAGAAATACTTTAATGTTAGTTTTAACTAAAGCAGGTTCACAGTAACTTAATAAGTTGTGTAACTTTTCTTAGATAAGGAATAAATCATGTAACTATTCTATTGATTTTTCACAATGATTTAGGTGGAGTTGATGGGTGGTACTCTAACTGTGGTTAGCTATGAGGATGAAGGATCAACATTCACATTCATGATACCTTGCAAAATTCCTGCAAAAGAGGAGAACAGTGATGATCCTGATGATGAGGCCAGTACTCGTAATAATCTCACTATCAATGATATAGAAGGATCTTTCGTTTTCAAGCCGAAAGTGCGCCCTTCTCTCCTGTCTTCTGGAGTTCCAATAATGAACAACACCAAGTTCTTTGGCAGCAATCTTATGGGCTATGATTCTACTAATGTAATAGAGGATCATAAACCATTCTCCAATGGTTTCATATCGACGAAAGATAATTCTGGAAAGTGTGCCCCTGCTGCTAGTCAATCAAATGGTCCAAATGTTAGCAGCATAGATGAAGAAAAAAATGATTGTTCAATGGTCTTTGAACTGAATAGTCAAGCTGAACGGGTTTCCAGTTCCCGAGCCGAGACAACATCAGTTTCAGGGGCTGGCATTCAGGAGGGAGGGAAAGCATGCAAAGCTCTTGAAGAAAAATCACTTAACAAGAAATCCAAGTGTTCTCCAAGTAGCAGCAAGGCAAAGATCCTCCTCGTCGAAGATAACAAAGTCAATATAATGGTGGCAAAATCAATGCTGGTGCCGCTGGGTCATGGAATAGACATAGTAAATAACGGACTGGAAGCAATCCGTGCAGTACAGTGCCACCAATATGATATTATCCTGATGGTATGACAAACAAAATTCTCAATTGTCTATGCTACGTGCTAGCATTAGTTTGGTTTCTCATGTTTACCTCATCCATTCATCCATATGTAGCCATCACTTCATTCTCGATTGCCTCACCTGAAAATATTTAAGTTACAAAAGTGACACTTAAAGATGCCAAGTTTACAAAAAAAATTCAAAAAATTCAAGCCAATAGGCGCATCCTTTTCATGAACACACCACTTCAAGCACAAAAAAATGGAGCAAAAAGCTTAATCTGTTAGGTGATGGATATACATTATTCTGAACTTAAAAATAGGCAAGGGCTACTCCAATAATTGATTGAGTTGGCTCATTGCTTGGCTTGTTCTAGTGTGTTCCAAGCTTCATGGATTATCTCTTGTTGTCTACAATGATTAGTTGACCTCCTTGCTTCCTATATCATTAGTCACCATGGTCCGGTATTGATATTGTTTGATAGCGTAGCAAATTACCTTTATACTATTTGATAAATATAATTTAAGTTATAAAGATGGTGCCTCATCTTGTGATATCATTACTGGTGTCAGGGCAGCCTTATGAAACCAAGTGAAATTTATATCATACAGTAGCGTTTCTTCTGCTCTTCTGTTGACAATGGTAATGTCACTTTCTTGACAGGATGTTCACATGCCAGTAATGGATGGCCTACAAGCCACTAAATTGATCCGTCACTTTGAAAATACTGGCTGTTGGGACGCTTCTGTAAAGCCTGAAGACAATGGGATGATAGCCAACTCAGCTATTTCATCTGATTGTGTGCAAGACAAGAAAGGGAAGAGAGTACCTATAATTGCGGTAAGCTTACTTAAACAATTCCAAATTCATGTTTAATAGTATCTGTGTCTCACCTTTGTTCCCATGTTGCTTCATGATTGTCTGTTTTTGTGATCATACATTCATGTGCAAAATGACATGCAGTTGGGTGCGTAGTGGAGAAAAATATTCATATGCAAAATAGAAATTTCAATGCTTTGAGTGCTCATATTTAGAGTAAAAAGTAAAATATGCCCCTGCATCTAATATTTCAAATGTTCATGTTATCTCTGCCTTGCTTTGTAAGACAAGTGCCCGAACTACGCGCAATCACATTACCTGTATCTAATATTTAAGAATAAGTTGTATTTTCTGTACAACTACAGTGCTATAATTGGAAATGTGTTCCTTATGCAATAACAGCTCAAATGTCTGGGTGATTAGTATATACCATTTTGGTCCTTTTCTTTTTCCTCTCCAATTAATGTGGGAAATACTAGCACCTCAGCGCTACCGAAGGAGCTCTTTTGAATCTTTTCATAGCAATATCATAGACTTGCCTAGACTTTGAAAGAACGCATCGACACATTGTGAGAACAACATTTCCACTTTACTGATTAACAGTGGATGTTTTTTTCGAGCCTTTTCAGTGTGTTTCTGGCCATGAGGCTTCACATACTCTTCCATTTGGCTTTAAATGTCAATGCATGGGATTTCTTTGTGGCTCGGTTAATCCCCATATAACAATAGATAGTAGGGATTATGGACCATTACATTAAGTCGATTATTTTTGGATACTGTATAATAACCCCGAATATCATGATGCATTGCAGATGACAGCAAATTCATTCGCGGAGAGTGCTGATGAGTGCCTTGCTGCAGGCATGGATTCCTACATATCTAAGCCAATGAACTTCCAAAAAACAAAAGAGTGCCTGCAGCGCTATTTGTTGTCTCAGTAACTAACCAATTGTTGTAAAGTGTAGGAAGGTAATTTTTAGCTTAGGAAAGTTTTGTGAAGTCATATCAGTGTTTTCCTGTAAATGTTATTCCCTCGACGGATCAGAAATGCAATAGATATAGTGTTAGTGTGTCTTCCTTACTGTTGGGAGACAGACAGAGAGCTCTTTTTTAGGGAGCAGGGCCAACCTAGCCCGATTAGTAAGATCACATAGCTTACTCAAACTTTAGTTCCTCATTGATTGTATGAGACATGAACTGATATTGTGTCACCCCTGTATATATCTTATCCTTTAGCAACTAACTGTCTATTACTGCCAGTAGCTTCAGTTTTGTGATGATGTGTGGCACCAATGTATGTATTGCCGAGATATTTGTGGATTAAAGCTGTCGTCCTTTAGACGTGGAACTTATTCTGATAATATCTTGGTGAAAATAGTCACAAAGTACTTGCACAAACCGTTGTATGTCTGCAATGCTCTGTTTCTTATCTTAGTGAATGCTGTGGATAACATGGCCATGACCTTTTATGCAGTGACTTTGATTTGGTTGATATCATTATAAGTTTGGTAAGTTCTTATTCTAGAGATCGTGTCGCCACATTCTTCGGATCATGCTATATATGTGCGAAAGTTTCGTACCGGTTGACATCTAGTCATGGGCCTGACTGCAAAAGTAAGGATTTAGTAATAATAACTGCAGTATCTTTAGAGATTTGTCACTAAGAAAGAACATCCAGAGATTCCTGTATCTCGGAAGCCGGCAGTAAATTCTGAGTTGGAGCACTACATAAAGCAATTTAGAAGTAGTATTAGGCAAAGATCATCATCCCCCACAAGGATAAGAAACGCGGCATGATCTTTCCCCAGATCATTGTGCTGGATCAAAGCAGCAATCACCTAATAAAACACTTTGCTTTCCTGATGCTGACCTGCACTAAGTCCAGTGTTACTTATTCCCTTTCCTGTTGGTGACAGCCGATTTGCATCAAATCTTGCTTTACTTCTCCTCTTACATGAAGCATCCTCTGTTAACTTAGTCTAATTACAGAATCAATTTTTTCTCTTCTGGCAGGTGATCCTGGAGCTGCTGCATAAAGATTTGGCCCTGCTTTTTTGGCCCTGCTTATTCCTGCTCCCCGCGAGTGCTGGTGTCACTAGCAGCAGTTAAAGGCGCTCGCTGAAGGGGACCTGACAAATGCCATGGATAATGCTCCTCCCCTTTCTTCAGGTTTTGAGAAAGGGGTTTTTCCTGGGAAGTGCTGGTGCAGACTGCAGAGCAGTTGAGCACAAGGGCTGCCGTGAGTTGGAGGGGCCGATGCACCGTACTACCACCGAGCACAAGAGCAGTTGAATGGATATTTCTTCAGGCTGCTGGCTGGCTGGGTGGTATCCTCCGAGGCATCGGATGCTCGGTCACTCATTCATCATGATCAGGGAGAACTCGCCGGGAAGTCACCGGAACCAGGTCCCAACTTTGCATCTGCTACAGTCTGGGAACACCTGAGCACTGTTACTGCGGGGAGGTTCTCATTCCTGCATCCCGGCAAACCCAGCGGCACAGAATCTGTTGGCCCCTAGTAGAGCGATAAAGTTCAGCCGCCGGGACATGCACAATTGGCATCGCGCCAGTCGACCGTCGACGCCGACACACGCCATCCTCACGGCGGATGCGTGGCCGTGCTCTTAGAACAAGTAGGATGACACGGTCGTCGTCGAGACGGATTGGTGGCCGTGTGTGTGTGCTTGAGATCGATGTTGTCATCCTCATCCAGGATGACTGTGGAGCAACCGAAGACAGTGCGGCGAGATGCACTCGCTGGGTATTGTTCCGGAGACACGCTGGGACGGCGACGGGACGCGGATTCAGAACATACACCGATGGAGAATGGTGTTCGATGGGGGTCTCTCTCGGTCATGTTGTAGGATTCTTGGCCACAGCACAACTGGGGCAGACATGTTGGGTTTACTGCTGCAGCACTACCTGGAGCTCTCTATGCGTGCTCGAGTCGGCACGCTCTCTCTCTCGACAGTGATATGCTCTCTCCACTCCATGGAATCTCACTCTTTGAACTTTCTCTCCTCGCAGAGTGGATTTTGTGGGCCTGTTGTACCACAGTCCATAGTGTATTGCCTACGGTCCGGTAATAGTTGTCGTTTTCGATAAGGACGGTTAACAGAAGAAATTGTTGATTCTCAAAAAAAAGAAAACAGAAGAAAGTGTTGATTCTCAAAAAAAAAAAAAAAACAGAAGAAAGTGTTGGTCCTAGTCACTTGTGTGACCACCAAGTAAAACAGTTAGTACATCACAAAATCACGCAAAATTATGTTTTGCATATCTTTAATTGGTTTCTCCCTCTCACGACCTTCCAAGAGGAACTTTTTGATCGGTCCTAGTCTAACGACGAAGCAATCTCTCCGTAGAAGCTGCTGCTAATCCTGCAGCTTCCTCCGCCTTGGTTCAGAAATGCTGCTGCTCTTCAGTTTACTTCACTTCCTCTGTAGAAGCATGTCCAGAAACAGCTGCAACAAGAAACAGAAATGCCGTGCCTTCACCCAAAACGACGGCTCTTAGGGTTACTCCAGTTCTACGTATGACAAAAAAAAAAGTTAGTGCTTGGGTTCATGGTCAAGGTCGTATTCTGAAATTGCCGTACCGCGGTGTCAACAAATCTATTCATGTTCATTTTCATTTGCCGATTTTTTTTCTATTCAAGTTAACTATTAGATGCCGCAATGAACTAAGCTAAGATATTTTCTGAACACTCTCTCGCAAAGAAGAAGAAGATATTTTCTGAACACCAGCGGGGATATTTGTTAGCAGGACTAGACTTAAGACGTCCGATGGGACGGGGGTCAGCCGTGTAGAGAGAGGTGGCCGGCCGGCCGGCCGTGGAATCCACCTCACGTCGGTCACGCCCTGTGGTATTACATATTCGCCGCATGATGGAAGGTGGATTAATCGGAGAGGTGTCTAGTGTCTAGTGGAGCGTGCGTGTGACCTAACCCGCCGTTGTTCCGTTGAGGTTGAGGTGGCCGCCAGCTGCTACGTGACGCCACCGTACCCGTTCCCGTGAGCTAACCGAGCCCCTCCCTTTTCTGTTTTTTCTCCCCACCTAACGGCCTCCATCCTTCTTCTTTTCGCTAACCGCTTGAGATGGATCAGCTTTGTTATCACAGCAACCGTCGATTGATTCCGCACCAGTGCCACTTCCCTTCGCAGCGTCGGCACACCTTACGCAGCATCGTCGATGATCATGTCGTCTTGGGGTGATGGGAGCCTGGATTCGCGGTGGTTGGAGAGTATGCGATGGCTGAAAGCAGAAGGGAGAAGAGGAAAATAGGGGTTGCGAGCCATAGTGATGCACAAAGAGATAAGGAAATGAGGGTGGAGGGGAGACTGTGCATTTACCCCCAGTGAAATGCATGGCGTGCGTGTGGCGCATCCGGTAGTTCTCAATCACGATCAATGGTTAGTTCTGATATTTCTTTGAGATTACTGGCAAAGTCGTCACAAACACCTTCTTAGTTAACAGAAACCTCTCCTCCCACTAAACGAACATCGCTGAAAGGCCTAAATTCAGGAAAATGCGACCTAACAATCCGAGCTACGCTCAGCTCACCAAGAAATATATTTACGTACATATGTTTTTTCGAACCGGGCTAAACCCTTTTCCACTAAAGCATAACCAAAATACAACCGATCCGAGAGTTCAGGGTATGGGAAAGGGAGAAGCAGGCGCAACACATCACTAAAAAAACCCACTGTAAGTGCTTGCAATCGAGACACCTACTATGGTGTGAAAATCCAGTGACACCAAAAGCTAACCTATCCAGTTCCAACAAGTAAACAGAAAGTCATACAGAGGCACAGTGCGCAAAATTACAGCGATGGAGACCTACAGCAGACTTTACGTACGTCGGTGAAGAAAGTTATCCACAAAACTGAGAACGGATAAGGGATGGGGATTGGGGACTAGCAATGTAACAGCACGGACATGGCTACGTATGGTAGTGTAACAGGTGTATGTACTTCCGGAAAACTTTTTATCATCTCACATATCCATGTACGCAAGACTGGACACAAACTTCCAACAGACAGCTCACCATCGTGACCATTTTCCCTTATAGCCGATGATACATACATTAATAAAAGAACCAACATATTCTTTTCTTATATATATTTTTTAAATATTTCGGCAGCGTCACCGTTGGCCGGCCATCATCCGGCCGGCCAGGTGTGTGATCAACTTTACCGGACACCATCTCTCATTTGGAGCTGTGCCTCCAGGAGATTGATGAGATGCACACCTATGGATTGATTGCCACCCTCGTCTATCCACATCGAACATTTGAAAGCCAGGATAGATTGGATCCGTACTCCTCCTAGAGCCTAAGGTATTTGGCACGAGGTGAACTCGTGGATCGGATCGACCGTTCAGCCCTGAGATGACTCTTTGGATTGGTGACAGCAGGCCATCCGATCCACCCCCACCTCCGTGAAATGCGGCACCTGTGGACGATCATGCTCATGGCGTGGTAGACCTCGAAGAGGAGCGTAACACAATTACCTTCAACAAACGTGCAACCCGACGTCGCTAGCCTTCCTGACACGATTAGGATTGGTGCCCGCTGTGGGTTAGAGCAGGAGCGGTTCTTCCAGCGGTGCCTAACACTTAGTGGGTATGGTGTTGCGAATTTGGGTGTGGCATATCCTAGGGATTGTAGATAACTCTTTTTCCTACCAACGCATCGAGGCGTAAATCTTATTGCATCTTCAAAAAGAAAAGTTCTATGTTTTTTTTTTGAGACACAAGGAATGTTCTATGTGGCAAAGCTAGGATTAGATCAGGCCTGCCCGGACGAAGCCTGATCCAACATCCGATCTTTCATGTGGAATTGGAAAAGTTGAGCCCGAGCCTGGCCCAGATGTCGGGATTTCGCCCGGGCCATCGAGCCAGGCTGCACATGCTCAGGCATAGCTACGATAAATGGTCGTCAGGTGCAAAGCTTTGTCCCCTCGTTGTAATCTCCACTCTACCTGCCCCTTACTCTGGTTGGTTGTTCTTCACGTTGTAAACGATGTGTGTTGCTAAGAGCTTCTCTGTGTCGACCCTCGTGTCGATTTTCTTCCCATTCCCTTCTGTATAATTTCCTTGTTTCTAAGCCGCGGAATGGAAAAATATTCAGGTTGGACAACATCCCGTAGACCTTTCCAAAATAAATGGTTGCCGCAATTACTAGTAGTATATGGAGTCCTATTTTCTTACCAGGGTTTTACATGAGACGGGTTGGACTTAATTGACACCCGTTGTAAGTTGAAATGATTGGATATTTGTGGCATATTAAAAGTACCAAGTGTTAACATCTGTCTATTCAGTTGTTTTAAAATTTTGAGAAATTTTAGCACGGATTTCAATGGTTGGTGCACCAGTTGCATAAGAACTCTGCGGCCACATGATTTTATTCTGAACCGCAGACCATAGAATAATAGTTCTATGGTAGTTTTTCATTAATAGGGAACCAACAAAAAATATAATATTTACAAAAATACTACTATAAAAGAAGTACATCTATGGCTCTCTCAACCAATGCTAGTTTGTGGAAACATGAGTTTACAGTAATAAGAATGCTCTTTGCCTCACACTCATCATATCATAGGTGTGTGCCAATCCATTATTTCAAGCTGCTCAAATGTTTTGCTTTAATGTTGTGTTCTGGCAACATCAAATCAGCTTTGAGCCTATTTTCCAGCATTTATCACTTGGTACTTCCTGCTTGGCTTGACGGGTGGACTTTCTAACTCTAGTTTATCCTGGAATCTTAGTTTAGATGTGTTATACATTAATCATGTATGTGTGCGTGTGGCCTAATTAGCCTTCGGTGCTGCCAAGTCCTCATTGGCATGCTGGTCTTCCTCCTTTTGTGAGGAAAAAGAGAATTCATTCATCAAGCAGTGGCCAAGTCTGCATTACATAGGTCAGGCACCTCATCCGGTCCTGGCCGAAGCGACACCGCAGTGCAATCCTTTATGGTACCATAGTTTGCTAAAAAGTGGCTAATAACATTTTGTTCCCGCCTAACTTGCTTGACTATGCTTGAAAATACTCTAGGAGGCATAAACCACATTAAAATTCAGCCAAACTGAAATTCACAAGTAATTGGTTTTCAACAGTTTAGGATTTTATTATTCGTGAATTAAGTTTATGATTTAGCTTGCGGCCGCTCCTGTAAAGTGTCGGTACGGAACGTGATCGACTAATAAGTTCACAGCCGGGCCAAGATGGACTCGGCCTTTGGGTGGTTGGATCCGAACTCACATGTCATTCGTCAAGGTCACGTTGATATTTCTGAGCGGGAAAGTCAATGCCGGCAATGATGTCAACGCCAACTGGAACCGAGTGCGACACGTACGGTGCTCAATCACCCAATTAGCGTCCGTAACATGTGAGTGAGTGAGCCCAGCATGCATGCGCTCACAAACTAAAGCAAGCTCGTGAGCTCGTTCCTTCCATCCATCGATGCTAGCTGTTGCGCTAGCTTATAAAGCAAAATTAACCTGTACTGCCTACGTACGTATGTACCAGTTGGGTCCACATTTTTTTGAGGCAAGAGTCCATATCGATCGATCATGCACCATGGAAAGGGGACGAGGAGGGATATGCCACACTTGATGAATGGATTGAGGTGCCGTGGACCCACTGGTAGAGCTTATAATTAATCATGTTTACTCCATTAGAGATAGGTACTCGTCATTTTTTTTCGCAAGAAAACTTCCGATCTACGTATTCATCAACTACCAAAATAGTACAGAGAACACTAGAAGAAAAATTACATCCAGTTCCGTAGACCTCCTAACAACATGTACAATCACTGGACAATATTAAGCCTTGGACATCCCAAAACCATTTAGCCCGAAGCCTATTCCAGTTTCGAAACTACTACACATACGACTATGGCTTTTCCGATTTGGTACGACGCAACTTCCAGTCGTTGCTGGACTGAGAGTCCAACTGACATACGGTTTGATCTGCTCCTCCGGGCAGAATTCGTACGTGAATTGTCGTACGTATAGCACAGTTGTTCCAGTTTAGGACGTGGTTTTGCAATTTGAGCTTTTCAAAGAAGGGATTTTTACATTTGTGTCCCTAAATCGAACCCATTACGCAAATTTACCTCTAATTTCGAAGTGTGCTTAAATTTGCCCCTCTGCCGCTAGTTCCCCTAATGTAAAGAGAGAATTCCTTATTTAACACAGTGTCTAAATTTTATGCCCTATTTGACATCGACAAATAATTTCTTCCCTATCTAACAACGCGTTTAAATTTTATGCCTTTTATAACACTTTTGTCCATTTCAAGCTGAAATGACACATGAAAAGACTCTTTTGCCCTCATGTGGTATGTTTGTGTGGGCGTGTGTGTGGTGTTGCAAGCGTGCGTGTACATGTACCCGTGTGCTACTGCTGTGTGTGTGTGCGCGCGCGTGTGCGTATGCGTGTGTGCGCGTGTGCTGCTGCATGTGTGTTTGCTAGTGCATGTGTATGTACGTGTATGCCATGTTGCGTGCATGTGTGCCAGTGGCGGAGAACAAAAAAAATTAAGGTGGGACGGAGCTATACTTCAGCTAAAACCTAGAGCAAAACACGGGCTCTAATATCTTCTCATGGCATCATTTAATAAAATTAGCAAGCAACGAGAAAACCTGGCAGGGAATGGCGCGGTCGTCAACGATGGCACTAGCTGTAGCACGACGGCTGGGACCGGCGGCACGATGTTGGAGGCTTGGAGCACCTGATGCGTGCATGCAGAGGACATAAGTTAGGTCGTGCGCTGGTGGATCGGTGGATGCCTCAATGCTTGGTTTTTTTGGGGGGTTGAAACTAGGCCCGTATGACCAGACTCTACTTCTTCTTTTCAATCCCAGCCATGTATACAACTAGATGCATGTGTATCGGTGTAAAAGCTTTTGTGCTAAATCAAGGTAGGGCGGGCGCACGACCTCGCCCAACGGAGTCCTCCGCCTATGCTGTGTGTTGTGTGCGTTCGTGCTGTTGTGTGTGTTGTGCTGCTGCTGCTGCTGCTACCGCGTGTGTGTGTGCTACGCTCGTGTGTGCTGATGCCTGTGAGCGTGTTGCGTGCGTGTGTGCCCGCATGCGTGTGTGTTGCTGTGTGCGTTACTGCCTTCACACTGATGTTGCGTGTGTGTTACTGTCCTCCACACACAAATACCATATAAGGGCAAAAGGGTCTTTTCAAGTATCATTTCGACTCAAAATGGACGAAAGTGTTATAAAAGGTATAAAATTTAAACTCGTTGTTAGATAGGGAAGAATTTTTTTTCAATGTCAAATAAGGAAACGAAATTTAAGATAGTGTTAAATAAGGAATTTTCTCTAATGTAAATGCCCTCCATGGCTTTACCATCTATTAGACGTTTTCTGGACATATTTGCCCTTCTATGCACATGTCGCTTACACGTGGGACCTACCCCATAGTAAAAACAGAAAAGAACTCTCTCTCTCTCTCTCTTACACATGGGACCTACTCGAGAGTTAAAAACGAAAAACTCTCCCACACACACTTTCTCTCACTTACAAGTGGACCCAACCAAAATAAAATATAAAATATTTTTTCTCTCACACAACCCCTCTCTCTCTCCCTGACACATGGGCCATGGGACCAACTGTCCGGGTCAACACCGGCCGATGGGTGGCACGTTTGTGTGTGAGGAGTGGGGGGAAGGCTCAGGTGGTCTGGTGGAGGGCGTCGAGGTCGAGGCGGATAGTGGTGTACGGTGACGCCATGGACGGGGAAGACACCATTCCGGCATAACGCCGTTGCCCACAGCTATCATCGGAGTTGATGCTCCCATGCCTCTCCAATGATCCACGCAAGCGTGTCGCGGTCTACATGACCCCTAGGTTAATTCGGCCCACTCACCAAGCCTCCTCGTGCCTTGTAGCGCATTGCTCGAAGTTTGCCTGAGAGCGCCTTAGAGCTCTGCTGAGGACGCCGTTGCCAGCCACCATGGCCGGAGGCCAGATCGATCAGCCCAAGCATGTCCATGAGCTCCGTAGGGCGCCTCTCCTCAGCCCAACGCGATGAATCATACGTGGGGCCGCCTGTACACAATGCCCGGGACCTCGACCTCTGCCATGGTCGTCGCTCTTCCACTCATAATTCGGCAGCCCGGAGCCACCTTTGACCTACCTGACCTCCTTGCCGTCATCATGGAAAGCACGCGGCCCTACTCACATCTTCCCCCGCCCGATTCTGTGCTCGATGCCCCCTGCCCGAAGCCAGCCGCCATGACCGACCATGACTGGATAGGCCGTGTGCGTGCCCGCCTACCCTAGCCATGCCAAGCGTATCTCGTGTGCCTCACGTAGCTACACTGTGTGCCTCGCCCTCTTCCCGTGGTCTTCTAGCTCCCTACGGTGAGCCGTCGGTGCACGCACCCGCTCATGGCCAGCTACGCATTGACCCTGACAGTGGGTCTCATGGCCCACATGTCAGGAAGAGAGAGGTTTTGAGAGAGAATTTTTTTTATTTTTATTATTTCGGTTGTGCCCCACATGTAAGTGAGTGAGAGAAAGAGATTTTCCCTTTAGTTCTTTTAGAGTGGGTCCCGCATGTTAGTGAGATATGGAGGCAGGGGCAACAATGTCCAGAAAACGTCTAATAGACGGTCAAAGCCCTTTGATCAGACGGTAACGGCACAGAAGATCATTTCTATAAGGGGAACCAAGGGAAGAGGGGCAAACTTGAGCGCACATCAAAATTATGGATAAATATAAGTAGTGGGTTTGAGTTAGGGACACAAATGTAAAAGTCCCTTCAAAGAATGTGAAAAGGTCATGGAATGCTACCAATTAGAACATCCAAAGATATTTGGTAAAATTCCGTGTAAAGTTGTAGTTTGTTTTTACGCCATCTCTTGAAGGTGCATTGCGACGCAATTTACTCATAGATATGTAATCATAGTCAAAGCAATTATTTTCAAAATATTACCGAATAATGATAGCCAAACCTTGGACGAAGTTTGACAAATCTAATAGGCCTTTTATACCTTGATAGAGGTTTATTAGTTTTCTCTAAGTGGTTAGCTCAGGTCATGTCATGTATGCATGTAATAGACACAAACAATACATCATGATGATAAGTGGGATATGTGACATCAGGATTAGGAGGAGACACAATTCTTCTGAATTATTGCCGTGATCGGCATCAAAATTTGTTGCCAGTCCATACATATCCTTAGTTCTAGCAAGAAAATATATAGACACCAGTCTTCCGTATGCATCGATCATGGCATGCACGAATCTATGTGTCCGGCTGCAGCCGGAGCCGTTCTGGAAGAGCTCACTGCACACAATACATTGTAATGTCGAGCTGACTTCCATACAAGAGGCACATTTCTTTGTTGGATCTGCTACCATGGCACGCTAGAGAACGTACACTGGGGTTTGCATGCGTGCGCACACTTGAGACATATTGCACCCCCTTTCCCCCACACACAATCATGTACATTATACAAAATACACACCACTATCTTATTTTGCTCGTTTGCGACCATCATTCTTTTGGTGCGGATAAGCTCACACCGAGCAAGAGCAAAAAAACCATTTTTTGTAGAACTTTCAAGGAGCGTAGTATCTTGTTTTTATGAGGCAAGAAAAGCACCTTTCTGATTAGTTGATGCACTATGTGTATGTTAATGTCCCATAATGACAAAGATGGATACTCCCTAACAAAAGGTGGTTTATGAGGGAATATATGTTTTGATTAAAGAAACAAGCTTAAAGGAGCACTACAGTAAGCAAAGTAATCAATCTACTTACTTGTATATAATCTACAAAGCAGTATCATTCTATTGGAGTATTGGCCATGTGTTGGGCCCTCCGGCCAATCATAGTTTGTCACGTAAGCTAGCTCCAGGCTAACTAAAGCTTGCAGACCTAATCCACATTAATTTGGTGCTAGTAAAGCTCCACTAAGCAATGTACTTTGCTAGCTAACCAGATGCTTAGGGATAAGGACATGGCTTGTTAATTAATTGTAGTAGTTAACAACTTGTGCCACATGTCGATTTCCAAGTAAACTTTGTGCCGATGCTCGAGACATATAAATCCACCTATCTTGATCTGATTGCTGCGTGCAATATAGTTTTACTGTGTCTAAAGCTAAAAAGGAAGATCCTACAAATGTGCCGGACAATTCATATGCATTAGGTAATGAGGCTACATGCATAATAATCTAACTATTTAGCCCAGCTAGAAATATTCGCTAATAATTATGGTTAATAGGATAATATTACCATCAACATGGGGTGCATCCCCAGTGCTCCCCTTTATTGCTACTAACACATCTCCATCTTTTCATTAATTTTCTCCAAATAAAGAAGGATGATGCTTACGCCCTGCCTAAACCATATCATACACTTGCCTTTTGTTTCTGGTTTGGACTTGGAGTCTCCCTATAATAAGTGCACACCACAATAATTCTATAGAGTTCCAGATGATGTCTTCCTCCCATGTATCTGCGTCTACCGGTATCCACACACATGACACAATCAAATAATTTTCTTATGCCCTTTGAACAAAGCTACTACAAATATGGTGGGACCAAAATTAAGGAATCTTCTTATAGTTGTATAAAATACTAATTACATCATAAGATCTCCCCACCAAGAAAAAAGACGCAAGGCCAAACTATTCACCAATCAAGCAAATGGGTACCGCATAATTAAGCAGGTTCTAGCTTAAGTTTTGTTTCTGCATGGAATTTATTCACTAAAACATTTGGTAGAATCGAGGCCAAACTATTCACAACCCCACACCATAGGAAACTTCTACATTTCTTATGAATTTTGTAGTTGTAGTGGCCATTGTATGAATGATTGGCCCACCCAATGTTCTATCTTTCAAGTTACTTGGACCTACACAATATACCTAGTAATTTAATTAAATTTTTACTAATTCTCAAGTACCTATTTTTTTATAAATCTTAGTTCGCCAAAAGCATGACTTAGACCAAAAATTATGTATTGAAACAACAAGTGCAGAAACATAATTTATGTGATTTCTAGGCGTTATGCTATGTATGGACCGATATTAAGATAACAAATGGCCAGGTATCGATTCAAAGATATGACTAATATTACCCAAAAAATAAAAAAGAAAAAGGAAGATATGACTGATATTTGATCAATTTTTAGGTAGCTAATAAGTGGACAACCCTACCAATTAAAGGACGGTCAAATATGAACCATTGCATCATAGTCATATGGCATCAATCTTAGTTCCCCAGAAACCATTTTGTTCATTTTAGGCTCTAAAGCGTAGTTATTTCGTTGTATCCGCAAATTGCTTCTGGATTCATACCAAGGAAGATTAGATTTTTTGTATCACTTATGTGTTATGATCGAGCAATATAATCCTTGTTGATTTCTTTGCACCAACTAGCTAATACAAAAACCTTAGCCCAAAGGCAAATGGAAAACACATTTAATAATCCGCATATACTGGTATCCACATTCGACACACATAACACAATTAGTAAATTTTATTAGATCCCTAAATAAAGAAGATATATTACAAATATAGCAACCCCAAAATTTAGGAATCATGTTAGATTTTGGTATAAAAACTAAGAGCAAGATAAGTTATTTAATCATCTCAAGAAAAACAAAATGTCCAAGGGCACTATTACATAACCAAGCAAATGGGCACATAATAAGCAGGTTGTAGCTTAAGCTTCAACTATGTGCGTGGAATTTATGCACCGACAAACATGGTACATACAATCAAGGCAAAACCCATGCGCAAACTATTCACAACCCGGTCCCAAAGCAAACTTATAAAGTTCTACTACTTACTACTATAGTTGCAGTGGCTAGTGCATGAATGATTGGTCCACCCAACACAACACATGTGGTAATGTAATTAGCATTTT
>NC_041392.1:699112012-699121746 GCF_002162155.2 Triticum dicoccoides | reverse complement strand
TAAATGATAATGTTCTCACAATCATTCATTACAACATACGTTACACAGAGCGGGATGCTACTTACAAGAGCACCATTAGAGCAATAACCAAAACTTATTTTTGTTGACTCATGCGCTACCCCTTTAGTCTGCCAATTAATCATAACAGCTCAAAAGAGAAATATAGTGGTGTGGCAGCCTCCTGCACCTAATTGTATTAAGAATAATGTCGACGCTAGCTTTGCCAGGTGTGTGGTTCCACTAGTGTGGGGGTTGTTGCGAAGAATTCCATTATGTTTGTTATAGTGTGTAAGAAGCTAAGCCGCGTGCATGCCATGCCAGTATCTACAAAGGTATTACTCTCTACAAGCCTATTATTTTCGAAACCGATTGTCCGTTTGTGCCTTCTTTTCTTGCAAATGCTAATCTGGACATGCCCCATCTCATTGATCTAAAGAGAGAAGCGATGGATGTCAAGTGGCTAATTTTTCATTAATCATAGTAAGCTAAAAGCATATATCACTCAATAAAAAATTAATGTATTGAAAGCCCTCATATCTACCAGAGAAAAATGTATGTAGCCGCGATTTCTAGCCAATAAGTTGTATTTGAAGCAATATTAGAAAAAATGGCAATAAGTTGATCCGAAGGTCTAATTGAAATTTACTCAACTTTTGCAAACTAATAATAGACAACTCCATTAGTTAATGAATGTTGTAAAAATATGGACCAACGCGGCACCGACATATGGCATTGACCCTTATTCTATGAAGCCATTCTTGTGCACATTTTAGAACTACAATCTCGTCCCTAAAGCAGAATCCTTATCTTTTATCCGGGGAGAACCCTCAAATCAATATGAATGAAGATTTTGATATTTTCTCTTACATATATTCAATAGAAATTTTGCTTGACTCTTTGCACCAACTAGTTTATGCAAAACTTAAGAAGGGAGGTAAATGTGAAACACACTCAATAATCCTTGCTATGAAGGATGGTCTTAAATTCACTACTCCCTCCACATCGTGAAAAGGGAGTGTATAATTTCTCACTTTTTGTTGCGAAAGAACGGCGAGTGGGCCAGAACCAATGTGGTGTGCTGAAATAACCCCCATAACTGCGTTCATTTCAACCATTACCTAGGAGACTTAAAGCTAATTGGTCATCAACATCGCTGCACTATGGATTAAAATCGTTGTAGTCGATCATAGAAAGGAGAGCCAGAACCACATGAATTGAGGATATTAATTAACCACCTTTCACTATAAACCGGTGTAAAGCAGGAAGTTCTCCCTCCGACCATACCTTCCTTGGTGTAAAATAACATGTCGTTTGGAAATTGACATGGTCTATGACATGAAAATTTGGGATGAAATTGGTGCACCTCGCAATTCTAAACAAAGGGAGTGGTATCGAGTACGAGGATCTTTAGAAGCGGAACACGCCATGGTTGCGCACACAATCTAGAGGCAATATATCCCCCAATTTAAATAACGCCTTAATCAATGGTAACTCATCACCCATGTCCTCTATCTTTTTTAGCTTTTTGGCCTATCCAAAGCCCTGATTGTACAAATTTTCTTAGCTATAAAAGTTGCATAGGGGATTTCGCGCGGTTTCGCCTAAAAAAGGTGTGGTATCTAGAAACAGAGTACAGACCTCCAAACAAGAATTTCCTCATTGTTCATTTGATATTCCTTGGCATCACAAATATATTTCTCCCCGGCCTCTTCCCCTATAAATACAGGCCATTTCCCTCTCACCCCTCCACACCATCCCTAAGACAACAACAAGCACACACAGGAGAAAAACAGAGATAACAGAGCAGCAAACTCATCAGGTGCAACTCCTCTGCTCTGCTACGCAGACGCCGTGCCCGCGGACACCAACACAAACCATGAGGCCCGGAGCCGAGTTCGTCGCCATGAGCCACCGCGCGGGGGCGCCGATGGTGGCGCCGGCGCACGGGCTGATCAACGGGACGGCGCCGCACTCGCCATGGCAGTCGCCTGTGCCGTACCTGTTCGGCGGCCTGGCGGCGATGCTGGGGCTCATCGCCTTGGCGCTGCTCATCCTGGCGTGCTCCTACTGGAAGCTCTCCGGGTACCTCGACGGCGACCGGGACGGCCAGGAGTCGGGGGGCGACGGGGAGAAGGCCTCGGCGTCCGGCGCGTCCAAGCCGGCCCTGGATTTCCAGGAGCACGTCGTGGTCATCATGGCCGGCGACGACCGGCCCACGTTCCTCGCCAAGCCGGCCACTAGCCGGGCAGCCGAGGTAGAGCTCGCAGCGGCGGCGGCAGCAAGCGCGAGCGCCGTCGACGAAAAGGAGAAGAAGATGGACGAGCAGGGCTGCGAGGTGAGCTCGCAGCTCGGAGGCGACCCCGCCGACGCGGCGAGCGGGAGCAGCGGCCACCACCATGACCATGAGAGCAGCAGCACGACGGGGCGGCAAGAAAGCTTGCAATGAAGCCTGAGGACAATGAGATGACAACTAACTCAGCTATTTCATCTGATTGTGCGCGGCCTCGCTGCGAACTCCATCAAATTCCACGGCTGCAACATGAAGTCCTACCCGGAGGCCTAGCGTGGTGGGCGGAGGCCTAGCGTGGGTCACTGGCTCCCAGGCCCAGGCCGGCAAGTTTCAGGACCGCGCCGACCGGCTCGACCGCAAGGATGAGGACTGCAGCCGGCTGCTCTCCGCGCTCCTCACCGGCACGAGCGCCGACGGTGGCGCCGACAACAAGGAGGAAAAAGACGAAACTGGCCCGCCGGAGGTGGCGACGGTGGCCCCTTGATGAGGCGGCACTCACGGCGATGGTCGGATCGTGTAAGGGCTAGTCATGCCGTCCGCAGTGGCATTCACTGGCCATTATTGGCGGGGAAGTGGCCTTCCGACGACCGTGACAAGATGACCAAGAGGCCCAATGGCGTATCTGCAGGCATCGTGCCATGCCCAAAGGCCCGATGGCCATTTATTGGTGTAACACGATTTTTTTTTTCTGAGGTGTTGGATGTGTTTGCTGTTTGCATCGTGCTATGCAGAGGCCGGGCATTCCTTCACCGCGGTTGTATCATCTCGATATATCAATTGAGCAAAATGTTCTTTATCAAAAAAAATCTGCAAGCATGACGGCGGTGTTCGTCTGCGGTATCGTGGGTGCTCGCCGGCGGCTGGCGGCATAAATGGATTTTTTGTCTGGTGCAAGGGCAACGACCATCACACGAGGAGGTTTGTGGTGCATTAGATATTCCCCATCGGCATCTAACTTCAAGGTAGTGGCTCGGACAGTGTGGTGTGGATGTTACAGTATGACTAACGCCGGTGTGGAGTGATAGTGGCCAATTCCATGCCAAGACAAGGGCGTCCCGTAACGGCCGTGGTGGTGATCTAAAGTGAGAAGATCTCGCCGATGTACTAGGTCCTTGAGTGGAGTATGGATGCTACTATCGAATGATCCGTCGTCATCAAGATGTTGATTGGAACATCGATTCATGTTCAGAGTTAAAACTCTTATCATAGACTTTGTTTGTCAGGCTTAACAATGCCGAACTTACGTTGTTGCCTTCATGAAGGCGTTTTCTACTTGCTGTTTGCTGGTCTTTGTTGGCTAGCCTCGACAACCATGATGAAATTCTTGCCCAAACCGTCTATGCCCGAATCACGACAATGATGGCGTTAGAACATTTATCCCTTGTTGAAGGCGTCGCTGTGAAAGACATTGACTTAGTCTTAGTTGTCTCTCATATCTTGTAATGATTCAACCATGGTTATCTTTGTCTTGTACTTTGCTTAGTAATTGTATGCATCATAGTGATGCAGAGTCCAGAAGTTTATACTCCATTTTGAGGGGAAAAAAACAAACCAATTGCTTTCAAGTAGGAAGGTAACTTTTAGGATAGAAAAGTATTGTGCAATCATATAAGTGTTTTCTTTGTAAATATTAATTCCTCGACACATAAAAAATGCAAAAAAGTGTGTCCTATGTTCCCAACTACTTATTTTACTACTGGGCAATGTCGGAGCTACCCAAAGTTGGTTTTGCGGGCTAAGGTGAGCTGAGCCGAAGGGAACACATTTTCTCTCTCTCAAAAGGCCAAGTTTATCTATACTCTTCATTTGTTTTGCACATGGACTGGACAAGCCACAGCCCATTTGGCCTTGTTGTAGCTCCACCAATACTAATGGGAGAACAAAGTTGTTTTTTTAGAGAGCAGGGCCAACCTGGAGTCCTAGACCCATCAGCAAGATCACATAGCTTACTCAAACTTTAACATCGTCATTAATTGTATGAGACATGGACTAATATTGTGTCACTCATGTATATATAATTCTAATGGAGGTTCTTATCCTTTAGCAACTAACCATCTATTACTGCTAGTAGCTTCAATTTTGTGATGATGTGGGGCGCCAGGGTATGTATTTCCCAGATATTTGTGGATTAAAGTTGTCATCTTTGGTATGTGGATCTTATTCTAGTAATATCATCTCAAAGATTTATGCATCCCCCCACTTTCAGTTGTCATTGTCTTGTCGTCAAACACTCCTTATCTTCGTGAAATCCCCCTCCCCCCGCCCCCATCCAATTGTCCTCGTCTTGTCGTCAGATGCTTCTTCTTATGTTGGTGTAAATAGTCAAAGTACTTACACAAATTAACAGTTGTATGTTTGCAATGCTCTGTTTCTTATATTAGTGAATGTTGTGGACAAGATGGTCATGGTCTTTCATGCAATGACTTTGATTTAACTGATATCATTATAAGTTGCTTAAGTTCTTATTCTAGAAATCGTGTCGCCACATTGTTTGCATCATGCTATATTTGTATGAAATTTTCATACCGGTTGACATCTAGTCACGGGGCCCAACTTCAAAAGAAAGAATTTTGTGATAATAACTACAGTATCTTTAGAGATTTGTCACTAAGAGAAAACACCGGAGATTCCGGCATCTCAGATTCCGGCCTGCAGTAAATTCTGAGTCGGAGCGTCGAAGTATCAGGCAAAGATCTCCCACAAGTATAAGAAACGCCGGATGATGCTTTTCCAGATCATTATGTTGGATTAAAGTGCCATCACCTAAATAGAACACTTTGCTTTCCTGATGGGGACCTGCACTAACACTTTGCTTCTCGTACATGCTCCTGCTGCATGAAGCATCATCTGTTAACTTAATCTAGTTACAGGCAGCATCAAGTTTTTCTACCTGAGCAGATGATCCTGGAGGTGCTGCATAAAGATTTGGCCCTGCTTTTTGGCGCTGCTTATTCCTGCTCCGTGCGAGTGCTGGTGTCACTAGCAGCAGTGAAAGGGGCAAATGCCATGGGAAGTGCTGGTGCAGACTGCAGAGCAGTTGAGCACAAGGGCTGCTTGAGCTACTAGGGCTGTTGCACCGGACTATCGCTGAACAAGCTTGTGGGCGACGGCACGGTCGCTGTCTCTAGCGGCTCGGTTCGTCACCTCGACGGCAACCGGTCGTGGGAAAGAGCTGGTATAGATCAGCGGTGGCGCGGCGAGGTTCAGTTGCACCATGGTGCCACCATTTGCAGGTACCAAAAGGGGGGCACAAGTTGGTGATGATGGCATATTAACACGCCAATTGATGGATCTTGTGCTCCTAATGATTAGCCAAGCAGCCCTTCTGCAACATGTGCTGCCGCCACCCGATTCGAGAACATCCATGCATCTCAACCCCCGCCTATTCCGGATAATGTCATATTTTACCCCCAAAACAAGAAGCTGATGGATATTTCTTCAGGGTGCTGACCTGGCTGGTAGCCTCTAAAGCATCAGATGCTCGCTTATTCATCATGATCAAGAACTCGCCGGAACAACAGGCAGTGCATCTGCCCTTTTGATTTGCATCTGCTACAGTCTCGGAACACCTGGGCACTATAGGGAGATTTTCATTCCTGCATCCAGGTAAACCCGGTAGCACAAACAGAACCTGCAGCCCCAAGATCCTAGAGTGATAACTGATAAAATTCAGCCGCCGGCCGCCGCGGATTGTTTTTGGCCAGTCTGCCATCGACGCCCTGACGCCGACACGTCGCCGTCCGCGGCGGATGCGTGGCCGTGCTTCATAACAACTAACACGACACGTCGCCGTCGCAGCGCATGCGTGGCCGTGTGTGCTTGAGATGTTGTCATCCAGGATGACTGTATAGCAACCGAGGAGAGCGCGGCGTGATGCACTCGCTGGGCATTATTCCGGAGACAGTCTGGGACGGCGACAGGACGTGGATTCAGTACACCGAGAACAAGAATTGTGTTCGATGGGGGCCTCTCTTGGGCACGACTGGGCGAGACATGTTGGGTTTACTGCTGCAGCACGACCTGGAGCCCTCGACGGTGATATGCTTTCCATGACTACCAAATCACACTGTCAACACCAACAATGCTACATGTACGGAACGGTCAATATTGATCTGATGCATCGTAAAAGGTCTCTTTACGGATCGATTAAACGTGGACGCTTCTGATTGGGCTCGGTTGGGGGAAGTGGGCCCACCCCATGAAAATCGGGGGGCAGATGTTAGTGTTAAAAAAACGTCTCCATAAGAGCCCTGTAACTCAGCTTATGTCTAGCATTTTTGCTGTCAACAGAGAGGCATGCATTCTCTTTTTTCCTCTTTTCTTCATGCAGAGTGGAATTTGTGGACATAGCTAGTGTATTACCTACGGTCCGGTGAAAGTTGTCGTTTTTGATAAGGACAGTTAACAGAAAGTATTGTTGGCCCTAGTCACTTCTCTGGGCCATTAAGGAAAGCATGAAAGAGCACGATAGTACTGTACTATGTTTTGTACTTTCAATTGGTTTTCTTCGTCAAAAGTAAGACCCCTCTAACACAGCCTCGACTCCTCTGTTTCTCCCTGTCTCCACAATATCACTCTTTGGAGATTTAGGGCCAGTTTCTTTGTGACTTATTTTGGTTGTAAAATGAGATGTCCTCTATCTAGGTTATTCTAGAAGTCTAACCTAAAATTTTATTTTAGAAGCCTGCTAGTTAAGAGATTTTTAAAAAAAAAATTAGGTTCGTCTTCTAAAATAAGCTGGATAGAGGGCATAAAGAACTGCCCTTTAAAAAGATTAATAATCATCGATGAAGATCATTTCAGGGGAGCTATCCTATCCTATCTAGATTCTAGACCAAGCCGTGGAAGAAAGCGACCTCACCGTAGAAGCTGCAGAGTTTGTATCCAAGCACATAAGCGTCGTCTGGTACAAGTGCGCGCTAATTCTGCAGGCAGGTTGCAGGCTTGCAGCTTCCTCCGCTTTGCTTCAGACGCTGCTGCCGCCATGGCTGCACAGTCCAAGCATGTTTCGAAACGGTTGTTCTTCCAAGAAACAGGAATGTTACTTGAGTCGATGGTCAAGGTCGTGTTTCGCATTTTTCAAAAAAAAAAAGGTCGTGTTTCGCATTTACCTTGCCTGTGTCAGCAAAACGATGTAAGTTCCCCATAAATTTGCACTGATATTTTTCTATTGACTACTAGAACATAGCAAAATAAGATACAATTTCGTAATGAATGCAATGATACAATTTCGACATAAACAAGATATTCAAATACGGTTGATTCCACGTTCTCAAGATTTTTCTGTTTTGAGCCGAACATGTATAAAAACTGGCCTTTACTGTCCTAAAGAAAAGGAAAGGAAAAGAACTGCTGTAAGCAGTAAGCTAGGATATTTTGTTTCTCACACCATCGTGATATTTGTTAGCTAGGCTATAGACTCGATGTCTGATCGAATGGAGGTCAGCCATGTAACAAACACTCACATAGAGAGGTGGCCGGCCAGGCCGTGGAATCCACCTCACATCGAGACGTCTTGTATTGCATATGTTCGTTCCATCATGGGACGTGGACTAATCCGGGGCAGGTTAAGCTAGCCAAGGGAGTGGACAAGTGGAGACTGAGTGTGATCTCACCCGCCGTTATTCCGTTAAGAAACAAAACAAAAAAATGAGAGTTGATTTTGTGTCATGTATGTGTATGAGCAATTTTTATTTTCTCAAGAGATTGGCAAAACTGGCAACGGATAAGAGATTGGGGACTAGCAATGTAGCAGCATGGGCGGACATTCCTAGGTAGCTCTAGTATATACAGGTGTAGATACTTCCAGAGTACGCTCGTTCATCTCAACTCAGTAGGCAGCACCATCATCGAGACCATTTTCTCTTATCGCATTAATAAAAGACCAACATATTCTTTTACTCAGAAAGAAAAATGATATCTTGGCAGCGTACATCATCCTATTGGCCGGCCATCATCCAGCCGGACTGGTGTGTGATCCACTTTACCGGACATGCCCTGCCTCTCATTTGAAACTATGCCTCCAGTAGAATGATGCACATCTGTTGATTGGTTGCCACACCGAATAGTTCAGAGCTAAGGTAGCTTGGATCCGTACTCCTCCTAGACCCTAAGTATTTTCTGCCCCGGGGTGCTCCCATAGACCTGATCGACCATCCAAAGTCCAAACCCCGTTGTTGTGGATGACTCATTGGATCGCTGACAACAAACCATCTACTCTGCTTGCACCTTTGCAAGAAAAGGGCGCTTCTTCGGTGATTATGTTACGGATTAACGTTGTTATTTCTACAACACGCAACCCAACAATGCTAGCCTTCTCCACACAATTAAGGCCGAGTCTCGACTCTCGAGTTGGTGAGAGCGCAGGGCTTGGCTTTACGACACTCTTCCAACTGTGCCTAGCGCTTGGCGGCATGGCGTTGTAGGCTCGGGCGTGGTCCACTCCAAGACTTGTACATGACTCTCTTTTCTATACCAACACATCGAGGCATAAATCTTATTGCTTCTTCGTGCAAAACTTATTTTTTCCTGTGACAAAAGTTAGAATTCGACCTGATAAGTTGGGTCCGAGACGGGCTTGACAAGTCCAAGCCTGAGCTGACCCGGTCCGGAAAAAGCAAACGTTGTTATTTTTTAGTTTAGTCATTCTCAGGATATATAAATCCATTATTATACCTAATTTTGAATAAAATATTGATTTCCACATTTTTGAGGCCTTTTCCGACTTTAGTGCACAAAAGCTAAGCCCAAGCCCGACACAATGTCGGTCTTTCTGGCCCAGCTGGGCTGCCTATGATTCAGGAGGCTCATAATTCAAAATCACTAATGAAGAAGTACTCGTTGCAAAGAACACTCCACCTTCCCTGGTCGTGACAAATGGCACACATGCAGCGCGCCACTTGTCGCAGCCTGAGAGTTTTTCCTTTTTTGTAGATCCGTTTATTCAAAATGTTTTATTTTTTAAACCGTGCGTCCAAACTCAAACCGTTTTCATCGTTTGATTCCTCGTGTCGAGATCTTCAAAAAGTAGATCCCATGTTGATAGGTTTTGACGAACATTTTTTTTCACGAAAAAAACCAGACGAAAAAATCGAACCGGGAGCACGGGTTTTTTCCCTTTTCGAAAGAGGCACGCCCGTGACTCTCGCGAAAAGACAACCGTGCCTATCGCGGAAGCAAAACCATGACTCTCGCGAAAGAAAAAAAACAAAAAACGTGTTTTGTTTTTTCGTTTCCGAGAGGCAGGGCCGTGACTCTCGCGAAAGCACAACCGTGCCTCTAGCGGAAGCAAAACCGTGACTCTCGCGAAAAATAACAGAAAACGTGTTTTTTTCGTTTCCGAAAGGCACGGCCGTGACTCTCGCGAAAGCACAACCGTGCCTCTCGCGGAAACAAAACCATGACTCTTACGAAAAAAAATAGAAAACGCGTTTTTTTCCTTTCT
>NC_041392.1:699096138-699111618 GCF_002162155.2 Triticum dicoccoides | reverse complement strand
TGGAAGCGAAACCATGACTCTCACAAAAGAAAAAAAAACAAAAAACTCGTTTTGTTTTCCCGTTTCCGAGAGGCACGGCCGTGACTCTCGCGAAAGCACAACCGTGCCTCTCGCGAAATCAAAAATGTGACTCTCGCAAAAGAAAAAAAACAAAAAACGCGTCTTTTTTTGTGGTTTATGAAAGGCACGGCCGCGATTCTCGCTAAAGCACAACCGTGCCTCTCGCGGAAGAAAACCGTGACTCTCGCGAAAGAAAAAAAAAAGAAAATGCGTTTTTTGCGCAATCTTTTTTTTGATTGAAAAGCTAAGGAAGACCGGGGGAAAACGAAAACATCGGAAAAAACAAAAAAAAACTGTTTTAAAAGCCGAAAACGCATGCGAAAAAATAAAATAAAAAACTAAATCCGGAGGGAGCCTCCAGAGCGTGACTCATGATGAATAGCTGAGAGCGCGCCAAATGGCACTGATCGTTGCGAGGCTCCCGAAGGAGCGCTCGTTAACTAGTTGCTCTCCTCATAATTGGTGGTCCTCTTTGATTACCGGCCCTTGAGCTCTCATGGTGAAAATACTAAATCCTTCTTTTGTATATATCGTTAAAAAAAATCTTGTTTCTGCTGATGGACCAAGCAAATATGGCGGCTGCGCATGTTTCAGCGTCCCATATTTCGACCTATGCGAGAACTAGGCTGTAGCCTAGTGGCAAGGGAGCACAGTGGCGTCTCCAGCAACCAGGGTTCGAGCCACGTCGGGGACGAATTTCTGATTTCTCACAAGGGATGCTTCTCCTATATCAATAAACCATGGGTGCTAGTGCCCATGAGTTTCATTTTTTTTTTAATATTTCGACCTATGCCCTAGACTTCCTTCTCCAAATGTTAGCATTCAGATTATGGTCGAATCTGTTATCCAGGGCGAAAATCACCTTTAAAAACCAGCCACAACTTCGGAAGTAGTTCAGATTGATTTTCTAAAGTAAGTTTAGAACTTGGCTTCGGGCTCTTGTAAAGTGTCAGTACGGAACGTGATCAACTAATAAGATGACAGCCTGCCCAATATGGACTTGACCTTTGCTGGATGGATGGAAACTCTGATGGAGCTCACGTGTCAAGGTCAAGTTGATGTGTCTGCGGGAGGAAAGTCAAGGCGGGCAATGATCTCAACTCAACATACGGTGCCCCCGCATCGCCGCGACGCTTAACCACCCTGCAACCAGCGGCCGTTACATGTGAGCGACGAGCCCATCCACCGGACCAGCACTCGTGATGATTACCTCCATCGATCGATGCTAGCTGTTGCGCGAGCTGATAAAGCCAAATTAACCAGTACTGGGTACGTACGTGCCAATTGGGTCCTGTGAGAGTGGAACCGACCGTCATTTTGTCGAGGGAAAAAAAGGGCTGGAATCCATCCGTCGATCGATCATGTGTGCACCGTGGCAAAGTAACTAAAGGGGAGATGCCACACTTGATGAATGGATCGAGGTGCCGTGGACGCATTGGCTTAATCATGGATAGATGCTTGCCGTTTTGGCTACGTATTTACTAATGGCGCCAGATATTAACTACTATAGCTGATTGATGCTCGAGTAAACTCACTATTAAGCAATATTAATTAATAGGTGCACCATTTTTTTTTATATCTGTACTCCCTCCAATCCATCCATATTACTTATCGACAAACGGATGTATCTAGACATATTTCAATGCAGATACCTCCATTTGAGCGACAAGTAATATGGATAGAAGGGAGTAGTTATTTTTTGCGCTATGCTTTGTCCTACTTGCGGCTTCTCGATGTTTTCTCTTTCAATACAAATGGCACTTATTTATATGCTCAAGAAAAAAAATTGGTACACAAATTTAGAAGCAAGTAACTCCTTCCTAAATCCCGAGATATGGTGCTTGCTACGGTTATAACTCTAGTCCGACTATAAAACCGGCCATACTAAACTTTGAACTTTACAAAACTGTTTAGTTTGGACCCTATTGTAGTTTTGTATTTGGAGCTTTACAAAGAATGCCGATCAATTAGAAAGTGTATGTGTAATTTGAAATTTCTTCATGTTGTATTTGGACCTTATATATTGTAGTTTTTTCTTGCTGCACTAGATTTTTCTTTAAAGTATGTCTAGCTTGCAATTTCTACATTTTGTTGACCAAACGCTACTATTTGATAAATGTGAAAATGTGGACAATACACTGGCCCAGTCGAGCCATCATGTTGAGTCAATGATAGGTGGGACCCTTAATCATATTTTTCAGTTGATTAGCAACTCGGTGTAATTTGCGGTTTCTTCTGTTACCCATTTGCTTGAAAGCACGCTTTATGTGTAGTTTCCTAAAGTTACCATTTGTTGTTACACCATCCCTGAAAGTATGTTTTGACGCAGTTTACTAATTCATTTGTATTTACAGTAATAGAAACAACTTGCAAATAATAGAAATTACTTGCAAATGCTTGCTTAGTAATGGTATCAACGTTTGTACGCAACACATAGTCCACGTATTATTGCATTATTTGATATCCAAACCTCGACAAAAGAATACATCATGATGATAAGTGGGATAGGTGACATTTGTATCAGGAGGAGACACAATTCCTCTAAATCATTGCCGTGATTGCCATCGATATTGCCAATTCATATTATCGCCTTCCAATAACAAAATATGTACATACTAGCCTTCTGTGTACAGCGTGGATATGCACGTGTGTACAGTTGCAGCGGGAGTCATCTCCGAAACTAGAAGAGCTCACTACACACAAGACATTGCCATATATGTGGAGCTGAGATCCACACAAAAGAGGCATGCTATTGATCTAAGCCCCAAACACATGTGGTGTGTGACCCATGTTGTTTTTTGTACTGTAGCAGCCACCATAACGCTAGAGAACGTACATTGGCGTTTGTGTCTGCACACTGGAGACATAATGCATTCCTTTTTCTTCCACGCAATCATGCACGGTGTACAAAATACATAGCCTATCTTAGCTAGCTCAGTCGGGACCATCATTCTTTTGGTGTGGATAAGCTCACACCAAGCTATAGCAAGAGAGCCATCCTCATAGAATTTTGTATGTGCATTCATATATATCATGTTTCCATGGTGTAGAGAAAGCACCTTTCTAATTAGTTGATGCACTATGTGTGTGTTAAGGTCCCTACTTAATGAGAGAGATGGATACTCCCTAACAAAAAGTGGTTTATGATGGCATATATGTTTTGGTTAAAAGAAAGCTAAAGTAGCACTACACTAACAAGTATAGTAACTAATCTACTTACTTGGAGATAACCCACGGAGTAGTACCATCTTATTGGGCATGTATTGGGCCCTCCGACCACTCATAGTCTGTCACGCCAAGCTAGCTCTAGGCTAACTAAAGCTTGCAGACGTAATCCGCATTCATTTTGGTGCTGGTAAAGCTCCACTAAGTGATGGATTTAGCTTGCTAACCAAATGCTCATGGATAAGGACACAACCTTGTTAATTATTAATCAAAGTAATTAACAAGTAACTTTTGACATATGCATGGAACCATGAATATTTTGATAAACTTTGCATAGTGATTAAACTCGCATATGTCTTATTTGATCCCTCAGATGATCTAGACATATCCACAGTTGTCGATTCAATTTTTGCAATAGTTTTTTACCCTATATAAAATGTAAAGGAAGATCACGCATCTATGCCGATTTTGATCATATGCGTTGGACAATGAGGCTATAATGTGTAATAATCTAACTATTTAACCTAGCTAAAAATATCCGCCAATGATTAGTGTTAATAGGGTAGTACTAATATTACCATCAACATCGGGACACATCCCCAATGCTCTCCTTTATTGCTGCTAACATATCTATGTCTTTTCATTAATTTACTCCAAAGAAGGAAGGACGATGCTTACGTCCGGCCTAAAAGATATCATGAACTTGCCTTTTTTGTTTCTGTCTTGGACTTGGAGTCTCCCTATAATAAGTGCACGACACAATAATTCTAGTAGAGTCCTAGATGATATCTTCCTCCCATGTATCCGCGTCTACCGGTATCCACACACACGACACAATTAATTAGTTTTCTTAACCCCTTGGAATAAGCTTACTTCACATATGGAAGCACAATTATTAAGGAATGCTCTTAGAGTTGTATGAAATACTAATTGCGTCATAAAATAGTTAGTGATCTTCCCATGAAGTAAAGTTCCATATGGCCAAGCTAATCATTAATTAAGCTAATTGGTACGATGTAGTTCAGCAGGTTTCATCTTAAGGTTTGTTTGTGCATGGAATTTATTCACTAACACGTTATGTAGAATCTTGACCAAACTATTCACATCCCCACATCGAAGGAAACTTCTACTGTTCTAATTAATACAGTTGTACTGACTAGTGAATGAATGATTGGTTCACCCAGTATTTGAGAAAAAAAATTGGTTCACCCAATGTTCTATTTTCCTAGTTACTTGAAACTTATGGACTATACCTGGTAATTTCATGAATTTTTTTTCTAATTCTCAAGCACATGAATTATTTTAAACCTTAGTTGGCTAAAAGCGGCACTTAGACCAAAATGGAAGTACTTTGTGCACAAATACAACAAAATTTACGTGATATTTGGCGGTAAGTTATATCTGGAAGTGATATTATGAGAATAATGGCCAGGTGTTGTTTCGAAGATTGAACTGATATTTAATAAATTTTATAGTTAGTAATAAGTAGATAACACTACCAATTAATTGATGATTGTCAAATATGATCCAATGTGTCATTGCTATATGGCATCGAACCCGATCTATGAAACCGATTCACCCATTGTAGAGCTACGATCTTTTGCTCTAAAACTAAATCATTTTCTTGTATCTGCGAAGTAATTCCAGATTAATACAAAGGAATATTTGGTTCTTTTCGTATTGTTTCTTCTGTATGACCGAGTAATATAATCCTTGTTTATTTCTTTGCACTAACTATATAGTAGAAAACCTTAGCTGGAAGGCAAATAGGAAACAAACTTAATAATCAACATCTAGTGGTATCCAGATTCTACACAGACAACATAATTAATTAATTTTCTTAACTCATTGAAACAAATTTAGTACTAATATAGTAAGCCCACGATTTAGTAGTAGTGTTAGATTTCTAATAAAAATAACTAAGAGAAAGACAAGTTAGTTAGTCACCTCCCACATGAAGAAAACAAATGCCCAAGGCCACTATGCAAATGGCTTCATATTAAGCAGGTTTCAACCTTTCTTTATGTGTGTAGAATTTATGCACCAACACACGTGATAGAATCAAGGCCAAACCAATGGCCTAACTATTCACAACGCATTACCAAAGGAAACTTCTAAAGTTCTACTACTTAATACTATAGCTGCACTGGCTAGTGCATGAATGATTAGTCCACCCAACACGACATACCTGGCAATGGGGTCAACAGTTTTGCTAATTATCAAGTGCCCATTTTTTTAATAAATCTTAGTATGCTAAAAGGATATATCACTCAAAGCAATTATAGTGTTGAAATCCCTAAATTGTAGCAGAGCAAAATTTATGTAACTGCGATTTCTAGGAAATAAGTTGTATTGGAAGCAATATTTGGAAATAATGGCCGTAGGTTTATCTTAATGTCTAAGTAGGATTTACTCAATTTTGCTAACTAATAAGTAGACAACTCCTTTAGATAATTAACATTGTAAAATGTGAACCAATGTGTGAGAACTATGAGTTTTGGGCATTCACCAGTATTCCACGAGGTTTTCCGATGCCTGTTTCAGAACTACGATTTTTGGTTGTAAAGCAAAATCACTATTTTCTATGCAGAGAGAAGTCAAAGATTAATATGAAGGAAGATGTGAAATTTGGATGTTCGGGCGGTTGGGGGGACCCTAAAATTTCTTCAATCTGAACGAAGCTTGGCCACCGGGCACACCATCTAGAGAGGCAATATTCCCCCCACCCCACTCAAAATTTAGATCATGACTTAGTAATCAGTTGTAACTCATCGAGCTTATGTCTTCAATTTTTTGTAGCTCTTTTGACTTGTAGGCATTTTCTTTGCTATAAAAATTGGAGTGGGGGTTTTCCCTGCAGCTTCTCCTCAAAAAGTGGTGGTATCTAGAAACATAGTACACACCTCCAAACATGAATTTCCCCATTGGTCTTTTGGTATTCCTTGGTATCACAAACAGGAAACACTCCCATGTTTTGTGAGTGTTCCTCCTGGGATAGCCTCTTCTCCTCTAAATACATCCCATTTCCCTCTCACCCCTCCACACCGCCCCGAAAAAAACAGCAAAGCACACACTGGAGAAAACAGAGAGAACAGAGCAGCAACCTCCTCTGCTACGCAACAGGCATCAAGACACACCATGAGGCCCGGAGCCGAGTTCGTCACGATGAGCCACCGTGCGGGGGCGCCGATGACGGCGCCGGCGCACGAGCTGGTGAATGGGATAGCGGCGCCACACTCGCCGTGGCAGTCGCCGGTGCCGTACCTCTTCGGCGGGATGGCGGCGATGCTGGGGCTCATCGCCTTGGCATTGCTCAGCCTCGCCTGCTCCTACTGGAAGCTCTCCGGGTACCTCGACGACGACCGAGAAGGTCAGGCGGTGGGGGACGCCGACGGGGAGAAGGGCTCGGTGTCTGGCGCATCCAAGCCGGCCTTGGATTTCCTGGAGGACGTCGTGGTCATCATGGCCGGCGACGAGCGGCCCACGTTCGTCACCAAGCCGGCCGCCAGCCGGGCTGCCGAAGTGGAGTTCGCAACCGCAGCCGCCCCAGCAAGCGCGAGCGCCGTCAACAGACAGGAGAAGAAGATGGATGAGGTGAGCTCGCAGCTAGGAGGTGACTCCACCAACGCAGCAAGCCGGAGCCGCAGCCACCAAGACGCGGCGAGCCAGAGCCGTGACCACCACCACCATGACCATGAGAGCAGCAGCACGACAGCGCAGCAAGAAAGCTTGCAATAAAGCCTGAAGACTATGAGATGGTAACGAACTCAGCTATTTCATCTGATTGTGCGCGGCCTCGCTGGGAACTCCATCAAATTCCACGTCTGCAACTCTCGCAACGAGAAACATCAGCGGCTGCGACATGAAGTCCTGGACCAGCAGGCGGAGTCCAAGCGCCACTTGCTCGGCCATGCCATCACCGCCGAATAAAAGGCCGCCTCCCTCCGTGTGCTTGGGTCACCGTCTCACAGGCCCAGGCAGCCAAGTTTAAGCCCGCACGGACCGGCTCAAGCGCAAGGCTGAGGACCGCGGTGGGCTGCTCTCCGTGCTCCTCACCGGCACGAGCGCCGAGGGAGGAAAAAGACGAAGCTGGCCCTGCAGATTAGTAAGGGGCACATCGGTGATTCCCCTCGGCATCTTTGCTTCGAGATAGTGGCTCCGATGGTACGATGAATGTTGCAGTGTGACTAGCGGTCGGTGTGGAGTGACAGTGGCCCATTCCGCGCCAAAACAAGGGCTTCTCCTAACGGCTGTTGCGGTGATCTAAAGTGAGAAGACGTCCCGCCGATATACCAGTGTCATTATGTCCTCTAGTGGAGTACTCGGACTATCGATTGATATGTCGTCAAAACGTTGATTGGAACTATACCTGGGCATATGTTGGGCCGGACTGGGCTTCGGGCCAAGCCAAAAAAGCCTAATGGCATGCACAGGCCCAGCCTGGCCCGGGATTTTTGGGCTGGGTCAGGTCGGGCCATCCGGGCAGGGCTGCCCATGGCCAAGTATAATTGGAACATCGTTTCATGTTCATAGTGAAAACTCTTATCCTGGCCTTTATTGGTAGGGCTCAACAACGATGAATTTATATCGTTACCTTCTTGAAAGCGTTATCTACTTGCTGTTGTGCTAATCTTCATTGACAAGCCTCGACAACCATGATGAAAAATTCTTGTCCAGACCGTCTACAGCCGAACCATGACAACAACGGCGCGAGGGCATTTATCCCCTGTTGAAGACGTTGCTGCGGAAGAAGTTATCTTAGTTCTAGGTGTTTCTCGTATCTTGTAATGGTTGAGCTATGGTTGCCTTTTTTGTACTCTGATACTCCATTTCGAGAGAAAAAAATCTAACCGATTGTCGTCAAGTAGGAAGGTAATTTTTAGGTTAGAATTTTTTTGTGCAATCATGTGAGTGATTTTTATTGCAAATATTAATCCCTCAATGCATAAAAAGTCTAATAAATAGAATGGGTTCCATCTGCCCAACTACTTACCTTACTACTGGGCAGTGTTGGAGCTACCCAAAATTGGTTGGTGGGCCATGGGCGGCCGAGGCAAAGGGAGCATATTTTCTAGTGAAAACCAAAGTTTTACCTGTACTCTTCATTGTTTTGCCTATGCCCTGGGTGGGCCATGACCCATCTAGTCTTGTTGTAGCTCCGTCGATGCTACTGGGAGAACAATGCTCTTTTTAGAGAGCAAAGGCTAGCCTAGGTCCATTAGTAAGATCACATAGCTTAATTAAACTTTAGCATCCTCACTAATTGTATGAGATATGAACTGATATTATGTCACTCATGTACATATAATTCTAATGGATGTTCTTATCCTTTAGCAACTAGCAACTAATTAACCATTTATTACTGCCATAGCTTCAATTTTGTGACAATGTGGGGCAATGTATGTATTTCCAGTTGTCTTCTTTGGAATGTGGAACTTCTTCGAGTTGTCTTCTTGTTGGGTTTCGTAGTAATTTCAAAAAAATTCCTACGCACACGCAAGATCATGTGATGCATAGCAACGAGAGGGGAGAGTGCTGTCTACGTACCCAACGCAGACCGACTGCGGAAGCGCTGACACAACGTAGAAGAAGTAGTCGTACGTCTTCACGATCCAACTGATCAAGCACCGAAACTATGGCACCTCCGAGTTCGAGCACACGTTCAGCTCGATGACGATCTCCGGACTCCGATCCAGCAAAGTGCCGGGGAAGAGTTCCGTCAGCACGACGGCGTGGTGACAATCTTGATGTACTACAGCAGCAGGGCTTTGCCTAAACTCCGCTACAGTATTATCGAGGACTATGGTGGCTGGGGGCACCGCACACGGCTAAGGAATAGATCACGTGGATCAACTTGTGTTTCTGGGGTGCCTCTGCCTCAGTATATAAAGGACTAGATGGGGGGAGGCTGGCCGGCCATAGGAGGCGCGCCAGGAGAGTCCTACTCCCTCTGGGAGTAGGATCCCCCCCCAATCCTAGTTGGAATAGGATTCGCGGAGGGGGAAAAGAGAGAGGGGGGGGGCGGCCACCTCTCCTAGTCCTAATAGGACTAGGGGAGGGAGGGGGGCGCGCAGCCCATCTTGGGCAGCCCCTTCTCTTTTCCACAAAGGCCCACTATGGCCCATATAGCTCCCGGGGGGGTTCCGGTAACCTCCCGGTACTCCGGTAAAATCCCGATTTCACTAGGAACACTTCCGATGTCCAAACATAGGCTTCCAATATATCAATCTTTACGTATCGACCATTTTGAGACTCCTCGTCATGTCCGTGATCACATCCGGGACTCCGAACAACCTTCGGTACATCAAAATGCATAAACTCATAATATAACTGTCATCGTAACCTTAAGCGTGCGGACCCTACGGGTTCGAGAACAATGTAGACATGACCGAGACACGTCTCCGGTCAATAACCAATAGCGGGACCTGGATGCCCATATTGGCTCCTACATATTCTACGAAGATCTTTATCGGTCAGACCGCATAACAACATACGTTGTTCCCTTTGTCATCGGTATGTTACTTGCCCGAGATTCGATCGTCGGTATCCAATACCTAGTTCAATCTCGTTACCGGCAAGTCTCTTTACTCGTTCCGTAATACATCATCTCGCAACTAACTCATTAGTTGTAATGCTTGCAAGGCTTTATGTGATGTGCATTACCGAGAGGGCCCAGAGATACCTCTCCGACAATCGGAGTGACAAATCCTAATCTCGAAATACGCCAACCCAACATCTACCTTTGGAGACACCTGTAATGCTCCTTTATAATCACCCAGTTACGTTGTGACGTTTGGTAGCACCCAAAGTGTTCCTCCGGCAAACGGGAGTTGCATAATCTCATAGTTATAGGAACATGTATAAGTCATGAAGAAAACAATAGCAACATACTAAACGATCGGGTGCTAAGCTAATGGAATGGGTCATGTCAATCAGATCATTCAACTAATGATGTGACCTCGTTAATCAAATAACAACTCATTTTTCATGGTTAGGAAACATAACCATCTTTGATTAACGAGCTAGTCTAGTAGAGGCATACTAGTGACACTTTGTTTGTCTATGTATTCACACATGTATTATGTTTCCGATTAATACAATTCTAGCATGAATAATAAACATTTATCATGATTATAAGGAAATAAATAATAAGTTTATTATTGCCTCTAGGGCATATTTCCTTCAGTCTCCCACTTGCACTAGAGTCAATAATCTAGATTACACTGTAATGATTCTAACACCCATGGAGCCTTGGTGCAGATCATGTTTTGCTCGTGGAAGAGGCTTAGTCAATGGGTCTGCAACATTCAGATCCGTATGTATCTTGCAAATCTCTATGTCTCCCACCTGGACTAGATCCCGGATGGAATTGAAGCGTCTCTTGATGTGCTTGGTTCTCTTGTGAAATCTGGATTCCTTTGCCAAGGCAATTGCACCAGTATTGTCATAAAAGATTTTCATTGGACCCGATGCACTAGGTATGACACCTAGATCGGATATGAACTCCTTCATCCAGACTCCTTCGTTCGCTGCTTCCGAAGCAGCTATGTACTCCGCTTCACATGTAGATCCCGCTACGACGCTTTGTTTAGAACTGCACCAACTGACAGCTCCATCGTTTAATGTAAACACGTATTCGGTCTGCGATTTAGAATCATCCGGATCAGTGTCAAAGCTTGCATCAACGTAACCTTTTACGTTGAGCTCTTTGTCACCTCCATATACGAGAAACATATCCTTAGTCCTTTTCAGGTATTTCAGGATGTTCTTGACCGCTGTCCAGTGATCCACTCCTGGATTACTTTGGTACCTCCCTGCTAAACTTATAGCAAGGCACACATCAGGTCTGGTACACAGCATTGCATACATGATAGAGCCTATGGCTGAAGCATAGGGAACATCTTTCATTTTCTCTCTATCTTCTGTAGTGGTCGGGCATTGAGTCTGACTCAACTTCACACCTTGTAACACAGGCAAGAACCCTTTCTTTGCTTGATCCATTTTGAACTTCTTCAAAATCTTGTCAAGGTATGTGCTCTGTGAAAGTCCAATTAAGCGTCTTGATCTATCTCTATAGATTTTTATGCCTAATATGTAAGCAGCTTCACCGAGGTCTTTCATTGAAAAACTCTTATTCAAGTATCCCTTTATGCTATCCAGAAATTCTATATCATTTCCAATTAGTAATATGTCATCCACATATAATATCAGAAATGCTACAGAGCTCCCACTCACTTTCTTGTAAATACAGGCTTCTCCGAAAGTCTGTATAAAACCAAATGCTTTGATCACACTATCAAAGCGTTTATTCCAACTCCGAGAGGCTTGCACCAGTCCATAAATGGATCGCTGGAGTTTGCACACTTTGTTAGCTCCCTTTGGATCGACAAAACCTTCCGGTTGCATCATATACAACTCTTCTTCCAGAAATCCATTCAGGAATGCAGTTTTGACATCCATCTGCCAAATTTCATAATCATAAAATACGGTTATTGCTAACATGATTCGGACAGACTTAAGCATCGCTACGGGTGAGAAGGTCTCATCGTAGTCAACCCCTTGAACTTGTCAAAAACCTTTTGCGACAAGTCGAGCTTTGTAGACAGTAACATTACCATCAGCGTCAGTCTTCTTCTTGAAGATCCATTTATTCTCAATTTCTTGCCGATCATCGGGCAAGTCAACCAAAGTCCATACTTTGTTCACATACATGGATCCCATCTCAGATTTCATGGCTTCAAGCCACTTTGCGGAATCTGGGCTCACCATCGCTTCTTCATAGTTCGTAAGTTCATCATGATCTAGTAGCATGATTTCCAGAACAGGATTACCGTACCACTCTGGTGCGGGTCTCGCTCTGGTCGATCTACGAGGTTCAGTAGTATCTTGACCTGAAGTTTCATGATCAACATCATTAGCTTCCTCACTAATTGGTATAGATGTCGCAGAAACAGTTTTCTGTGATGTACTATTTTCCAATAAGGGAGCAGGTACAGTTACCTCATCAAGTTCTACTTTCCTCCCACTCACTTCTTTCGAGAGAAACTCCTTCTCTAGAAAGGATCCATTCTTAGCAACGAATGTCTTGCCTTCGGATCTGTGATAGAAGGTGTACCCAACAGTCTCCTTTGGGTATCCTATGAAGACACATTTCTCCGATTTGGGTTCGAGCTTATCAGGTTGAAACTTTTTCACATAAGCATCACAGCCCCAAACTTTAAGAAACGACAACTTTGATTTCTTGCCAAACCATAGTTCATAAGGCGTCGTCTCAACGGATTTTGATGGTGCCCTATTTAACGTGAATGCGGCCGTCTCTAAAGCATAACCCCAAAACGATAGCGGTAAATCAGTAAGAGACATCATAGATCGCACCATATCTAGTAAAGTACGATTACGACGTTTGGACACACCATTACGCTGTGGTGTTCCGGGTGGCGTGAGTTGCGAAACTATTCCATAATTTTTCAAATGTACACCAAACTCGTAACTCAAATATTCTCCTCCACGATCAGATCGTAGAAACTTTATTTTCTTGTTGCGATGATTTTCCACTTCACTCTGAAATTCTTTGAACTTTTCAAATGTTTCAGACTTATGTTTCATTAAGTAGATATATCCTGCTTAAGTCATCTGTGAAGGTGAGAAAATAACGATATCCGCCACGAGCCTCAATATTCATCAGTCCACATACATCGGTATGTATGATTTTCAACAAATCTGTTGCTCTCTCCATAGTACCGGAGAACGGTGTTTTGGTCATCTTGCCCATGAGGCACGGTTCGCAAGTACTAAGTGATTCATAATCAAGTGGTTCCAAAAGTCCATCAGTATGGAGTTTCTTCATGCGCTTTACACCGATATGACCTAAATGACTGTGCCACAAATAAGTTGCACTTTCATTATCAACTCTGCATCTTTTGGCTTCAACATTATGAATATGTGTATCACTACTGTCGAGATTCATCAAAAATAGACCACTCTTCAAAGGTGCATGACCATAAAAGATATTACTCATATAAATAGAACAACCATTATTCTCTGATTTAAATGAATAACCGTCTCGCATCAAACAAGATCAGAATATAATGTTCATGCTCAACGCTGGCACCAAATAACAATTATTTAGGTCTAATATTAATTCCGAAGGTAGATGTAGAGGTAGCGTGCCGACCGCGATCACATCAACTTTGGAACCGTTTCCCACGTGCATCGTCACCTCGCCCTTTGCTAGTGTCCGCTTATTCCGTAGTCCCTGTTTCGAGTTGCAAATATTAGCAACAGAACCAGTATCAAATACCCAGGTGCTACTGCGAGCTCTAGTAAGGTACACATCAATAACATGTATATCACATATACCTTTGTTCACCTTGCCATCCTTCTTATCCGCCAAATACTTGGGGCAGTTCCGCTTCCAGTGACCAGTCTGCTTGCAGTAGAAGCACTCAGTTTCAGGCTTAGGTCCAAACTTGGGTTTCTTCTCCTGAGCAGCAACTTGCTTGCCGTTCTTCTTAAAGTTCCCCTTCTTCTTCCCTTTGCCCTTTTTCTTGAAACTAGTGGTCTTGTTAACCATCAACACTTGATGCTCCTTCTTGATTTCTACCTCCGCAGCTTTCAGCATCGCGAAGAGCTCGGGAATAGTCTTGTTCATCCCTTGCATATTATAGTTCATCACGAAGCTCTTGTAGCTTGGTGGCAGTGATTGGAGAATTCTGTCAATGACGCAATCATCTGGAAGATTAACTCCCATCTGAATCAAGTGATTATTATACCCAGACATTTTTGAGTATATGCTCACTGACATAACTGTTCTCCTCCATCTTGCAGCTATAGAACTTATTGGAGACTTCATATCTCTCAATCCGGGCATTTGCTTGAAATATTAACTTCAACTCCTGGAACATCTCATATGCTCCATGACGTTCAAAACGTCGTTGAAGTCCCGATTCTAAGCCGTAAAGCATGGCACACTGAACTATCGAGTAGTCATCAGCTTTGCTCTGCCAGGCGTTCATAATATCTGGTGTTGCTCCAGCAGCAGGCCTGGCACCCAGCGGTGCTTCCAGGACGTAATTCTTCTGAGCAGCAATGAGGATAATCCTCAAATTACGGACCCAGTCCGTGTAATTGCTACCATCATCTTTCAACTTTGCTTTCTCAAGGAACGCATTAAAATTCAACGGAACAACAGCACGAGCCATCTATCTACAATCAACATATACAAGCAAGATACTATCAGATACTAAGTTCATGATAAGTTTAAGTTCAATTAATCAAATTACTTAAGAACTCCCACTTAGATAGACATCCCTCTAATCCTCTAAGTGATCACGTGATCCAAATCAACTAAACCATAACCGATCATCACGTGAGATGGAGTAGTTTTCAATGGTGAACATCATTATGTTGATCATATCTACTATATGATTCACGTTCGACCTTTCGGTCTCCGTGTTCCGAGGCCATATCTGCATATGCTAGGCTCATCAAGTTTAACCTGAGTATTCTGCGTGTGCAAAACTGGCTTGCACCCGTTGTAGATGGACGTAGAGCTTATCACACCCGATCATCACGTGGTGTCTGGGCACGACGAACTTTGGCAACGGTGCATACTCAGGGAGAACACTTCTTGATAATTTAGTGAGAGATCATCTTATAATGCTACCGTCAATTAAAGTAAGATAAGATGCATAAAAGGATAAACATCACATGCAATCAATATAAGTGATATGATATGGCCATCATCATCTTGTGCTTGTGATCTCCATCTTCGAAGCACCGCCATGATCACCATCGTCACCGTCGCGACACCTTGATCTCCATCGCAGCATCGTTGTCGTCTCGCCAATCTTATGCTTCCACGACTATCACTACCGCTTAGTAATAAAGTAAAGCATTACATCGCGATTTCATTGCATACAATAAAGCGACAACCATATGGCTCCTGCCAGTTGCCGATAACTCGGTTACAAAACATGATCATCTCATACAATAAAATTCAGCATCATGTCTTGACCATATCACATCACAACATGCCCTGCAAAAACAAGTTAGACGTCCTCTACTTTGTTGTTGCAAGTTTTACGTGGCTGCTACGGGCTTAAGTAAGAACCAATCTCACCTACGCATCAAAACCACAACGATAGTTTGTCAAATAGACTCCGTTTTAACCTTCGCAAGGACCGGGCGTAGCCACACTCGGTTCAGCTAAAGTTGGAGAGACAGTCGCCCGCAAGCCACCTGTGTGCAAAGCAC
>NC_041392.1:699080937-699089654 GCF_002162155.2 Triticum dicoccoides | reverse complement strand
CCGGTAAAATCCCGATTTCACCCGGAACACTTCCGATGTCCAAACATAGGCTTCCAATATATCAATCTTTACGTCTCGACCATTTAGAGACTCCTCGTCATGTCCGTGATCACATCCGGGACTCCGAACAACCTTCGGTACATCAAAATGCATAAACTCATAATATAACTGTCATCGTAACCTTAAGCGTGCGGACCCTACGGGTTCGAGAACAATGTAGACATGACCGAGACACGTCTCCGGTCAATAACCAATAGCGGGACCTGGATGCCCATATTGGCTCCTACATATTCTACGAAGATCTTTATCGGTCAGACCGCATAACAACATACGTTGTTCCCTTTGTCATCGGTATGTTACTTGCCCGAGATTCGGTCGTCGGTATCCAATACCTAGTTCAATCTCGTTACCGGCAAGTCTCTTTACTCGTTCCGTAATACATCATCTCGTAACTAACTCATTAGTTGTAATGCTTGCAAGGCTTTATGTGATGTGCATTACCGAGAGGGCCCAGAGATACCTCTCCGACAATCGGAGTGACAAATCCTAATCTCGAAATACGCCAATCCAACATCTACCTTTGGAGACACCAGTAATGCTCCTTTATAATCACTCAGTTACGTTGTGACGTTTGGTAGCACCCAAAGTGTTCCTCCGGCAAATGGGAGTTGCATAATCTCATAGTTATAGGAACATGTATAAGTCATGAAGAAAACAATAGCAACATACTAAACGATCGGGTGCTAAGCTAATGGAATGGGTCATGTCAATCAGATCATTCAACTAATGATGTGACCTTGTTAATCAAATAACAACTCATTGTTCATGGTTAGGAAACATAACCATCTTTGATTAACGAGCTAGTCTAGTAGAGGCATACTAGTGACACTTTGTTTGTCTATGTATTCACACATGTATTATGTTTCCGATTAATACAATTCTAGCATGAATAATAAACATTTATCATGATTATAAGGAAATAAATAATAACTTTATTATTGCCTCTAGGGCATATTTCCTTCACTTCTTTGGAATGTGGAACTTATTCTTGTCATCAAACGCTTTTTCTCATCTCGGTGAAAATAGTCAACGTACTTGCTCAAACCGTTGTATGTCTGCAATGCTCTGTGTCTTATGTTGGTGAATGTTGTGGTTACCATGAGCATGAGCTTTTATGCAATGACTTTGATTTCACTGATATCATTAAATTTCTTAAGAGGCATGGCGTATCTGCTCTTGAGCTGAAATGCTCCCTCATGAGCAATAAAAAAGTAAAAAATCAAAACATTTTGAAATGTTTTGTGTTAAACTTTAACAAATGTTGTGTATGCTTGCAAAAATTTATCATGAAATAACATTCGTGGAAGTCACGGCAAAAAAAACGATGCTCCAAAAATGCTATTTTAAAAAGCTTTTTGGAGTGCTAATCTTTTTTCATGACTTTCACGAATGTCATTTCCTGCTGAAATTTGTCAAGCACACAAAAATTTGTCAAAATATGCCACAAAAATATTTCAGAATTTGTTTTCATATTTTTGGAATTTATACTGTTCATCCCAAGCTCAAATGAGCTCGAGAGCGGAAGAGGACTTTCGTTGCTTAAGTTCTTATTCTAGAGGTCATATCGCCACATTCTTCGCTTCATATGCTATATTTGTGTGAAGTTTTCGTACCAGTTGACATCTAGTCAGAGGCCCAAATTCGAAAGCAAGAATTTAGTAATAACAGCTGCAGTATCTTTAGAGATTTTTTAATGAGAGAAAACATCAGAGATACCGGTATCTCGGATTCCCGCTGTAAATTCTGAGTCGGAGCATGACATAAAGCAATTTAGAAATATTGGGCAAAGATCCCCACAGGGATAAGAAACGTCGGGTGATCTTTTTCCAGATCATTATGTTGGATTAAAGCAACAATCACCTAAATAAAACACTTTGCTTTCCTGATGGGGACCTGCACTGACAACACTTTGCTCTGGATAATGCCATGGATAATGCTCTTCTCCTTTCTTCAGGTCAGGGGAAAGGGTTTTTCCTTGGTAGTGCTGATGCGGAGCAGTTGAGCACAAGGGCGGCTTGAGCAGTTGAGCTACTATAGCTGATGCACCGGACTATCGCCGATCAAGCTTGTGGGCGACGGCTCGGTCGCTGTCACGCGCTGTGCTCGCGGACAGGTTCGTCATCCCAACAGCGACCAATCGCGGGAAAGGGCTGGTGCAGATTAGCACAGCCATTCGTACCGGCCGGTCACCGCGAGGTTCAATTGCATTATGGCGCCACCGTCTTCAGGCACCAAAAAGGGGAGGAGGGGGGTGCTGGGTGCACAAGTTGTGGATGGATCCGGCCCTCTTGTGATGAGGAAAACAGCCCTTCTGCAACATGTGCTGCCACCACCCGAGAACATCCATGCATCTGCACCCCCGCCTATTCCGGATAATATCTTGTTTAGTTGTTTTACCCCAAAACAAGAAGCGTTGAATGGATATTTCTGCTGGCTGCTGGCTGGGTGGTATCGAGGTGCTCCCTCATTCATTCATCATGATCAGCGAGAACTCGCACGGAAGCCCACCGAAACAGCAGGCGCGCGGTGCATTTGCCCTCAGCTGGCTTTGCAAGTGCTACAGTCTCGGAACACCTGAGGACTGTTACTGTGGGGAGGTTCTCATTCGCGCATGCATGCTGGTAGCACTGGATCTGCAGCCCACAGGGAGATTGCTGATAAAGTTTAGCCAGCCGCCGGGACACAACTGGCCACCGTGGATTGTTGCTGGCCAGCTGATTCTCCACGCCATCCTTTGCAACGCTGACACGTCGCCGTCGCGGCGGATTCGTGGCCGTGTATGCTTAGGATGTCGTCATCCGAGATGACTGTGGAGCAACCGAGGACAGTGCGGCGAGATGCACTCGGGTATTATTCTGGAGACACGCTGGGACGGCGACGGGACGCGGATTCGGTACACTGAGTGAGAATGATGTTCGATGGGGGGTCTCGCGTACGCACGTATAGTCGGATTCTTGGCCACAGCACAACTGGGCGAGACATGTTGGGTTTACTGCTGCACCACGACTCCATGGAATCTGGCTTGTCAACAGAGCAGCACCTACGCTGTATCTTTTTCTTAACTTTTCTTTCGACAGAGAAGAATTTGTGGGCACAGTGTACCACAGTCCACAGGATATGCTAGTGGATTACCTACGCCCTGTAAAAGTTGTCGTTTTGGATGAGGACATGCATGTAATCAACATCACAAAATAACATGTTTTCGTACGTATTTTCGATTGGTTTTACCTGTCAAAAAAAGTAAGACCCCTCAAACACCGCCTCTGACTCCTCTGTGTTTCTCTTCGTCTCCTAGCTCCGTAGCATACTCGACTGCCGATCTATGAAGATCAAATCAAATGATAAGCAGAAGATTATTTTAGGGGAGCTACCCAGACGAAGCGACTTCTCCGCGGAAGCTGCGGACTCTGTCCCGGCATGCACATTCAGCTTCGAACCGGTAGAAGTGCGCGCTAATCCTGCAGCTTCCGCGCGCAGTCCAATCATGTTTCAAAACAGTTGTTATTCCAAGCATGTTACGTACTTCAGTTGATGGTCAAGGCTGATTCAGATATTTTGTAAGGAAAAGGAAAAATGAACTGATCCAAGCTAAGATATTTTGTTTCTCACACCAGCGTGATATTTGTTAGCTAGACTAGACTCGACGTCCGACGGGACGGAAGTCAGACGTGTACGTAGAGAGGGAGATAGGTGGCCGGCCAGGCCGTGGAATCTACCTCACGTCGGTCATGTCTTGTGCGCATATTATTCATTCCATCATGCAGCATTGGGCTCTGACGAGTGGATCCCGCGCGTGTTCCGGCCGTCACCCAGCACGCCTCGACGTGAAACGATCAATCGCCTTGGCAACTTGCTGTGCTGAGTGCCGTTTGCGCGTGCATATGCATGGACGCTGCAGGTGCTAATGATCATCATCTGCTGTCAAGGTTAATGATGAACTGTCATTGCTTTTTTCTGCAAATAAATTATATCTCTTTTCTCTCTCCATGTATATCAACAAGTGTTTCAATAAGTTTAGTATGTGGTACGTATATACGCGTACATGAAGATACTTATTATCCACAAAGTTGGCAATGGATAAGAGACTGGGGGCTAGCAACGTACAGTATGGTACCTAGCTCTAGTGTACACAGGTGTACTATATACTACTGGAGAACTCTCGACCATCTTATACACAGTAGTACTAGTAGCAGGCAATGCAAGGACCAACTCCCAGTAGGCAGCTCGTCATTGCCACCTTTTCTCTTATCACGTTAATAAAAGATCACAATATTCTTTTCTCAGAAAGAAAAATGATTTCTTGGCAGCGTCATCCCTTTGGCCGGCCATCATCCGGACCGGCCGGACAGGTGTGTGATCAACCTTGCAAGACATGCCCTCCCATTTGAAACTGTGCCTTCAGGAGATTGATGAGATGCACACCTATGAATTGATTCCCACTTCATCTATCCACATCGAATACTTCATATAAGACAAGGTAACTTTGATACGTACTCCACCTAAACCCTCTCTCATCGGAGCCAGGCAAAATTTATTGTTGTAGATATGAGTTTTATTCACCAAAATTCACTTATAATTAGAAGTAGTATGTATTTTATTTTTTAGAATTATAGTTTTAAAATTTGGCTTGGGGCCCTTGTAAAGTGTCACTGCAGAACGTGATCAACTAAGGGCATGTATAATGGTTGACAAGACAGTCTTATCTTGAGTCTTGCATGTAATTTAGAGATAACAAAAATTATCTCTATAATGGGTTATATCTTAGCTTTATCTTCAATAACTAGCTATTCCAAAAAAAAATTGAAAGACCCTAGGATCAAATACATGGTGAAGATCCTAGGATCAAGCGGCCTAAAAGACCCTAGGATCAAATACATGGTGAAGACCCTAGGATCAAATATATGGCTGGCATTCATATATTAAGCAGGAAGCAACGGAAAGAGCAAATACATGGTGAAGATCCTAGGATCAAGCGGCCTAAAAGAAAATAAAGATTACATTAGGCAATTCCGGTCGGAGGTTCTGCAAAAGGCTGCGACGGGCATTTCGCCCCAGCTTGGCGCCACAGCTGAATAGCACGATGACATGCCGCCACAATGTCGCTCGCTAGCGCCTGTTTTGCACGAAAAATGCAGTTGTTCCATTCTAGCCATATCTCCTAGAGCACCAGGATGATGATGGACTTGATCCCCTTCCGGCCTTCCCCTGGAGTGGCGGCAACGATTGCTTCGAGGATTTGAGTCACCTTATTCAGGCAGCTCCATACACTTGGCCTCACAGCCCGACATCCTGACCACGTTGCCACCTTTTCCCAGATCACCTTTGCGATCGGGCAGTGCCAGAAGAGGTGAACCGAGCACTCCAGGTTTCTGAAACACAGGTGACAGAAATAGCCGTTGCACCATCCTCTCCTTTGCAACCGATCATTGCACCACAACCTGTTGAGTTGCAGTAGCCAGGAAAACACTTTTAACTTCCCCGGAGCCCAGGCATCCCAGATCAGGCTTTTGAAACGTGATCGATGCGTCCCCTGGAATTGCGCCTGGTAGGCCGAGGCAGCAGAGTAGCTGCCATCAACCGTCCAGTTCCATCTGATGGAATCATCGACCTGGGATTTTAGCATCAGGCGGACACTGACAATCATCCTCGCCATGGACAACACGTTTTGCAGCAGAGGGGCGGTATCCCTGTGCGCCAAGTCTCTGATCCAGGAGTCCTCGACCAGAGCTACTCTAATCGATCTCGATTTCCGCCTTGAGTGCTTGAAAAGCCTGGGGAAAATATCCCTTAGAGGCTGCTCATTGGCCCATGAGCAGGTCCAGAACCCTGCCTTTTCTCCATTGCCTAATGAGATAGAAGCTGCAGCTGCGAACATGGCCCTGTCCATGACATCACAGGGCAAGTCCATGCCCACCCAGGCCCGATCAGGGTTTTTCCATGTGTGCCAGAGCCACCGAAGCCGTAGCACTCGGCCATACTTCTGCAGGTCGAGGATGCTAAGACCGCCATGCTCGTTCGGGGTACACACCTCTGCCCAATTAACTTTGCATTTGCCCCCTGTGATCATCTCATTGTGCGCCAAAAGGAACTTTCTTATGGATTTGTCAATCTCTTTTAGGAGCTTCTTCGTCACCCGCAGCGCGGTGAGGGTGAAGGTCGGCAGCGAGGTGAGGACCGCACGGACTAGCACTCGGCGTCCGGCAATGGTTAGCAGCTTCGTCTTCCACCCCGCCAGCCGAGCTCGGATGCGATCAAGGACAAATTAAAGGTGCACAAGCCTGAGCCTTGTCGGCGTAATCGGCAGCCCCAGGTATGTTATCGGGAAGGACTTCATTTGTCCTCCAAAGCTCTGCAAAACCTCGGCCATATTGATGTCCTCGCAGCGGATAGGCGCCGCAGATGATTTGACGAGGTTAATCTTGAGGCCAGTTGCATCCCCAAAGCCCTGCAGAATACCCATGAGAGCCTTGATCTCTTCCGCGATTGGGTTTGCAAAGAGGACAGCGTCATCCGCATAGAGACTGACATGCAGCTTCAGCTCTCTTCCCGGCAGAGGGTTTATGATGTTTCTCTCCGCTGCAAGCTGAAGCAGATGATGCAGTGGATCAATTGCCAGAATGAATAGCAACGGTGAGAGGGGGTCCCCCTGGCGCAGCCCTTGCTGGTGCAACAACTCCACTCCGGGCACCCCATTGAGCATGACAGCCGAACTGGAGGTCGGCAGCAGCAGCACGATCCAATCCCTGCATCTGCCACTGAAGCCCAGATTTTACAGCAGCTCAAGGAGGTACTCCCAAGGTACACTATCAAAAGCCTGGGTGATGTCAAGATTTAATAGGATCGCTGTGGTTTTTCTTCTGTGCAGCAGCTTGACACCATTATGCACGTACATGAAGCTATCATGTATGCATTTTGACTTTAAAAATGCCGTCTGAGCTGGGGAGATGATGTTGTTAATCACTCCGGAGAGCCTAATGGACAAGACTTTTGCAATGAGTTTGGCTATGGAGTGAATGAGGCTAATTGGCCGATAATCCGCTACACTTGTCGCACCCTCCTTCCTTGGCAGCAGAGTCACCAGGGCCGTGTTGAGCTCGCTAAAACCCTTCCCCGCAAGGCTGTAGAACTACTGAAAAGCCGCCATAATATCCTCTTTTATGAACCCCCAACACGACCTGAAAAACATGCCATTGAAACCGTCCGGGCCAGGTGCTCTATCCGTTGGCGAATCCTTGACTGCGGCCCAAACTTCCTCCTCCATGAAGGGGTTGTCAAGCCTGGCTGCAGGCACCTGGGGAAGCTGCATCTGCTGGCAGCCCAGGGTCCTGCCTCGCTGTGTCCGCGCGCCCAGAATTGCAGCAAAATGATCGTCAATCACCGTGGCCTTATCCTCGTGAGCTAGCATGATCTGCCCCTGGCGCTGGATATAGTGAATGAAATTTTTTCAACGCCTGGACATCAGCTTGGCATGGAAGAACTTTGTGTTTGCATCCCGGAGTCGTAGCCCTCGAACTCTAGCTGCATGTTTTTCCGTGCCTTCTCTATTGCTGCTAAGCCGAGCAGCCTAATTTTCAGCAGTTTTCTCAGGTGGTGTTCTGCATCCATCAGTAACCGGCTTTCCTGTGTGACGTCCAGCCGAAGGATCACCTCAGTTGCAATGTGAAATTGAATTTTAGCATCACTGAACATTGCTTTGCTCCAAATCTTAAGGTCTCTGGCCGTTTGTTGAAGCTTGATCTTCATTCTTGTGAAAGCACATTCGTGGGCAATCGGCCTTTCCCAAGCTTTCTGCATTATCTCAAGGAAGCGAGGGAAGCGGGGCCAGAATTCTTCAAACCTGAACCTAGTTGGGCACGGTGGAGAGCTTGCAGAGGACAGTAAAAACGGGCAGTGATCGGAGCATGCAGTAGCCGCAACGGTGAGCAAGCTATCAGGAAAGATTGCTTCCTATCTCGTGTTGCAGAAGAACTTATCAATGCTAGTTAGCACAGGGTTTCTGCGCTCATTACTCCAAGTAAACTTTCTAGTTTTGCACCTAATCTCACGAATTTCACCCGCGTCTAATGCATTTCTGAATCTACCCATTAAATGCCTATTCAGATTAAGGTTGCTTTTGTCGCGCGCCTCGTAGATGATGTTGAAGTCACCAGTTAAGAGCCATGGCTCCGAGAGGGGATGTGCAGATCTAGCTAGCTCAGCGAGGAAATCGTCCTTACGAGCATCGTCGGCCGGGCCATAAACTGTTGTTAGTTAGAAGGAAGCAGCAGACCGCAGTATAGTTACTTTGGCAGTGATTGCAAACTAGCCAACAACACTAGAGACAGCCGAAACTATATTGCTATCCCTGAAGATGGCGGAACCTCCCCTGGTGCCGATCGCCGGGAGCACGACGCAGCCTTGGAGCTGGAGGCCACCTACATCCCTGACAAAGCTTGGGCTCCAGCTCTCAATCTTTGTTTCTTGCAAACAAAGGATCACTACTTTGTGGGCAGAAACTACCTCTTTGATCGCGTCACGCCTAGCCGGCATGTTCATGTCACGCACATTCCAACTCATGATCAGGCAGTAGTTGTCACTCATGAAGGAAACTAGATTTTCTCCGACAACAAACAATTTTACTACGAGAAGCAGAGACGAAGAAGAACACACACCATCAC
>NC_041392.1:699072936-699080742 GCF_002162155.2 Triticum dicoccoides | reverse complement strand
CAAGATCAGACTGGCACCTAGCTAAACTACAACCCATCTTACTAGACATGAGAATAAACCCTGACTCGGACCGGCAGAAGGCCGGCCGTTGCCAGAGACTAGCCCTAACACAGACTAACATGATCAAACAGGGGCCGCAGCGGTAGCATCTTCAGTACCCGCCATGGCCGTCACACCGCGGAGCGCGGCCGGGTCCAGGCGGGTGAGCCTGGCGATCACCGCGATGTCGTCATCAGCGAGCGGCTCCTTAAACTTGCGGATCAGCGCGGCAGCGGCCTCCGGCGTCATCTTGACTTGCTGGAAGAGGGGTGGTGGTGCAGTGTCGTTTCTGTCGTCAACGCCGATCTGAAGCTAGCAAACTTGCTGGGAGACCGCCTGGAGTTGCAGCTCAATGCGGGCCGCCGGGTACGACATCTGCTGGTGCAAGCTGCCCTCTGACACGGCAGCGCCGATCAGGGCTTGCCCTTGGCCGGCCGGCTCGCGCTGATCGTTGAAGACGAGTGGGGTGGTAGTGGCCTCGGCCACCAGGGCATCGAGCTCAGCACTCATACTGTGGAACGCCAGGGGCGGGGAGGGGACGCGAGCGTCCCCCGCGAAGAAGGCGGCTATTGGGTCATCCTCGCCCGCGCGCATCGCTGCAACAGGGAGCAGCGGCAGCGGGGTGTGCAGCAGAGGCGCCGGAGCCGCGGGGGACTTGTCCGCGTGGCGGGTTGAAGCTTGATGATCGCGCAAGCTCTCCGTCGGGCGCGGGGCGGACGGTGAGCGGCTGCGACGCCTGGACGAGGAGCCCCTCTGCAACGCCTCTCGACCCGGGCGCCCGTGGACCAGGAGTGTGTCCCGCCAGGACCTACGCCCACCATGGCCGTCCTCGTCATCATCTCACCTTGGGCCGCCACGGGGCAGGCCTCGGCAGCCGGAGTCCACCAGCGGGGCCAGCTGCTTGTCCTTCTTTGGGTCTCACTGGCCGTCTTCCACGTGCTTGCGCCAGGTGCCGGGGTACACCCGGGGCATGGTGCGGTCGTCGTCGTCATCCGAGTCGGAGGGGATGCCGCTCTGCGCCGAGGCAAGGGAGCGCGGCGGGTATGGCGTCCAGTCTTCCACCAGATCAACGTGGATCAGCAAGTCGTGGCGCGGGACTGTAGGCGGCAGGGGCACAGCGCGACTTGGCGGGGTGTGGCCGAGCATCTCTTCGACACGGCCGGCGGCCCGCTGCAGGACCCAGAACGTGTGCTTTGTCGGGATCAGGGCAGCATCCCACACCCACACCCAGCAGGCGAAGGTCTTGGTGTGGTCGCGCTCGTAGGTGCGGCTGTCCAACCGGTCGACGCGACAGCCCAGCGCCTCCTCGACATCCTCGAGCGACTAGAACTATTGCGGCAGGTTCTCGATGACGATCCGCACGTGGTGGTGGAACTTCTGGATGGCCGTGTGGTCGTCCTCGTGCCAGCGCCTGATGAAGAACTTGACCCCATCGACGGTGACAGAGCCAAGCCTGAGAACGTCGTCGTGGTGCACCGGGAGGTCGAAGATGATGAAGTAGTCCTCCGGGTGGTGGCAAGTGATGCGCAGCTGGTGCGGCAGGATGCGCAGCTGGGACTCCAGGACCTGCCCAACCGCCATGGGGCTCGTATCGCGCGCTACAGCGTGGCCAGCCGCGGTAAGCATGACGACGAGGCGGCGGAGCATGGCGACTGCGTGCTCAAGCGCAGGCGAGGAGACAACCACCTTGCAGCTGTCTCTCGGGCGGCGCGAGGGGTCGGTGGGGCGATCCATGGCGGGGGCGGGCGGGGCAGGCGGTAGCTGGGCAGACGATGGCATGGGGAAGCAAATCCGCTCTCTCACTGGCACCCTGGCGGGGGCCGACCGAGTCGGTTCTTTGCAGGGCCGCCAACGGAAGCAGTGCGAGGGTTCTGCGGGCACTCTCTGCCGTAATGGCCCGGACGTCTGCAGATGATGCAGTAGAGAGGGTCACGGCAATCTTTCCTACGGTGAAGCTCACCGAGGCATCTGAAATACTTGCCTTTGAAGCGGCTTAAGAAGGCAGCGCGGCCGGGGTTCGCATTGAAGCCGGAGCGCTGGTCCGGACGGGGTGCCTGCCGCTACTTTTCATTGTCCAGCAGCTCCCCGCGCGGCCGCCGGTTTCCTCGGGACGAGACCTCCGTCCAGCCTCCGCCTACCTCCATGGGAGAGGCATTAAGGCTCTGGTCAGGCACCACAACGACGGATTTAAGTCACTTCCGATCCGTGGGGGGAACTGCATCCAAGCCAGCGGGAACCGGGGATGTGACGACCCGATCCCCCGCAGCGGGGCGACGTGCTTGGCGGAGAAGCCGGAGCCAGACGGGATGGAGCACAACTCGGGCATTCACCACGGAGCAGCAGGTGTGGCGGGGAAACCGGATCTGAGGGGGATCGAGACCGCGGCGGATCTGGAGCAATGAACGAACCACGGGGCGCAGGGGGGAGCATGGGCACTACCGCTGGAGCTGGAACGGGAGGAGCGCGGACAACCCATGCCGTAGGAGGAGCCGCTGCCCGGAGTGGACATGGGCTGGGCTGGTGGCCGCCGCGGCCGGAGTGGCCAGCGGCGCAAGCGGAGAGAGGGTGTGGGCGTGGGCGCAGGCGCAGCCGCACGTCCCAATTCGGTGTCCCAATTCCAAAAAATATGTTGAGACATATTGTGCTAAAAGATCATCTCTTAAATAAGAGAAGACAAACTTTTTCTCATGATTTCTCTCTCCTTCATTTCAACATTTATCCTACGTGGCACTCCTAAAATAACACTATTGTACATGCCCTAACAAGTTCACAGCCTGCTCAGGATGGACTTATCTTTCCTAGATGGATGGAAACCTGATGCATGCCAAGGCCAACCGAAACCGAGCGCGACATGTACTGTGCCCAACCATCATTGCGGACACATAACCACCCAATTCGCGCCCGTTACATGTGATCAATCGACGAGCCCATCGACCTGACATCGTTGCGGACACATAACTCGTGATGACCTCCTTCCCTCCATCGCTACTGCACGTACGTACGTATTGCCAATTGGGTCATGTGAGAGTGGAATGGATCATCATTTTGTTTGTTGAGGAGAAAAAAAGGGTGGAATCACTACTAGAAGAAACCTTATAGGTAAAACCATGACAACAATGCGGGGTACTGTCGGGCGCTACTACTATATAGCAGTAGCGCCGGTCCTGCACGAGCGCTACAGGCAAGTCTTTAGCAGTAGCGTCCAATAATAAACACGCGTTGCTGCTAAGTGGTACCCTCCTCACTCACCGGGGCTACACGTAGTAGCAGTGTTGGTTATGGACATGCGCTACTGCTAAGGCAATTAGCAGTAGCGCATCTTACACAACACACGCTGCTAATGCGGTGAGCCCGGGCCCAGCTCTCCGGCCCAACTTAGCAGCAACGTGGGCTTCGGCATGCACTGCAGCTAAGTGGCCTAGCAGCAGCGTGGCTGCTACCCCGCGCTACTACTAATTTCACCTTATCTCTTCTCCGCGCGCACGGCCCTCACTCTCCCTCACCACTCTCTCCATCCTCTCCATCTCCCCCAGCGTCGCCCCCGCATTTGCTCTGCCGCCGTCGCCCGCTGCTATAGTCGCCCCCGGTATGTCTCCCTTCCACCGTCTCCCTCCGTCCCTCTCTCCTCCCTCTCTCCCTCCCTCCTACTGGCACCCTCCTCCTTGCCTCCCTCCCTCCCTCCCACCATCTCGCTCCCACCCTCTCCCTTCCTCCATCCCTCCCTCCCCCCTGCATTGCATAAATGGATGGATGGAACTAGGTTTTTTTAGTAATGCTTGGATAGATAGATGGATAGATGGATGTTATGGTTAGAACTAGGGTATTTTTCGTAATATAAATTCTTAGCTAGTAAAAACCCCAGTAATAGAAATATTTAGTAAATGTAGGTCTTCTGAATAGAATATAATAGTAAGTTTAGAATGGAGTAGCAATATTAGAAAATGTCCAGTAATAGAATATAATTTTTTTATGAATGGTATTAATTTTTTTATGAATATGGTAATATAATACAATTATATTGATGATATAATTTTACAATCGGTGGACTATCCAGGATTTCTCGTGTCGCGTCTCCCTCTCCCGCTTGGTCCCCGTCCCACCACTATGAGCACCTCCCTCTCCTCTCTGTTTAGTTTTTGGTTTAGTTTTATTTTAATATATATGTAGACGTAGGTATGTTTCCTAGAATGGATGCATGATTGATTGTTGCACTTCTTTTTCATTTTTGATTTTGAAAAATCCGACAAAATGGATGCATGTATGCATTTTGCAGGGAACACCTCCGAGTGGCCCATGTTTTGTCGGAATGTTGATTAATTTTCGTTTCGGCAAATTTCAGACGATCGATATGTCCTGTTTTAGCAAAGGCCATGCTGGAATTTTCCCTGGATTTTAGCATGACTTGTGCTATAAAGTAGGAAATATCGAGTGCCTGTGAGTTGCCAGAACAGGAACTAAATGACATTCCGGCAACCCATAGATCATTTTTGATGTCATTACTCGATATATGTAACAGGTTGACTGTCATTCTGTCGGGGCTCCTTGTGTGACTTTCGGTCTACTCTTGAAGGAAGGATGCCGACTGTTGTCGTGGGGGGCACTTCTCTTCCTTCTTCTCGTGATATACCTTGGTAATGCACTAGAGAAGGAGGGGAAGCGACCATTACCAACGTTTCAAATATTTGTGAGGGAGAGTCCACCATATACTGTCGAAATATGAGAGAAGAAGAATCCCTACTATTGTCATGGGGGTCGCTTCTTCTTTATTCGAAACTGCTAGACATTTTGATGTAATGCACTTTCGAATGAACAGAGGAGCGACCATCACCGACGGTCACAAATGCCAGAGAGGAAGAATCCCAACTGTTGTCATGGGGGTTGCTTCCCCTTCGTTTTTGTGTGCTAGGCATGTTGGTGTAATGCACTCGGGATTTGTCTTCTTGGGATGTGAAACTTATTCTAGTAATATTTGCTCTTATGCATCCCCCCAACCTATCCCACTGCCCTCGCCTGCTCATCAAACGCTTCTTTTTATCTTGGTGAAAATAGTCAAAGTACTTGCTCAAACCGTTGTATGTCTGCGATGCTTTGTTTCTTATGTTAGTGAATGTTGTGGATAGCGTGGACATGACCTTTTATGCAATTACTATGTTTTCACTGGTATCATTATAAGTTGCTAAAGGGGCATAGAGTATCTGCTCCCGAGCTCAAATGTTCCCTCATGAGCAATAAAAAATTTTAGTAAAAAACCAAAAGATTCTGAAATGTTTTTGTGATAAACTTTGACAAATGTTTTGTATGCTTGCAAAAATTTATCATCAATTGACATTGGTGGAAGTTGTGGCAAAAAAATCGATGATCCAAAAAAGCTACTTTTGAAAGCATTTCGGAGTGCTGATTTTGTTTTTTCATGATTTCCACGAATGTCATGTTGTGTTGAAAGTAGTCAAGCACACAATATATTTGCCAAAAAAATATATTTAGAACTTCCGAAATTTGTTTCATCTTTTTGGAGTTTATTGTTCATCCTGAGCTGTATTGAGTTCAAGTGCATACGAGGACTTTCATTGCTTAAGTTCTTATTATAGAGGTCGTGTCGCCAGATTCTTTGCATCATATGCTATATTTGTGTGAAGTTTTCATACCAGTTGACATCTAGTCACAGGCTCAAATGCAAAAGCACGAATCTAGTAATAATAACTGCAGTATCTTTAGAGATTTGTCAATGAGAGAAAACACCAGAGATACCGGTATCTCGGATTCCCGCTGTAAATTCTGAGTCGGAGCGTTGCATAAAGCAATTTAGAAATATCGGGCAAAGATACCGCACAGGGATAAGAAACGCCGGATGATATTTTCCCAGATCATTATGTTGGATAAAGTAGCAATCACCTAAATAAAACACTTTGCTTTCCTGATGGGGACCTGCACTGACACTTTGCTTCTCTTACATGCTCCTGCTGCATGAAGCATCATCTGTTAACATAACCTAATTACAGCATCAAGTTTCTCTACCTGAGCAGATGATCCTGGGCCTGCTGCATAAAGATTTGGTCCTGCTTTTTTGACGTTGCTTATTCCTGCTCCCTGCGAGTGCTGGTGTCACTAGCAGCAGCGAAAATGGCTCGCTGAAAGGGGCCTGGCAAATGCCATGGATAAAGCTCCTCCTTTCTTCAGGTTAGGGGAAATGGGCTTTTCCTGGGAAGTGCTGATGCAGAGCAGTTGAGCACAAGAGCGGCTTGAGCAGTTGAACTACTACGGCTGATGCACCGGACTATCGCCGATCAAGCTTGTGGTCGCTGGCGCCGCGTTGTGCCCGTGGCCTGGTTCGTCATCTCGACAGCGACCGATCGTGGGAAAGAGCTGGTACAGATCAGCACAGCCATTCCTTCTGGCCGGGCGACGACGAGGTTCAGTTGCATTAGGGCGCACCATCTCCAGGCACCAAAAGGGGGACACAAGTGGTGATGAGGAAAACAGCCCTTCTGCCACCACCTGAGAACATCCATGCATCTGCACTCCCGCCTATTTCGGCTAATGTATTGTTTAGTTGTTTTACCCCAAAACAAGAAGCGCTGAATGGATATTTCTTCTGGCAGGCTGGCTGGTATCCTCTGAAGACTGAAGCATCAGATGCTCCCTCATTCATCATGATCAGGGAGAATTCTCCGGGAAGTTACCGGCAGTGCATCTGCCCTTTGGCTTCGCATCTGCTACTGTGCCGGAACACCTGAGCACTATTACTGTCGGGAGGTTCTCGTTCCTGGTTCTTGCAGCCCCTAGAATGATACTGCCGGCCGCCCTGGATTGTTTTGGCAGCTTATCCTCCAAACTATCCATTGCAACGCCGACACGTCGCCATCGCGGCGAATTCCTGGCCTTGTTTGCTTAGGATGTCGTCATCCAAAATGACTGTGGAGCAACCGAGGACAGTGCGGCGAGATGCACTCGCTGGGTATTATTCTGGAGACACGCTGGGAAGGCGACGGGACGCCGATTCGGTACACTGAGTGAGAATGATGTTCGATGGGGGGTCTCGCGTACGCATGTATAGTTGGATACATGGCCACAACACAACTCGGCGAGCCATGTTGGGTTTACTGCTGCACCACGACCTGGAGCTCTCTGTGCTCGAGTTGGCACGCTCTCCTCTCGACAGTGATATGCTCTCTCCACGACTCCAAGGAATCTTGCCTGTCAACAGAGCAGCACGTAGAGAGAACTTGTGGGCATAGTGTGCCACAGGAATGATAGGTAGTGTATTACGTACGCCCAGTAAAAGTTGTCGTTTTGGATGAAGACGGTTAAGAGAAAGTGGTGTTGGTCCTAGTCACTTATCTGACCATCAATTTAACAACGACGTGCAATCAACATCACAAAATAACATGTTTTATACGTATTCTCGATTGGGTTTACCTGTCAAAAGTAAGAGCATCTACAGTCGTGATGGGCTAATTCGGCTCCTCAAACTCCCGCGGACGGGCGCGTCCATGGGCACTGACCAGACACGCCTCATATTTGCCACTCTCCATCCACGTATCTCATATCCAGCATCTTATATTCATACTACACATGTAATGTTGAGCTAATTTACGTGATCAAACAACGGACAACAAAAACCGGCCACAAACGAACACAAGATCAACTGCAAACGGACAATAACAAACTTTGCAACATCCAAAAAATCATCTCAGCTCGCTACCCGACAATTTCTTTAACTTTTACAACTAACAACGATATAAACATATGAGGGGTGTGTGTGTGGGG
>NC_041392.1:699050344-699072685 GCF_002162155.2 Triticum dicoccoides | reverse complement strand
ATTTACCCTTCCTGTCGCCGACGCAACTGTAGGGTCCGCGGCTGGCGGGGGGTCTTGGTCGTCCGAGGAGGAGGTGCAGCTGTCACGGCCGCCGTTGCCGGAGTCTTCTGAGACGAAGAAGACGATGAGCCCCTTCATCTGACGGACCGCCCTGTCCTGTTCCCGCTTCAACTTGGCGACCCGAGCCTTCTCCGCTGCTGCCTCTTTTGCCTCGCACTCCGACTACTAAACAGGGCTCTGGAGCGCCTTGCATTTTTTCGTCAGAGGCGGCGAGCGTCCGTCTCTGCCGTCGTGAGGGAACGGTGGTAGACCCATACGACGAGCCACTCCGTCCTCGTCGGGCTCGGCTTGCATCCCGCAACGGCGGCACACAGACTGCTCCACCGCGTCCCTCTCTCGTGCCAGCTACTTCTCGCGGCGCGCGCCTCCAATTCCGTAGTGCGCGTGTGGGCTGCGGCCCGGGCACTAGCATCCACCGCTGCCCACGTGGAGGAGAGGCCGACGGGGGAAGGAGACGGCGCGGGGGCGGTGCGGAGTGTGCTATCCCGGGGAGCTGCATGCGGGCCAGGAGGGTCCCGCTTTGGCGTCCGCGCTGCGCTAACGTGGGAGCTGCGGCGATGCTCCAGACCCGGAGCTGCCACCGGTGTCCACCTTGGATCGCTCCAGCGCAATGCAGAGGGCTATCTCCTCCTCGTAGTTGAGGTTGGAGCCGGAGTCGCTGCCAGAGCAGGACATCGGGGTGGATGGGATTGGAATCGGAGAGGGAGAGGAGAGGATGGAGCGAGAGATAGAGAGAGAGTGAGCTAGGGTTTGGAGCGAGACTCCCGGATTGGAGTTTTTGTGGAACAACTATGGGGTCGGTGGTTGGCCAGGCCTGTCAGGCGGACGCGTGCTGGGCGTGCCCGGTCCGCCCCATATCTGCCCTATATTTGGGCTGGATATGAGGGGTGCCGGTCAGGCCGGGCGTTTGTTCGCAGTTTGAGAGGTCTGGTTGGTCTTTTTTTAACTGGTCAGTAATCGGACGGTCTGTCCGGACATTTGAGACGGGTACGAGAGGTTCGGCTGTAGATGCTATAAGATCCTTCATACACCGCCTGTGACTCCTCTGTGTTTATCTTCGTCTCCTAGCTCCCAGGGCCGGTCCTGATATTTCAGGGGCCCAGGGCGAAATTGCAACCCGGGGCCCCTACTATAAAGATCATACTAATAATCTCATTTCTTTTTAGATTCATTCGTTTACCTAACTTATTATTGTCTATTATTTCAAAATAAAACGAGAATTGTAAATAGTGTATTCCTTTACTTAATTAGAAAAATCGAATACCTGATAGAGGGTAAACATCAAGATGAAAGGTTTAAAGTTTAAAAGCTCCATTTGCAACAATAAAAGATCATTTACCTACCCGACGGCTACAGGAGTCTGAGTGGCTTTATTATATAACCATGTTTGGATTGAAGTTATGTGTATATAGATGAGACCTTCTTCCAATTTTTAAGTTAAATTTGCAGTCATATGAGTTGGAGAGAGAATGCAAAGAACGACAATCAAACACATAGCAGGCAACTTTTTCAATAGATAAGGCGATTGGTGTTGTGTCGACAAAGTCCGGATTGAAGTAAGAAATAGAGCAACGGGCACACGAAATCTGAACATGACCAACTAGAAAGAGGAGGTTAGGGATGACCTTATAAGTGGGGTGGCTTCGTCTTGCACATGAGAAGCATCTCACGAACGGAGGATAACACAACGGGATCGGGGACCTGGAGGAAGACCAGCCGGCCGCATGACGGAGAGCGATGTACATTGGTGTCGAGACTCGCAATTGGAGCCCTCGTGGGAATAGGATCGTCACGAAGCGGCGAACTCGCGATGGAAAAAAGGAAAACAGGGATTTCTCCGTGCGTGTGCGTCTAGGTCGATGCCTCCTTATGGTCTGGGCCATGAGCTCCTTGCGAACCCTGGAGGGGGCCCCTAGATTTCGGGGGCCCTCCCCTGCCACCCCCCAGGGCCGGCCCTGCTAGCTCCGTACCATAGACTGCCGATTTGTGAAGATTAAATCAAATGATCGGAAGATGATTTCAGACGGAGCTACACATACGTAATGATTTTTCAGAGGAGCTACCCAGACGAAGCCGTGGGATGAAGCGACCTCTCCGTGGAAGCAGCGGACTTTGTGGCCCAGCATGCATGCACATTCAGCGTCGAACTACTAGAAGTTCGCGCTAATCCTGCAGCTTCCTCCGACTTGGTTCAGAGCTGCTGCTGCCATGGCTAACACAGACCAAGCATGTTCTTCCAAAATTACAGTTGTTCTTCCAGGAAACAGAAATGCCATGCCGTTACCCAAAACGACAGACTTTCATGTTACTTACTTCACTTGATGGTCAGGGTTGTACAAAATGATTCAGATATTTTGTAAGGAAACGCAAAAAAGAAGTGATCCAGGCTAAGATATTTTGTTTCGCACACCAGCGGGGATATTTGTTACCTGGACCAGACTCGACGTCCGACGGGACGGAGATCAGTGGTGGAGAGAGAGAGAGAGAGAGAGGTGGCCGGCCAGGCCATGGAATCCACCTCACGTCTTGTGCACGTATATTCGTGCCATCATGCCGCTGCTACGTGACGGCACCCGGCCCGACCCCTTCCCCACCTAACTAACGGCCTCCATCTTCTTTTTGATAACGGTCTTGTTATCATCGGCGTGCGTCGACGTACGTACTACGTACGTACGTGACAGCCCACTTGCAGCAACGGGCTCTGACGAGTTGGTCCCGCGCGCGTTCCGGCCGTCACCCAGCACGCCTCGACCTGAAACGATCGATCGCCTCGGCAACTTGCTTTGCTGACTGTTATTTTGCGCGTGCATATGCATGGACGCTGCAGGTGCTAATGATCATCATCTGCTGTCAAGGTTAATGATGAACTGTCATTGCTTTTTTCTGCAAATGAATTTTATCTCTTTTTCCTCTCCATGTATCAATAAGTTTAGTATAGACTCCCTTCATTCCGAATTACTTGTCGCAATAATGAATAGAAATACATCTAGATACATTTATTTATGCAACAAGTAATTCCGCACGGAAGGAGTACGTACATACATACATACGTGAAGATAGCTGTCCACAAAGTTGGCAACGGATAAGAGACTGGGCACTAGAAATGTACAGCATGGACATACCTAGCTCTAGTGTACACAGGTGTACTATATACTTCTGGAGAACTCTAGGCCATCTTATACACAGTAGTACTAGTAGCAGGCAATGCAAGGACCAACTCCCAGTAGGCAGCTCGTCATTGATACCTTTTTCTCTTATCACATTAATAAAAGACGACAATATTCTTTTCTCGGAAAGAAACATGATTTCTTGGCAGCGTCATCCCTTTGGCCGGCCATCATCCGGACCGGCCGGACAGGTGTGTGATCAACCTTGCAAGACATGCCCTCACATTTGAAACTGTGCCTCCAGGAGATTGATGAGATGCACACCTATGAATTGATTCCCACTTTATCTATCCACATCGAATGCTTCATACAAGATAAGGTAACATGGATACGTACTCCTTCTACACCCTCTCTCGTTGGAGCCAGACAAAACTTGTTATAGTAGATACGGGTCTTATTCACCAAAAATCACTTAGAATCAACCCAAATTTCAGAAGTAGTTTGGATTTTATTTTTTAGAATTATAGTTTTAAAATTTGGCTTGGGGCCCTTGTAAAGTGTCAGTGCAGAACGTGATCGACTAACAAGTTCACAGCCTGCACAAGATGGACTTACCTTTGCTGGATGGATGGAAACCTGATGCGTGTCAAGGCCAAGTTGATGTTTCTGCGTGGGAAAGTCAAGGCGGGCAATGATCTCAACGCCAACTGGAACCTAGCGCCCGTTACATGTGATCGATCGACGAGCCCATCGACCGCACATCGTTGGGGACACATAACTCGTGGTGACCTCCTTCCCTCCATCGCTACTGCGCGTACGTATGTACGCACCTATTGCCAGTTGGGCCCTGTGAGAGTGGAATCGATCGTCATTTTGTTTGTTGAGGAGAGAAAATGGTTGGAAACCATCCATCGATCATGCAGACATGCACCACGGCAAAGTAAATTGAAGGGGAGATGCCACGCTGGAGAAAATCGATTGAAGTGCTGTGGACGCATTGGTGGAGCCTATGATTAATCATGGATACTCCATTACTTGACTTACTAGTAATGGCTCGAGATATTAAGTACTCCCTCCGTTTTTATTTACTCTGCATATTAGATTTGACTGAAATCAAACTTTGTAAAGTTTGACCAAGTTTATTGAAAAAAATATAAATATTTATCAAAAAAGATTAAATGATGTGAAAGTGCATTCAATAATGAATCTAATAGTATTGATTTGTTATTGTATATGTTAATATTTTTGTTTATAAACTTTGTAAAAGTTTATAAAGCTTGACTTTAACCAAAGCTAATGCGTGGACTAAATAAAAATGGAGGGAGTAGTTGCCTGATACTCCTCGAGTATGCCATTACCCACTCCTAGCCAATGTTAATAGGTGCGCTGGTATTTGCAGTTTCTTCTTTCTTATTACTTTTCGGTAGTACGAGTTCTTTTATCTGCTTCTTGCTATGTGTTTTGCTGTATTTGTGCCTTCTGGCATTTCTTCATCCAATGATAGGTTTTCAGCTAATCAACAACTCATCGTAATTTTTGGGCATATTAATTTTTGGTTATATGTTAAAATTACCATACAGTTATAGTTTGTTGTTATACCATCTCTTCAAGGAATGCTCTGACCTAATTTACTCATACTTGTTTAAGAAAATACTCCCTCCGTCCCATAATACAAGATCTTATTACATCCAATTTACTCACATATTGGATGTAATAATATACTATATTATGTGACAGAGGGAGTACATTTTAATACTTATCCAGTAATGATATAATCTTTGTGGCACATAACCCACGTAGTATTGAATTAATTCATAGCCAAACATTGATCGCAGTTTGACAATTCTAATAGGATTTTCATACCTGAATAGAGGTTTATTATTTTTTTCTAGGTGGTTAGCTCACATCATGCCGTGCACTGAATGTACATTACAAATGATAGACACAAACAGTACATCATGATGATAAGTGGGGATCGGGAGGGGACACAATTCCTCTGAATAATCAGCGTGATCGCCGTCAATATTAATTCCCAATCCATACACATATCCTTGTTTCCAGCAACAAAACATAAGCATAATAGCCTTCTCTTGCAAGAAATATACGTGTACGGTTGCAGCAGAAGCCGTTCTGGAAGAGCTCACTTCACACAAGACATTGTACCATTGAGCAGAGACGCACACAAAAGACATTCATCCCAATTGAGCTCATCCGGAAAGACATGTGATGTGTGAACCATGTTGTTTCTTTCTTTTGGACCAGCCACCATGACGCGCTGGAGAACGTGCATTGGGGTTTGTATGTGCGTCCCTTTTTCTCCCGCGCAATCATGCACATTGTACAAAATACATACTCTATTTCAGCTAGCTCGGGTCGGGACCATCGTTCTTTCGGTGTGGATAAGCTCACACCAAGCTATCCCGCAAAAAAAAAAAACTCACACCAAGCTAGAGCAATCGAGCCATCCTCGTAGACTTTTGTAGGTGTGTTCATGTATTTAATGTTTCCATGGTGCAGGAAAAGTACCTTCCCGATTAGTGATGCACTACGTGTTAAGGTCACATACTTAATGAGAGGGATGGATACTCCCTCACAAAAGCAGTTTCTGAGAGAATATATGTTTTGTTAAAAGCAAGCTCAAAGGAGCACTACACTAAATAGTAATGTAATTAATCTACTTGCTTGGATATAATCTACGAAGTAGTACCATCTTATTGGGCATGTGTTGGGCCCTCCGGCCACTCTGTCACGCGCAAGCTAGCTCTGGGTTCTACTAAAGTTTGCAGACGTAATCCAAATTCATTTGGTGTTGGCAAAGCTCCACTAAGTGGTGGATTTAGCTAGCTAACCGGGTGCTTACAGATAAGAACATGGCTTGTTAATTAATTGTAGTAGTTAACAACTTGCGCCACATGCTAATTTTCAGCTAAACTATGTGTCGATGCTCGAGACATATAACTCCTCCTATCTTGATCTGATTGTTGCGTGCGATATATTTTTACCGCATCTGAAGTTGAAAGAGGAAGATCCTACATATGTTCCGGTACAAATTCATACGTGTTCCGGAATGAGGCTATCGTGCATGACAATCTAGCTAGTTAGCCTAGCTAGAGATATTCGCCAATGATTATAGTTAATATGATAGTACTTCCTCCGGTCCTTTTTACTCCGCACATTAGCTTTGTCTGAAGTCAAAGTTTGCTAAGTTTGACCAAATTTATATTAAAAATATTAACATCTATAACATCTAATAAATATAATATGAAAATATATTCCGAGATGGATCTAATAATAAATGTGTTGTGATGTGAATGTTAATAATTTTTTGTATAAACTTGGTCAAAGTTGGATGAGATTGACTTCAGACAAACCTAATATGCAGAGTAAAAAGGATCGGAGGGAGTACTAATATTACCATCAACATTGGGACACATCCTCAACACTCCCCTTTATTGCTACTAACGTATATGTGACTTTTCATTAATTTACTCCAAAGGAAGAAGGACGATGCTTACGTCTAGCCTAAACCATATCATGAACTTGCCTTTTAATTCTGGTTTGGACTTGGAGTCTCTTTATAATAAGTCCACTACACAATAATTCTTGTAGAGTCCAAAATGATCTCTCCTTCCCATGTATCCACGTCTACCGGTATCCACACACATGACACAATCAATTAATTTTCTTAATCTCTTGGAACAAATTACTACTAATACGGTGGCACCACAATTAAGGAATCTTCTTAGAGTTGTATAAAATACTAACTACATCATAAGATCACCCCACCAAGAAAGAAGCCACAAAACCAAACTATTCACTAATCAAGCAAATGGGTACCACATAATTAAGCAGGTTTCAACTTATGGTTTCTTTGTGCGTGGAATTTATTCACTAACAAGTTTGGTAGAATCAAGGATAGACTATCACAAGCCCACACCATAGGAAACATCTATATTTCTAATTAATGTAGTACTTGTAGTGACTAGTGCATGAATGATTGGTCCACCCAATGTTCTGTCTTTCCTAGTTACTTGATCCAGTGTAATATACCTGGTAACTTAATTAACCTGTTTACTAACTCTCGTGTACCTGATTTTCTATAAATATTAGTCAGCCAAAAGCATCACTTAGACCAAAATTGAAGTACTGAAAGCCTTTGTTGGAAAAGGCGGTGCCTAGGAGGCGCTTAGGCACGCCTAGGCTCTAGGCGATAGCCAAACGCCTCACCTAGGGCATAAATGGAAGTCTAGGCAGGGTAAGCAATAAATTGTTTACCCAAGCGAGAAATCATGCCATATTGCACTAAAATGCCAAACATGACATGTTCAAATGGTAGTAGCTGGCAGCTAACTTATTTATCTGGCCTAAATTAACATCAATACGCATATAATAAGCCCAATAACCCTGATAGTAAAAGTTATATTACCGCCTAGGCCGCGCCTAGGACGCTTAAGCACCGCCTAGGCACTAGGCGAAGGCCAACCGCCTCGCTTACGCCTACCATTTTTTCCAACCTTAAGCACAAGCACACAAACAAAATTGCGTGATTTCTAGGTGGGGAGGCTGAGATTTATCTCAGAAGACCAAGTCCTTATCTTAATCTCTTTGAGCTAAGGTCACTTAGACCTCGCCCAACCACTCAAGTAAGTCTTCAAGTTAGACTTCTGAAACCTTCATAAACTTGTTCACCGACGTCTAATCATCTAGAGGATCACAGTCTTCAAGTGTAATATGTCTTCAGTTCACTAAGAACAGAATGTCTTCAGTGATGCTTTGGGCTCTCGGTGTTTTGGGTTTTTACTCGCAAGAATTCTCTCAAATGCTTATAAGGTGTGTTGCTCTAAAAAGACAGAATCCGTGCAAGAACTCGGAGCAGCCATCAACTTATGGTGGAGAGGGGCAACTATTTATGGCCTGCGTGGCAACCTGTCCTGATATAACTGAAATAACCCTGGGTCAATGGCTAACCGACAAGTGTCCTAGTTGCCGGATCTCAAACACACGCGTCAATTTTACTTGGGTTACAAGCAAAGCTGATTCAACCACTCGGAAGAGATTTCCAATGCCTTCGCTCAAAGAAATAGGTTTGGGTTGAGCATCTCGTCAAATACCGTCTTTGTTTGCCTCGACCCCACTTAACAATACAGTGGTTCCTATGACTCAGGAAAGAAGAAAAATGAAACTACAAAAGACTAAGTCTTCGCGCTCCATTGTCTTCAAGCTCTATTGGAAAAGGCAGTGCCTAGGAGGCGCTTAGGCATGCCTAGGCGCTAGGCAATAGCCAAACGCCTCGCCTAGGGCATAAATGAAGGTCTAGGCAGGGCAAGCAAGGAATTGCCTATCCAAGAAAGAAATTATGCCACATACTGCACTGATATGCCAACCGGGTTATATTCCAATGCAGTAGACAGTAATTAACTTATTTGTATGCCCTAATCTAATATAAACACCCATATAATAATCATAAATACACTATGAGTAAAAACTATATTACCGCCTAGGCTGCGCCTAGGGCGTTTAGGCACCACCTAGGCACTAGGCGAAAGCCAACCGCCTCGCTTATGCCTACCGCTTTTTCCAACCTTGTCTTCAAGCAATATCTTCGTAGGACACCAAAGTTTTCAATGTCTTCAGACATTTTTAGGGGTCGTTTACAACGGTTAAACCAAATCTTCATAGACTTCTATCTGTGTATACTCACAAACACATTAGTCCCTTAACCAAGTTTGTCATCGGTATTTCAAAACCAACAAGGAATGGTACTAGATGCACTTCCAATATGCAAGAGAACTCGCAGTAAAAGCAGCCACCTTTTGTTGGGACCCTTTCTTTACAACCATAAGACAATGAGATGGCAACAACTCAGCTTGTCAGCTATTTCATCTTATTGTGGGCAAGAAAAGAAAGGAAATATAGTACATATAATTGTGGTAAGCTTACTCTTAAACAATTCCAAATAACGTTTTTGCAGGGATAAACAATTCCAAATTCATGTTAAATAGTAATTTGATCCCATGTTACTTCATGGTTATCTGATTTTGTGATCTTACATTCATACGGAAAATGACATGCAGTTAGGTGCATGGTGTAGAAAAACATTCATATGAATTTTTTTAAATGTTTTTCAATGTGTTAAGTGCTCATCTTTAGAGTGAAAATTAAAATATACCCCTGCATCTATTATTTCAGATGCTCAATTATCTTTGCCTTGGTTTGTAAGAGAAGTGTCCAGAATCTTCAAAATAGCTGGATATCACATTACATGTATCTGTAATATTTAAAAATAAGTTGTATTTTATGTACAACTACATTGCCACAATTGGAAATGTGTTCCTTATACATAGAAGCACGGATGTATACGTGATTAATATGCACCATCGTAATGAATAACCACCGAAATAACGGTGTAGGTCATTTTATGTTTTTTCTACAATTTACGTGGGACTAGCAACCTAGAGCGACCGAAGGAGCTCCTTTGAATAGATTTTTTTTAGTAAAATCGTACACTTGCCTAGACTTTGGAAGAACACATTGTGAGATTAAATTTTCCACTTTACTAATTAACGATGGAAGTATTTTCTTGAGATGTTTTGGTGTATTTTTGGCCATGAAACTTCACGTACTTCTCCATTTGGCTTTAAATGTCAATGTAGAGGATTTCCTTATGGCTTGTGAAGCATATAAGTTTTGGCTCGGTCAATCCCCACATAAAAATAGATAATACGGATTATGGACTATACTGTTAGTTAGATTATGATTAGATAATGTATAATAACTTTGAATATCATGATGCATTGCAGATGAAAGGAAAATCATTTGCAGAGAGTGCTGATGAGTGCTATGTTGCAGGCATCTGTTCCAACATATGCCCCCAAACAAGTTGTCACCTCACTTTATAAATAAAGAAAACTTCACATCCATACAACAAGAGATCCAAGTGTGAGATAAAGAAATAATACGTCTCTTGGGGCAACAAAACAAGACATTCAACAAGTTGGCGACTGACCACCTGAACACCATCCAGCATGCCTCCTAGTTGGTCCCTGTCCTACTTCCTACATAGCGAGTGTCACTGCTACAAAAATGCCAAGAATTTAAACACGAAGGCAGAAGCACACAATAAGAAGACCTTCTTGATAATCATCTTCTCACGCATAGTCCATAGCCCATGTGATCGCTGCAAATACCAACTTGAAGAGGCACCTCCTCCTACCGGTACGGTGAGCCTGTGCATTTAGAAAATCACCCAGGTTCGATACCTTCGACTCAGGCCCCAGAGCCTCACGGACAGAACACCACAAGATCTGGGCGGCGACATATCGAAGCCAAGGAGCTTCAAAAGAAAAGAGTGTTTGCGACCTTTTTCTTTGTCTCAATAACTAACCAATTATTGTAAGGTAGGAAGATAAATTTTATCCTAGGAAAGTTTTTCTTAAATCATATCCGTGTTTTCTTGTAAATGTTACTCATTTGACACATCAGAAATCCAATAGATATAGTGCCTTATCTTCTGAACCACTTACCTTACAATTGGGAGACAAAAGGAGAGCTCTTCTTTAGATAGCGGGGCCCACATAGCCTCATCAGTAAGGTTACATAGGGCATGTTTGGTTCATGATTAACTTTACGACAACTAACCTTAGGCAAAGTGTGTTTGCCACAAAAAAGTGTGGCTAACAAAATGGCCACCACAAGTGTGGCAAGATTTGGCAAAAATTGATCATATGACATGTGGACCATATAACTAGAAAAGTGTGGCAAGCCACAATTGTGGCAATGAACCAAACACATACCTAAGATGTTGTGGCATGACTAAGGTTAGGAGTGGCAACCTTAGGCTGGAAACCAAACAGGTCCATAGTTTACTCAAAGTTTAGAGTCCTCATTAATTGTATGAGACATGAAGTTATATTGTATAAGACATGAACCTTAGGCAAAGAGAGCCTTGGCTCAGTGGTTGGGCATGAGGTTGTGCAGCCCAACGACCCGAGTTCAATTCCTAGAATTGACAGATGATGCACATGGGTTTTCCCCCATTTATTGAGGATCAAGTTTGGTGTGTGGTGGAACCACTCATCAAAAATATCTTGATACTCATTTAAAAAATTCTAAGGACCATGTTTATTTTGATACTCATACTAAAATGGCCGTATGCATCCCTAGTTGGTGCAGAGGCCGGGGAAGTGAAATTCTTCCCCATTTTAAAAGGAATTGGAATTTGGCCTCCCTTGGAGGATGGCCGCGCGTGAGGGGGAGGGGTGGGGGAGGCGACCTTGCCGCCTCCACCGGAACCACCGCCACCGGGGATCGCACCGGCACCATCGCCGCCGCCACCGGTGTCTGCGCGATCAGATCAGGCGCTGTCTTGCAGATCCGATTCCGAGTCGGATCAAGATTGATCGGAGGAGCATTTGGATCCGGCCAGATGGCCCATCCGCTTCGAGGATCGTCGGATGGCCGGGACATGGAGGGATGGATTTCTATACGCGCACTCATCGTCGCGATGGACGACGGATCATGACATTCTTGCCGGTCGGTACTTGGGCGTTGATGAGTAGATCCACACAGGTACGCATTTGATTATCAATAATTTCAAAATATTTGTTGTAGATTGCTTGCAGGAGACTTTGGATGGGGAGGATCAGATAGAGGTCGTCGATCTAACATGGGAACCAGGGGCCCCAACACCGAAGCCAAAGATCGGAGGACAGTTTTGGGTCCTGGCCGACGATGAAGATGTAGAAGATGACGCGGCAGAGCAAAGCTCTCCTGGAGTCAAGGGGCAAAATTCGCCCAAGAAGTTGTCAAGGTTCATGGCACCAATCGCTGAATCATTCATGAAGCTCGCGCCTGACGAGGGACGTAAGGACAGGAAGGTCGCAGAACCAAGACCAGTGGCTCTCGGCAAGTCCTCGTCGATGAAGATCAAGCCTTGGAAAGGTCCCCTTCCCAAGGTAAATCTGTCACAAGTCACATTATCAGATTTTTTTCCTAGCAGATGGTTGGATGAAATTACTCAAAAGAAGAAGAAGAAAGTTGCTCCAGCAGTATTTCATCATCCGCCGCCGGTGGCCATCGGTCCAGGCGCGATCCGGGTGGCGCGTCAGGCGCGTTTGAACTTGCTGCTTGGAAATTGTGGGCTGAAGGGTGAGATCTCCGTCCTAGGCCCGAGGCGTGCTGGGTATGACGACCAGTGCATGGCCCAGGGACCGGACGTCGTCCTTCCATCTCTGGGTAGGCTGCATGGGGATACGTTGGATCATGTGTCTCATGCACGTACGGAGATCGGACAACGCCGGATCGCACAACCAGGGTTTCCTAGTCTACCTCCAGGTCGCGCGGCGATGCTTGCGCCCTTCGTTTGCTCACCTTCCGATATCATGGCCGGACACGGGCGGGGCTTGCCGCTGATGTCTACTACACAACCTTCTTCTTGTAGACGTTGTTGGGCCTTCAAGTACAGAGGTTTGTAGGACAGTAGCAAATTTCCCTCAAGTGGATGACCTAAGGTTTATCAATCCGTAGGAGGCGTAGGATGAAGATGGTCTCTCTCAAGCAACCCTGCAACCAAATAACAAAGAGTCTCTTGTGTCCCCAACACACCCAATACAATGGTAGATTGTATAGGTGCACTAGTTCGGCGAAGAGATGGTGATACAAGTGCAATATGGATAGTAGATAAAGATTTTTGTAATCTGAAATTATAAAAACAGCAAGGTAACTAATGATAAAAGTGAGCACAAACAGTATTGCAATGCGTTGAAATAAGGCCTAGGATTCATACTTTCAGTAGTGCAAGTTCTCTCAACAATAATAACATAATTGGATCACCTAACTATCCCTCAACATGCAACAAAGAGTCACTCCAAAGTCACCAATAGTGGAGAACAAACGAAGAGATTATGGTAGGGTATGAAACCACCTCAAAGTTATTCTTTCCAATCAATCAGTTGGGCTATTCCTATAAGTGTCACAAACAGCCCTAGACTTCGTACTAGAATAACACCTTAAGACACAAATCAACCAAAACCCTAATGTCACCTAGATACTCCAATGTCACCTCAAGTATCTGTGGGTATGATTATACGATATGCATCACACAACCTCAGATTCATCTATTCAACCAACACATAGAACCTCAAAGAGTGCCCCAAAGTTTCTACCGGAGAGTCAAGACGAAAACGTGTGCCAACCCCTATGCATAGGTTCATGGGCGGAACCCGCAAGTTGATCACCAAAACATACATCAAGTGGGTCAATAGAATACCCCATTGTCACCACGGGTATCCCACGCAAGACATACATCAAGTGTTCTCAAATCCTTAAAGACTCAATCCGATAAGGTAACTTCAAAGGGAAAACTCAATTCATTACAAGAGAGTAGAGGGGAAGAAACATCATAAGATCCAACTATAATAGCAAAGCTCGCGATACATCAAGATCGTACCACCTCAAGAACACGAGAGAGAGAGAGAGATCAAACACATAGCAACTGGTACATACCCTCAGCCCCGAGGGACAACTACTCCCTCCTCGTCATGGAGAGCACCAGGATGATGAAGATGGCCACCGGAGAGGGATTCCCCCTCCGGCAGGGTGCCGAAACGGGTCTATTTTGGTTTTTGGTGGCTACGGAGGCTTCTGGCAGCGGAACTCCTGATCTATTCTGCTCCCTGATCGTTTTAGGGTATATGGATATATATGGAAGAAATACGTCAAGGGAGCCACGAGGGGCCCACGAGGGTGGAGGGCGCGCCCTAGGGGGGTGGGCGCACCCCCCGCCTCGTGGCTCCCTCGTTTCTTTCCTGACGTGCACTCCAAGTCTACCGGGTAGCTTTCCTTCCAAAAATAACTTCTCCAGAAGGTTTCATTCCGTTTCGACTCCGTTTGATATTTCTTTTCTTCGAAACACTGAAACAAGGGAAAAAACAGGAACTGACACTAGGCTCTGGGTCAATAGGTTAGTCCCAAAAATAATATAAAAGTGCATAGTAAAGCCCATTAAACATCTAAGATGGATAATATAATAGCATGGAACAATAAAAAATTATAGATACGTTGGAGATGTATCAGCATCCCCAAGCTTAATTCATGCTCGTCCTCGAGTAGGTAAATGATAAAAACAGAATTTTTGATGTGGAATGCTACCTAACATATTTCTCTAAGTAATTCTCTTTATTTTGGCATGAATGTTCAGATCCATAAGATTCAAGAAAAAAGTTTAATATTGACATAAAAATAATAATACTTCGAGCATACTAAGTAAGCAATCATGTCTTCTTAAAATAACATGGCTAAAGAAAGTTCATCCCTACAAAATCATATAGTTTGGTCATGCTCCATTTTCGTCACACAAGAATGATCTCATCATGCACAACCCCGATGACAAGCCAAGCAATTGTTTCATACTTTAGTAATCTCAAACTTTTTTCAACTTTCACGCAATACATGAGCGTGAGCCATGGATATAGCACTATGGGTGGAATAGAATATAATGAAGGGGTTATGTGGAGAAGACAAAAAGGAGAAAGTCTCACATCGACGCGGCTAATCAATGGGCTAGGGTGATGCCCATCAATTGATGTCAATTCAAGGAGTAGGGATTGCCATGTAACCGATGCACTAGAGCTATAAATGTATGAAAGCTCAACAAAAGAACTAAGTGGGTGTCCATCCAACTTGCTTTCTCACGAAGACCTAGGGCACTTGAGGAGGCCCATTATTGGAATATACAAGCCAAGTTCTATAATGAAAAGTTCCCACTAGTATATGAAAATGACAAAACAAGAGACTATCTATCATAAAGATCATGGTGCTACTTTGAAGCACAAGTGTGGAAAAAGCATAGTAGCATTGCCCCTTTTTTTTGGGCCTTCCTTTTTTTATTTGGCCTTTCTCTTTTTTTGGGACAATGCTCTATTAATGATGATCATCACACTTCTATTTATTTACAACTCAAAGATTACAACTCGATACTAGAACAAGATATGACTCTATATGAATGCCTCCGGCGGTGTACCGGGATTGCGATGAATCAAGAGTGACACGTATGAAAAATTATGACCGGTGGCTTTTCCACAAATATGATGTCAACTACATGATCATGCAAAGCAATATGACAATGATGATACATGTTATAATAAACGGAACGGTGGAAAGTTGCATGGCAATATATCTCGGAATGGCTATGGAAATGCCATAATAGGCAGGTATGGTGGCTGTTTTGAGGAAGATATAAGGAGGTTTATGTGTGACAGAGCGTATCGTATCACGGGGTTTGGATGCACCGGCGAAGTTTGCACCAACTCTCAATGTGAGAAAGGGCAATGCACGGTACCGAAGAGGGTAGCAATGATGGAAAGGTAAGAGTGTGTATAATCCATGGACTCAACACTAGTCATAAAGAACTCACATACTTATTGCAAAAATATACAAGTCATTAAAAACCAAGTACTACGCGCATGCTCCTAGGGGGATAGATTGGTAGGAAAAGACCATCGCTCGTCCCTGACCGCCACTCATAACACTACTAGGAAAAGGCCTACTAATGGCGCACCAGTTTTGCCTACTAATGGCGCACTACTGGTGCGCCATTAGTATCACGCCACTAGTATTTTTTACAAATGGCGCACCACTGGTGCGCCATTAGTATAGAACACCATGCGCCATTAGTATGCCTCCCAGGGGGCCATATTTAATCATGTGCTTTGGCATACTAATGGCACACTGTGGGGTGATGCGCCATTAGTATCCTTTGGCATACTAATGGCGCACTCTGTAGTGATGCGTCATTAGTATCCTTTGGCATACTAATGGCGCACTTTGAGGTGATGCGCCATTAGTATGAATATTAGTTTTTTTACTTTTCTGATTTTTGCACAGGTTACAAAATATATTATTGGACAGAATATAGACAGCATCACACAACAACAACAGATTCATCGAATACCATAGAAGATTAGTCTCCGAATACAATTCATCATATTAGTCTCTGAATTCAAAAGACAGAACAAGATAAAACATTACAAGTCTCGAGACCGTGAGTAGCGAGTTTGTCTTTACATTACAAGTCGATATCGATCTTCTAAACTACCATCACATAGAAGAGAGTTGTGGTCATCACGATGATCATCATCGCGATGAAACTGGTCTTCATCCGGTTCCTCTAACGCTCCCTCCTCTCTCCCGCTAGATAGCGGGCGTATCTAGATTCCGCCTCCGCCCTAGTGGTGTACCCTTTGTAACTGTTACCGCTGAAACGGTGAACCTGTCTCCGACACTCCTCCTAGTCGTCGTAGACTCCGAGAACCTTTCCCTTGTACACGACATACGACGGCATCTCTATGCACAAGCCAAACAACAGACAATACATAAGCAATATATAAGTATGCAACAAAAGGATCGGAAGAGAAAAGCAAGACATTAATAGCACGATTCATGGTCCTACTGATAAATAGCATCGATTACATCTAAGTTGAACGACTGTCCAAACCAAAGAGACATACAATTCATTAAAGTTTAATTACAACATGAGCCAATCAATCTTTCAGAACTACACATAGCATCACTACTTTCGACTCGACTCATGGGACCGGAGCGTGGATGAAGCCGCCGTCTGTCATGATGGTCATGAAATCACGGGCGTTGTCAGCCTGCATTTGTAGCGTTGTGTCTATCTCACTGTTGGACGGTTGATATCTGAGGTAGAACTGCCCCGAGGTATGAAGGACATCTTGATGGATGATTTCCGCTAACTCCGACTGGATGCAAAAGAATTCTTGTCTGATGTCCGCGTCCTGGATTGCCGACAAGCTCGCGGCCCAATCTTTGAGATTATCTGGTAGCAGAAGGTGATGATGGTCCCGTACGATCGCCCGCATGTGATGGAGGGCATAGTAGGCATCCTTGTGACCGCCAGGCGGCTGCTTGACGCTGCAGAACTTAGTATTGTGGGCGAACACGTGCCTGCCATAGCTACGAACTGGCCTGGTGAAGGTGCCTCCAGATTTGGCGTAGCTAGGGAGAACATTATCAAGAACTTTCTTGATATTTGTGTAGTCTATCTTGGAGTCACGGTTCGGGTCGAAATACGTGGCCATGGAATATTTCGGGCTTAAGAGGATGAGTGTGCAATGTGTGTCACTGCACAGAACACGGAATGTTAGAAAAAAAGAAAGAACGATCGAAATCTAAGAAATCATTTATTTCGGGGCGGTTAAGGGATGACTTACTCGGGAAAGTAAGCCACGAGGAAGTTATCCTTATCTAGGTTTGCCAGAATGACGCCTTCGAGGTGTGAACTCGCGACTTGGCGGTCCCCAGCGCTGCCCAAGAGCTTGGCACATGTAGAAGGGGTCAACTATCACGATGTCCGGGGTCCTGTCTCTAATGATCCGCATGTCCATACTCAGCAAAACAGGCGAATGAAGGTGTAGTGCAGCGGATGAAGGTTAAACATAGCAAAGATGTCATCAAACTGCAGGACGATCGTACCCCGATGGTGCCATCGACAAAGCCCTTGCCCTCCGGCACCTTGGCCATGAAAACCGGGTATGCCACATCATTCTCTCTGAGACGCCGCTTCTCCAAAGAAAGAACACTGTCATGCAGACTCCGCCTAGCACCGGTTGCATCATTGAGCATATTTGTCGGTAGCATCGCCCTACCCGCCACATGCACCCTCCTCGAGATATCCTCACGTGAAGGTGGCCCGTCCTGAGCAAGGATCATACTCGGTGCTGGCTGGCTCGCACCAACGCCCTTTTTAGCCTTTCGTTTCCGTCCCTTCTTCTTGATCTGCTGTAATGGGACCGAGTTCTGCTCACAGACCGCCTTCTTGAGCGTGTTGGGGCTGATAATATTTGGCACCTCAGCTATCTGAGGCTCGGTGAAGGTGGCAGCTGGAGGCGTCTCCTGAGAACTGAACGCCAGACGACGCCTGTTGCAACTGGGTTTCTCCGCCGTACCAGTTAGATCGCGGTCGTCTTGGTTGGGTTCTTGAGAAGGAGGCCCGCAAAACTCGTCACCGTACCCATGTTCGGCAAAGTACTTATCGACGTTGGTAAATGTACCGTCGTCGTTGTCGTCGTCCGGATCCTGTGCCATATGCATGTCCGGATCCTGTGCCATAGGGATGTCCGGCATGTCCTGTAGCGTTGCGGAGTCCTTGCCATGGCTTGGCACCGGCATGACTGGCGGTCTTGTCTGTGGGGTGGTGTCCCCCGCCCCCAAACGAATCTGGCTCTTCGGCCAAAGCAGGGGCCAGCTTACGCAGGCACCGAGGGTCATCTCATCTTCTTCGTCGGCCCCAGCGGGTCAAATCGGAGGTAACAGCTCGTCGCAGCCTTGCAGCACCCGAACCACTTCAACCCTATACACTGTGGGTGGCATCGGATTACCGTGGAACACGGGGTTGCCCGGTTGAACGATTCTGCCCTTGGCGACATCAACCAACTCGCCGCCCACGAAGTGCAGGAGAGTGCAAGGAACGTCGGCGGCGCCCTGCGAAAACATGCATGTAGGGCGTCAGGGATGCCCAGTCCAAGGCAAGGAGATGAAGTCATCGGCCGAGAGGCTTAGTTACCATGATGCCGTCGAGCTCGGCTAATGTCGAGGCACCGCCAACGGCGGGCGTGCAACTGACGGAGGGGCCGCTTGCTGGCGAGGTGCTGGCCGGTGTACACTGGGTGCATTAAGCTCCAATGCCCGTGCCGGCGCCGGAGACAGGAATACCGCCTCCGCATGAGACACCAATGGCGCCGCCTGCGCGCTATGCGAGTTGCTGGCCGTGAAGCTGGAAATCGGGGGAGGCCCTTGTTGGCCGCCCACAATCCACGTCGTCAACCCATGAATCAACGTAGGCACCATGGCGTTGAGCTTCGTTCCCAGTTGTTGTTCCACTTGCTCTTGGACAAGCTCCGGAATCCACGCCACTTGTGCCTTGAGTGCTTCAACCTCGCGCGACTGGCTTTCCGAGATGGTCTTTTTCTCCTTTCACCCACCAACGGTATAGTATGACGACCATTTTGTGGACAAGCCTTTGCCGGCCACACGACCAGCTGACGTCGGCTTAATTGAGCTTATCCTTGTTTTTCATTACGTTCAACGCCCTATTCAAAGGTGTGTCGAAAGGGGAGCTCTGAGACGACCCCGCGCTACTGCTTTCATTGTCCTGCGGAAGGAACGTGAACCATTTAGAAATATTGGGGATTAATTAGAATGCAACCATATGGAGCTAATTATGCGGGGGTGTATTCCTTACCAGAACAAGCTCAAGCGCCTTGGTCTTCGGATTCGTGGTAAGCTCCTTTGTTACCGGGTCCTCCTTGTACCGGGCCCTGAGAAAGTTCCTGGTCTGATTGTCACGGTATTTCTCGAAGTGGGGCGGTAGGCCTTGCTCGGCATGCTCCGCGTCCTCCTTGTCCCATATAGGCTCCGCCACTCTGTAACCGCCGGGACTGAGTTGGTGGACCCCTAAGTTCAACTGCCGCATTTCTTTCCCCCACTGACTTGATTCGGAGGTTGCGGGGCTCTTGCACTTGATCTTGAACTCCTTGTAGTCATCTTCGCTCATCGAAGGATATTTCGCCTTGATCTTCTCATAACTATCACCTTTTCAATCATTGCCTTCACCGTGCTTCTCCAAGTAGACAGGGCCGTGCTCATCCTCGTGAGGGCGGCACTGTTCACTTTATTCCCTGAGAGGCGTGTGTTTGCAAACTCAGCGGGGAACTTGTATCGTTCGTGCAGCTTCGTGAAGAGGAGGCTGCGCAAATTCCCTCGGTCCTTATGCCTTAGGTTCTCGGTGTTGATCGAGACGGTGCGCCGGGAAATGCACCCGAGCTGAACCGAGTACCCCTTGACTACTTGTTTGGGCGCCGTCGAATGCCCGTCGGAGTTCACTTCAGTAAATTCCTCCCTGATGGTGCCGAGCACGCTCGGGCGCCGGTCCTTCCGTTGCCTCTTCGGTTGGCTGCCATCTGTGCGTGCGCCGCCATCATCAGTGGTGGCATCCTCGGCGGCACCATCAGTGGTGTCATCCCCAACGCCACTAGGGGTTGTGTAGTCAGGATCGGTGTCTTCCGAGGCGTCCTCATTGTGGTGAGGTTCTTCCTCCAACTCCTGGGACAGCTCCCAGAATTGTTTGCCGCCCGAACTGCCGGCCTCGTCATTGTGGGCCATGTTTCGCTCTGAATAGGAAAAAAGTTTGGTCAAAAGTTGGTTATTGTCAAGGAACAAGATCATGGTCTCAGCATTTAGGGTTTGTCGACACCGAGGCATCCTAAAAGCTAAGCTTTTATCATTTAGGGTTTGTCGACGCCGAGGCACCCTAAAAGCCTAAGCGTACATCATTTAGGTTCTCATCGACACCGAGGCACCCTATAGAAGCCAAGTTAAGTTTTCATCATTTAGGGTTTATCGATGCCGAGGCACCCTAGGTTGGGCCTAATCACTTGGCACTAATCACTTGGCTCTATTGCCACCTATGTTGGGTTTATCATCTAGGGTTTATCGATGCTAAGGAGAATTCTAAGTTGGGCCTAATCACTTGCCTCTATTGCCACCTATGGTATAATGCAACAAGAATGGCGGGGCAGTTGATCCTACTTAACTAAGTACTAAGATACCCCGGCCAATGCATTAGTCGCAAGTACCCCATACGCCCTATTTTTAGCAAAGTCATGCTAAAATTCACAGAAAATTTCAGCATGACCTTTGCTGAAAATAGGACATATGGAGTACCCGAATTTGCCGGAACGAAAGTTAATCGACATTCCGGCAAACTCAAGGGCCTCTCGGGGTACCTGCAAATTCATCACGACACAATGGTCAGAGACAAAACCCAGCCACAAACCATATGGTCCTCTGCTTTCATATGGACAAAAATCAGCTCAACTTGTGTGAGCTTCCATTCCAGATCTAATAGGTCACCCAACAAAAAATCATCAATAGTTTAGCAAGTCTGTACAAACACATAAAGAATAGAAAGTTTGCTGCCTATTCAAACACAGAAACAAAACACTACTTGAAGCTTCTGCTACATTTGGACCATGGCAATTTACTTTCATGGAGCATGACAAATGTATTTTACAGATCATGGCATTGTTTTTACTATATGCACCATGGAAAATTTCATCTATAAACCATGGGCAAATACATGATACAGTGCATTTTTCTTCAGAATGACAAATACTCGGTTGACAATATGCAAATGATTTCTTCAGAATGGCAATTCTCGGTTGACAGAATGCTACATAATCAAATCATCGATCCAAGAGCAGTATATTTGTGCTGTTTAGCTTTTTCTGGAAGGATTTTCTCAGAGCCTACTTTACTTAAAATAGATGATTTTAAATATGAAGACAATAAGTGAATAGCATTCTAGGCATGCGATTCCATTCACTTTTTTACTTTTCTTTCTCAAGCACATTCAGCCAACATTATCTCCTTTCTTGCAACACGTCAAAAAACAACCACTAGCTACCCAAATACATGGATGCTGCCTCTACCACCCCGTAAAACAAAAATCAGACCTATTTAACTCACATATACATTCTAATTAGATCAGACAGATGTTTCAGCACAATAAACATAGTCATGTACAATAAGAAGGCAATGTGTTACTGTCAGGGTTTGGTTTCACTTGAATAAAAACCATGCCAAAGAAACTAGCAGGTAAAAGTACAGCATTCCTCAGAAACTTTTGCACTTTGCATATACAAGCTATATAGTCTGAAATCAAATGCATACAGCTGAGACAAGCATCGACCATAGCACTCCACAGCCATGAACTTGTACAGAGGGGGAGAGAGGCGAGACAAGTGGTCACCTTGGTGACAGGGGAACCAAATCCAAACAAGTCGAACCCACAGCAGCAGCTTCTCTGTATCCTGTTGAACCAAGTCCTTCCTTCACACAACACAATAGCACAACACAGCTATAGATGAGAACGCGTCAGAGATTGGAGGAGATGAAGAAGAAAATCAGCAAGAGACAAGGGGAAGAGGGATTCATACCCTGTTCTCCTGCTGGACAGCGGGGAGGTCGCGGCGGGGAGGTCGTGGGCCTCCTCTCCTGCTGGATGTGGGGCCTCCTCTCGTGGTGGACGTGGGGCGGCTCCGAGGCTCTAAGTCTCCGGCGGCTCCGAGGCTCCAAATCTCCGGCGGTTTCTAGG
>NC_041392.1:699049331-699050022 GCF_002162155.2 Triticum dicoccoides | reverse complement strand
TGAGGGGGAGGAAGGGGAAAGGGAGGCGGCGGGGGCGCGTGGGCGGCTGTGGCGCAGTGGGTCGGGGCAGTGGCGGCGGCGGCGCTGTGGAGGAGGGACGAGGGAGGGAGCGGCGCGGTGGAGGGAGAGGGACGAAGTAGTCTGGCGGGAGGGGTGGACGAGGGAGGGACGAAGTGTATGGATGGGGGAAGATTACTAATGGCGCACCCCCAGGAGGTGCGCCATTAAAATGTTTTTTTTCATAGCAATGGCGCACCAGCGGGACAGTGCGCCATAAGTATTTTTTTTAGATAGCAATGGCGCACCAGCCACCCGTGCGCCATAAGTAAGATTTTTTTATAAAATGAATATGAATATGAATATGAAACAGTAATATTTTTTTTTATAAAAACAGTAATAATTGTTGTTTACCAACAATTGTAGTCTACACTTTTTTAAATGAATATGAATATGAAATAGTAATATTTTTTTATAAAAACAGTAATAATTGCTGTTTAACAACAATTGTAGTCTAGACTTTTTTATTATTATTTTTAAAAAATGAATATGAATATGAAATAGTTATATTTTTTAATAAAAATAGTAATAATTTTTTAAAAAATATCATCAAATTTGTTATTTGAAAATATCATCGGCGGCGGCGGCGGAGTGGGGGAGGGTGCGGGGGGTGCTCGTCGGCGGCGGTGGAGCG
>NC_041392.1:699034684-699049080 GCF_002162155.2 Triticum dicoccoides | reverse complement strand
CTCGTCAGCGGCGATGGAGCGGGGGAGGGTGCGGTGGGTCGTCTGCGGCGGTGGAGCTAGCGGGGGAGGGTGCGGGTGGGATCGAGATCGAGATGGAGGGGGATAGCGATCGAGATGGAGGGGGATCGAGATCGAGATGGAGGGGAATCGAGATCGAGATGGAGGGGGATCGAGATCGAGTGTCCTCATGAATTCAAAAAGTGCCCATGAAATTTAAAATATTCAGGATATCAAAAAGTGCCCATGAAATACAATCGAGAAATGAAGACTACGATTTAAATACAATCGATCTTAGCTAGCTATCTGTTCACAATCTTCTTGCCCTTCTTTTTCGCAAATGGCGTTCTTCTGTGGAACAGACGTCCTTTAGGTAGGGTGGTCCTGCTTCTTCTTCTGGTGTATGCTGCTACTTCATTGTCGTCGTCATGTTCGATCTTCGGGTCACCGTACTTGTCGAAGTCTTGCTCATTGGCTACTCCATCCATTCCAATGATCTTCCTTTTGCCTCTCCTCACGATAACACGACTGGGCTTTGACGGGTCGGTAATGAAGAAGCATTGGTCCACTTGGGAAGCCAGTACCCATGGCTCATTTTTTGCGGTGACGTTTGCGGCCGCTGTCTTGGATTTGGCTTCGGGTATAACCCTGGTGGTGAAATACCGGTCTTCTTTTAGGATGCTCTTGGCCCATCTGACACGGAACATCGGGACCTTCTCTCCAGCGTAGCTCAGCTCCCAGATCTCCTCGATCCTTCCGCAGTATCTGTCCTTGTCGTTACCGGTGTAGGATTCCATCGTTACCCTGGAGTTCTGATAACCATCGCTCTTCATGTCCTTGTCCTCGGTGTAGAATGTGTAGCCGTTGATATCGTACGCCTCATAGGTCATCAGGTTGTGCTCGGCGCCCTGTGACAAGGCGAATATGAGTTGTTCTTCCGCGGAAGAATCCTCATGTAAAGGGTACGACAGAAGCTTCTGCTTGAACCAACGCGTGAAACATGAGTTGTGCTCTTTGATTATATCTCCGTCCGTCCTCTGTTGGCCTCGGTCATTGTACGTCTTCTCAATAAAGGTTTTGTGCTCTACCACCCAAGGATCGACCACGTCTATGTGTTGTAGCGCGACTAGGTTTGCTCTTTCAAAGTCGGCGAGTCGACCCTCGAAGTCGACATGCATTTCGCGGCGACCCTCACGGTGACCCCATCCAGCGAGCCTGCCGAGGTGCCTGTTGACGGGCAGACCAACGGGGTTCTCGATGCCTAGATAATTCGTGCAATAGGAGATGCACTCTTCGGTCAAAAAGCCCCTGGCTATGCTTCCCTTTGGATGTGACATGTTGCGAACGTATCCTTTGATGACACCATTCATCCTTTCGAATGGCATCATGTTGTGCAGGAACGTCGACCCGAGTTGGATGATATCCTCCACGATATGGACCAGCAGATGCACCATAACATCGAAGAATGCGGGCAGGAAGTACATCTCAAGCTTGCATAGTATCACCACGATCTCTTCCTGTAGCCTTCTAAGTTGCCTCACGCCAACCGACTTCCGAGAGATGACGTCGAAAAATTTGCATAGGCCAAAAAGCTTTACATGGACATGCGCGTCCATGATCCCATGGATTGCAACTGGAAGTATCTGCGTCATCAGCACCTGACAGTCGTGAGACTTGATCCAGCTTGGCTTTCTCTCGGGCGGCAGCTCTTGTGTTATCCGTCTGCTTGAGAAGCAGCTCTTGAATATGAGGGTCCTGCACCCAACCCATCGATGGTCCATCGTCGTCTGCTCCGCCGGCATCTTCAACTTCATGATCATACCCTTCGTCTGCTCCGGCATCTTCCTCATCATCATGTCCGGCATCTTCTACATGACGACTCTGTACATCATCACCATCATGATCATGTCCTGGAGATTCTTCGTCTTCTCGCCCGCCCGAGCCGCGGTGGTTGTCTTGCTGCCCTTCCTCATTTCTTGCCCGGCCCCCATGGACGACTTCATAGTCATCTTCATCACCTTGCCACCGATAGCCATCCATGAAACCACGCAAGAGCAGGTGGTCCCGCACCTGCCCGGAATCCAGGTCTGCAATAAGGCTCTTCAGCTTGCATCTTCGACATGGACATCTTATCCCCGTCTCGTTCTTTTGAAGCATCTCGGCCTTCGCGGAGCTCCAAAACCTATTCACGATGCCTTCGGTCATCGTGCGGACCATGGTCGCCTGCGGGGGTAGAGCAAAACGATATTTTAGAACCAATAAAAAATTTGGCATGACTTTCCCTAAAAATAGGACCAAAAAGAATGCATAGTGCCAAAATTCTCGCCGAAGCGGAAATGAATCAACACTCCGGCAAAATATTGGCAACTATCGCATTTCAAATACCGATACATGCAAACACAAACATATATGCAACACCACAAACATATGCAACACCACAAACATACATAGATCTAGCTAGGCCACAAAAAGTGCATGTGCACGTTGTTGGAGCGAGCTAGGGAGAAAAAAAGTAGATCTACAACATGAAGATAGCTTTCCCCTTACTTACCTATCAAAAAAGGTAATTTCACCACTTAATTTTGATGAATCTATGGTGCAAATGAGGTGAGGAGGAGGAGGCAGCCGACAAGCTTGAAGAAGGAGGTGGAGGGAATGAAGTGGGGAAAGTGAGTGTGTAGGTGTGGCTGTCCAAAATATCTAGCTGGTCCCAGGTTACTAATGACGCACCACCCAGCCATGCACCATTAGTAACCCAACATACTAATGGCGCACCTGCTGGCCGTGCGCCATTAGTAGTTTTGCAAAAAAATAATATATATATATATATATATATATATATATATATATATATATATATATATTAATGGCGCATCGTGGCATAGTTTGCCATTACTAATTTAAACTAGTAATGGCGCACTGTGCCACGGTGCGCCATTAGTAGTTTTGCAAAAAAAAGAATAAAAAATATAGTAGTGGCGCACTCTATGGCTGGTGCGCCATTACTAGTTAGAACTAGTAATGGCGCACTTTGCCTGGATGCGCCATTAGTATGTTTGGAAAAATGAAAAAAAAATTGTCACTAGTGGCGCACCTTGTGTCTGGTGCGCCATTAGTGTCTTCCACACTAATGGCGCATCGGCACATGGTGCACCATTAGTATATAGTAGTGGCGCACCACTTCTCTGGTGCACCATTAGTGTCAATTTCATCTATAGCCCTTTTCCTAGTAGTGTAAGGAAGACAATCAAATAACACCTCATGTTTCAAATTTGTTACACAACGTTTACCATACGTGCATGCTACGGGACTTGCAAACTTCAACAAAAGTATTCCTCAAATTCACGACTACTCAACTAGCACAACTTTGATATCACTATCTCCATATCTCAAAACAATCATCAAGTATCAAACTTCTCTTAGTATTCAATGCACTCTATATGAAAGTTTTTATTATATCCCTCTTGGATGCCCATCATATTAGGACTAGTTTCATAACCAAAGCAAACTACCATGCTGTTCTAAAGGACTCTCAAAATAATATAAGTGAAGCATGAGATTTCATCTATTTCTATAAAATAAAACCACCACCGTGCTCTAAAAGATATAAGTGTAGCACTAGAGCAAATGACAAACTACTCCAAAAGATATAAGTGAAGATCAATGAGTAGTCGAATAATTATGCAACCATGTGAAGACTCTCTAACATTTAATAATTTCAGATCTTGGTATTTTATTCAAGCAGCAACCAAAACTAAATAAAATGACATCTAAGAATAGCAAACATCATGTGAAGAAGCAAAAACTTAGGATCAACCGATACTAACCAATAGTTGTCGAAGAAGAAAGGTGGGATGCCAACCGGGGCATCCCCAAGCTTAGACCCTTGATACTTTGTTGAAATATTATCTTGGAATGCCTTGGGCATCCACAAGCTTGAGCTTTTGTGTCTCCTTAATTCCTCTCATATCACGGTCTCCCTAAATCTCAAAAGCTTGATCCACACAAAACTCAACAAGGACTCGTGAGATAAGTTAGTATAAACCATTGCAAAAACCTTATCATACTCTACTATAGCAAATCACTAAAATTATTATTCAACATTGCATACTAAATGACTCTGCATATTTAATAGTCCTATCCTCAAATAGAATCATTAAAGAAGCAAACATATGCAAACAATGCAAACATAACCGCAATATGCCTAAACAGGACAGTCTGTAAAGAGTGCAGCAAGATCCATACTTCCCTAGATCCAAAAATTATGAAAGAAAATTCCCACTGCAAAAGGTTTCAATATTTTATCACATTCTGACTTTTCTAGGGAATTATTGCAACAGCGGTAAACTTTCTGTTTTCAAACAGCAACATGAAGACTTGTAAAATAGGCATAGTAAAGGCTATCAATGCCACTTTTATTGAAATAAAAGATGCAAAACATTGTTATAAATAACAGAAAACAAATCCTAACAAAATAAATTGATGCTCCAAGCAAAACACATATCATGTGGTGAATAAAAATATAGCTCCAAGTAAAGTTACCGATGAACGAAGACGAAAGAGGGGATGCCTTCCGGGGCATCCCCAAGCTTAGGCTCTTGGTTGTCCTTGAATATTACCTTGGGGTGCCTTGGGAATCCCCAAGCTTAGGCTCTTGCCACTCCTTATTCCATAGTCCATCGAATCTTTACCCAAAACTTGAAAACTTCACAAAACAAAACTTAACAGAAAACTCGTAAGCTCTGTTAGTATAAGAAAGCAAATCACCATCATAAGGTACTGTAATGAACTCATTCTAAATTCATATTGGTGTAATATCTAATGTATTCCAACTTCTCTATGGTTCATACCCTCCGGTACTACACATAGGTTCAACAAAATAAGCAAACAACACATAGAAAATAGAATCTGTCAAAAACAGAACAGTCTGTAGTAATCTGAATCAAACGTATACTTCTGGAACTCATAAAATTCTCAAATAAATCTATGGACGTGAGGATTTTATCTATTAATCATCTTCAAAAATAATTAACTAAATATCACTCTCAAATAAAAACTGGCAGCAATTCTCGTGATCGCTAAAGTTTCTGTTTTTTACAACATGATCACAAAGACTTTCCCCAAGTCTTCCCAAAGGTTCTACTTGGCACAAACACTAATTAAACACAAAAAACCACATCTAAACAGAGGCTAGATGATTAATTTATTACTAAAAAGGAAACAAAAGCAAGGAAAAAAATAAAGTTGGGTTGCCTCCCAACAAGCGCTAGAATGATGATTTCAATGATGCTCGTATAGAAGATAAGAATTGTAACATAAAGAGAGCATCATGAAGAATATGACTAGCATATTTAAGTCTAACCCACTTCCTATGCATATGGATTTTGTTAGCAAACAATTTATGGGAGCAATAATCAACTAGCATAGGGAGGCAAAACAAGCATAACTTCAAAACCTTAAGCACATAGAGAGGAAACTTGATATTATTGAAATTCCTACAAACATATATTCCTCCCTCATAATAATTTTTAGTAGCATCATGAATGAATTCAACAATGTAACCATCACCTAAAGCATTATTTTCATGATCTACAAGCATAGAAATTTTATTACTCTCCACATAAGCAAAATTCTTCTCATTCGGAATAGTGGGAGTATCATAAGAAACTCGAACACTATAAATTGTTTCCACATTAAAAGAGTAATGTTCAGAAAATGGGTAACCATAATCATGACAAGTTTTATAAATATAATCACTAATTTTTTTAGCATAAGTATCATCACAATAATCATCATAAGTAGAAGGCATGCTATCATCATTATAAATTTGCATATCAAAACTTAGGAGACTAAAAATATCATCTTCATTAAACGTAGCATCCCCAAGCTTGGGACAAACAATAATTGCAGCAAATATATTTTCAAAAACATCATCTTCATCAAACATAGCATCCCCAAGCTTGTGCCTTTTCATATCACAAACATAATCACTCTCATCATTAATAGTATGGATAGCACCAATAGTATAGCAATTATCATATTCTTCCAAGCAAGTGCCAAAAAGATTTTCAAGATCATAAGAAGTATCATTATCTTCCACAATTATATTTTCATGAGGCACAATAGTAATAGGAGCAGCATTATTTGGGGGAGATATCTTTTTACCTCTCTTCCTTTTTCTTTTCTTATTCTTCACCACATCATGTGTGGGTTCAATCCTCTTTTTGGAGCTCCCTATTAATGAGATTGGTTGAATAGGAGTCTCTTCCTCATTACCTGATTCATCATAAGAAATAATAGGAGGGTATTGGGAAGTCTCTTCCCTTTCATTAGTATTCTCTTCATCTTCTATTTGTTTTCTTTTCTTTATGTAGTTGACAATATAAGGATTTTCAATACAATTCACCGCATAATACATATAAATTTCCTCTAGATCAAAGCCAAGAAGTTTATCACGGGCAAATACTAGGAGATAGTTAGTTATACGTTTTATTTCTTTGTAACCCATAAGCAAACTAAGTTCAGTATGATGTGCAAGAGAAATCAAGTCATCACAATTTTTGGAAATGATTAGATCATGAAACAATTTGCATCGGAAGGTTAAATGACCACGTTCATTGCAAAGCTCACAAGTATGGCCAAGAAAATTTAAATTTTCAGCACAAACATCTAGCCTTTCTTGCAACAATTTAGTTTCTAAGTACTTATGCCTCTTGCAATATCTATCTTCCCTATTTGGTGTGTACTTCCAAACCCAATGCACTCCACAAAAATTGACATGTTTATAGGAGATATTTGCATCATAACTAGTGCAATCATCATTAGTACTATGGATATGCAAGGAGTTCATACTAACAACATTGCAATCATGCTCATCATTCAAATATTTAGTGCCATACATTTTAATGCATTCTTCTTCTAACACTTTGGCACAATTTTCCTTTCCATCATACTCACGAAAGATATTAAAAAGATGAAGCGTATGAGGCAAACTTAATTCCATTTTTTGTAATTTTCTTTTATAAACTAAACTAGTGATAAAACAAGAAACTGAAAGACTCGATTGCAAGATCTAAAGATATACCTTCAAGCGCTAGCCTCCCCGGCAACGGCGCCAGAAAAGTGCTTGATGTCTACTACACAACCTTCTTCTTGTAGACGTTCTTGGGCCTCCAAGTGCAGAGGTTTGTAGGACAGTGGCAAATTTCCCTCAAGTGGATGACCTAAGGTTTATCAATCCGTAGGAGGCGTAGGATGAAGATGGTCTCTCTCAAGCAACCCTGCAACCAAATAACAAAGAGTCTCTTGTGTCCCCAACAAACCCAATACAATGGTAGATTGTATAGGTGCACTAGTTCGGCGAAGAGATGGTGATACAAGTGCAATATGGATAGTAGATAAAGGTTTTTGTAATTTGAAATTATAAAAACAGCAAGGTAACTAATGATAAAAGTGAGCACAAACGGTATTGCAATGTGTTGAAATAAGGCCTAGGATTCATAGTTTCACTAGTGCAAGTTCTCTCAACAATAATAACATAATTGGATCACATAACTATCCCTCAACATGCAACAAAGAGTCACTCAAAGTCACTAATAGCGGAGAACAAACAAAGAGATTATGGTAGGGTACGAAACCACCTCAAAGTTATTCTTTCCAATCAATCAGTTGGGCTATTCCTATAAGTGTCACAAACAGCCCTAGAGTTCGTACTAGAATAACACCTAAGACACAAATCAACCAAAACCCTAATGTCACCTAGATACTCCAATGTCACCTCAAGTATCCGTGGGTATGATTATATGATATGCATCATACAATCTCAGATTCATCTATTCAACCAACACATAGAACCTCAAAGAGTGCCCCAAAGTTTCTACCGGAGAGTCAAGACGAAAATGTGTGCCAACCCCTATGCATAGGTTCATGGGCAGAACCCACAAGTTGATCACCAAAACATACATCAAGTGGATCAATAGAATACCCCATTGTCACCACGGGTATCCCACACAAGACATACATCAAGTGTTCTCAAATCCTTAAAGACTCAATCCGATAAGGTAACTTCAAAGGGAAAAGTCAATCCATTACAAGAGAGTAGAGGGGGAGAAACATCATAAGATCCAACTATAATAGCAAAGCTCGCGATACATCAAGATCGTACCACCTCAAGAACACGAGAGAGAGAGAGAGAGAGAGAGAGAGAGAGAGAGAGAGAGAGAGATCAAACACATAGGTACTGGTACATACCCTCAGCCCCGAGGGAGAACTACTCCCTCCTCGTCATGGAGAGCACCGGGATGATGAAGATGGCCACTGAAGAGGGATTCCCCCTCCGACAGGGTGCCGGAACGGGTCTAGATTGGTTTTCGGTGGCTTGAGAGGCTTCTGGCGTCGGAACTCCTGATCTATTCTGCTCTCTGATCGTTTTAGGGTATATGGATATATATAGGCGGAAGAAATACATCAGGGGAGCCACGACGGGCCCATGAGGGTGGACACCGCGCCTTAGGGGGTGGGCGCGCCCCTGCCTCGTGGCTCCCTCGTTTCTTTCCTGACGTGCACTCCAAGTCTATCGGGTAGCTTTCCTTCCAAAAATAACTTCTCCAGAAGGTTTCATTCCGTTTCGACTCCGTTTGATATTCCTTTTCTTCGAAACACTGAAACAAGGGAAAAAACAGGAACGGGCACTAGGCTCTGAGTTAATAGGTTAGTCCCAAAAATAATATAAAAGTGCATAGTAAAGCCCATTAAACATCTAAGATGGATAATATAATAGCATGGAACAATAAAAAATTATAGATACGTTGGAGACGCATCAGCCCCCGCCGCACAAACCTGTTCTGCCGCTGCCCGCCAGGACCGCGCCCCCGCAACCTCAGGCGGCGCTGCTTCCGCTAAAGTCGCCGCAATAGCGAGTCGGGGTGACTCCTGGGCAACAACACTGACCGGCGCCGCAACCGCCTCTGGTGGTGCCACCGCCACGCCCGTCGGCGCAGGTTTCGTCTGCAGGAGGGCAGGCTTCACGAGATGGTCGTGCCTCGGACGGCCCGTACCCTACTTCTGGCCGTGGGACGACGTCGGGCAGGGAGTACACCGCGGTGGCGCATGGGGGTCGCGGCCCTCCCGAGGCCGTTGGGGCGATGATGGGGTCAATGCATACGGTGACGGACAACATCATGACTTATCATCGACTGGCAGCGACCACGGTTACAACTGGCAAAGTGATGGATCAGATGAGCGGCCGTTTTATGCGCCGCCGGGTAATTTTGTGGAGGGGGCATGTGGCCTAGATTACAGGTCTTGTGGAGGTTACCGGGGATTTCGTGGTGGCAGGGGAGGTGCCAGGAGGCCTTCCCAATACCGTCATCGCCCTCCTCCACCGCCGCCGCAGGCCACGGTCGAGACTGCCGAGACTGAGGCCCCTACGAAAGCTGGGAAGTCGGCGGAGACGCCGGAGTTGCCACGTCCCACAGATTTGTTAGGCGAGGCCATGGCGAGGGCCACCGCTCTTGCCACTACTAAGGTTCCGATGACCATGCAAGCTGGGGCTAAAGGTCGTGAGCATGTGTCGGACAAGCTTTCCGACAAGTCTGATGGTGAGAGGGCCGCTAAGTGGGCGCGCAGGAAAGAGAAGATGTTGTGTAATCGTTGTGGTGAGCAGGGACACTTTATTGCGGAATGCAACACGGAGATTTGTGATACTTGTCTCAAGCCTACACATGACTCGGGTGAGTGTTCTCCATTGATGCACCCGATGCCGACGGTAACTATGTATGGGGTTTGCTGTGCCGAGTTGATGTTCTTTGAGTCACCTACTCCTTCTGCCATCCCAGATGTACCACAGAATTTGGCTACAGGAGTGTGCTACCTCTTGAGCATGCGTTGATTTTCCCTTGAAGAGGAAAGGGTGATGCAGCACAGTAGCGTAAGTATTTCCCTCAGTTTTTGAGAACCAAGGTATCACTCCAGTAGGAGGTAACACGCAAGTCACCTAGTACCTACACAAACAAACAAGAACCTCGCAACCAACACGATAAAGGGGTTGTCAATCCCTTCATGGTCACTTACGAAAGTGAGATATGATAGAGATAATAAGATAAATATTTTTGGTATTTTTATGATATAGATTGGAAAATAAAGATTGCAAAATAAACGGTAATAGAAATAGCAACTTGATATGAAAATAATATGATGGAAGATAGACCTGGGGGCCATAGGTTTCACTAGTGGCTTCTCTCAAGATAGCAAATTATACGGTGGGTGAACAAATTACTGTTGAGCAATTGATAGAAAAGAGAATACTTATGAGATTATCTAGGCATGATCATGTATATAGGCATCATGTCCACGACAAGTAGACCGAAACGATTCTACATCTACTACCATTACTCCACACATCGACCACTATCTAGCATGCATCTAGAGTATTAAGTTCATAAGAACAGAGTAACACATTAGGCAAGATGACATGATGTAGAGGGATAAACTCAAGCAATATGATATAAACCCCATCTTTTTATCCTCGGTGGCAATAATACAATACGTGCCTTGCTGCCCCTGCTATCACTCGGAAAGGACACCGCAAGATTGAACCCAAAGCTATGCACTTCTCCCATTGCAAGAAAGATCAATCTAGTAGGCCAAACCAAATTGATAATTCGAAGAGATTTGCAAAGATATTTAAATCATGCATACAAGATTTCAGAAAAGAATCAAATATTGTTCATAGATAATCTTGATCATAAATCCACAATTCATCGGATCTCGACAAACACACCACAAAAAGAATTACATCGAATAGATCTCCAAGAGAATCGAGGAGAACTTTGTATTGACATCCAAAGAGAGAGAGAAGAACCCATCTAGCTAATAACTATGGACCCGAAGGTCTGTGGTAAACTACTCACACATCATCGGAGAGGCTATGGTGTTGATGTAGAAGGCCTCCGTGATCGATTCCCCCTCCGGCGGAGTGCCGGAAAAGGCCCCAAGATGGGATCTCATGGGTATAGAAGGTTGCAACGATGAAAATAGGGTTTCGTGGTGCTCCTGGATGTTTTCAGGGTAAATGGAATATATATGAGGAAGAAGTACATCGGTGGAGCTGTGAGGGGCCCACGAGGGTGGGGGCGCACCTACCCCCCTGGGCACACCCTCCTGCCTCCTGGCCTCCTCGCTTCTTTCTTTACGTCCACTCCAAGTCTCCTGGATCACGTTTTTTCCAAAAAAGTCTCCCGAAGGTTTCATTCCGTTTGGATTCCGTTTGATATTCCTTTTCTACAAAACACTAAATTGGCAAAAAAACAGCAATTTGCACTGGGCCTTTGGTTAGTAGGTTAGTCCCAAAAATAATATAAAAAGGTATATTAAAGCCCAATGAACCTCCAAAACAGATATTATAATAGCATGGAACAATTAAAAATTATAGATACGTTGGAGACGTATCAAGCATCGCCAAGCTTAATTCCTGCTCGTCCTCTAGTAGGTAAATGATAAAACAGAATTTTGAATGTGGAATGCTACCTAGCATAATTCTCAATGTAATTTTCTTTATTGTGGCATGAATGTTGTGATCCGAAAGATTCAACACAAAAGTTTAATATTGACATAAAAATAATAATACTTCAAGCATACTAACAAAGCAATCATGTCTTCTCAAAATAACATGACCAAAGGAAGTTATCCCTACAAAATCATACACTACTAGGGAAAACCCTAGTAGTAGCACGGGTTTTGTGGCTATCAGCAGCGCGGGCAACTGCACTACCAATAAGGCGCTACAGCTAACTGTTAGTAGTAGCGCTGTTTGTACCCGCGCTACTACTATTGACTATATCAGCAGCGCTTTTCCGGAAAACGCTACTATTAGTTAGCTGTAGCGATTTCCTACCCCCACGCTACTGCTATATCTTTCATCATTTCCACCCCGTTTCAGCTTCAATAAACTGCAATTTTTAGATACTATGTACTACTAGATATCAATTTCATAAAGCATTATAGGTACTAGGTAGTATTCCCTCGGTTCCAAATTACTCGTTGTGGTTTTAGTTCAAATTTGAACTAAAACCACGACGAGTAATTTGGAACGGAGGGAGTACTAGATAACAATTTCATATATACTCAACATGCATCCTCAAGCAGTACTAGGTGATATCGACGACGATCATCATATGTAATTCTACATGATATCGACGACAATCATCATATGTAGTTCTAGATGATATAGCCACACACACATATGTAGTTCTAGATGATATCGGCGACGATCATCATCCTCAAGCCTGGGCGGTGGGTGTTCCTGATAGTAATTAGGATGGCCTGTCCAACACGAAGATTCTTGCCAACGAGGAATCTCTTCCACCCAACCGAGTTGAAGTGTGTGCGACCGTCTGTGTCCATGCGGTAAGTACAGGTGGTGACGGAGCCCCTTGCGGTAAGGCATAGTCCAGCTGAACCTTCTTCATCAGGCTCGATACCAAAACTCACAGATAGGTTCTTTGGCAATTTCTAAATAAGAAAAACATATCAATTAATAAATAGCCTCGCACATACTCTTGTAAATCTATTTCTATTAAGTCTAGATTTCTACACTATCAAAATACACAGTAGTACGCATTTGTCGTAATTAATCATGAATTCTACTAATAAGTATATATGGATTATCTACACTATTAATAGTTCCTTGGATTCTACACTAATAAGCATGTGATCAGACTCTACACTAAAGCATATCATCGACTAGATTCTACAAAGAATATCATCAGACTCTACACTAAGCATATCATCGGATAATTTGCATTTGTAAGTATAACAATAAAGCATATATATATATATATCATCAAATTACTACAGTCAGTATAACATACCATTTCATGCCGATCGACCATGATATTTGTCAGGCGGGTCACGAATGGCACCCCGACAAAGTCATCACATGGTGGAATTATGTCCCATAGGTTGTACACCTCCTCCTCGCTCAACCTCATTCTTTGAGCTACGATGGCCTCATGAAGTGTGTTCTCATCATATTCATCGAGAGGTTCCTCATTATCTGCATCATCTTCATCATCTTTGTCATCTTCATCATCTTCATCATCTTCATCATCTTCCACCAGGTTGAGATAAATGACAGTCAGCATGGGTCTTTCTGCTCTGAAGGAGAAGCTGATCAACTCACCACCAGTAAGATGCATGTGGGCGAGGAAACAGGCCCATCCATCTCCTCCAATCTGCGACATATTGTGTCCTTTCTCGACCTCCATAGTGTACGGCCCCCAGGAGCCTCAAATGTCACGGTGTCTCCTGTCAGCTTGTTGAATTTCAACCTCACATTGCATGGGACGATCTGTGTAAAAAAGAGAAATGACACAATGCAGTAATGCCAACACTAATAATAAAATAGTTGTTACATTTCATCTAATTTCTTACCGCCGCATGAAGAAAACTCGGCTGGAAGTAGATGCCGAACAGCTTGCCAGTTGCAAGGCTGCTGGCGAACCTTGACTTGTACAGTCGACATAGTGGTGGTGGTGGTGGCGCCATTTTCCTAAAGCAATATGAGCAAAGGATTAACGATCCACTTCACAGGAAAGAAAAACAGTAGCATGTGATATTTTTGGTTCTTCCGCGAGAAGCAATTTTATGGACAATTATAATCCTAAGATCTAGTAACATATTAGATGACAAGGTACCACCTACCAAAGCATTTCGGTGGCACCTATTGCCGAAAAAACTTTTCACAAATATCTACCAAATAAGGGTACCACCTACCAAGACATTTCATCTAATTTGGCCCCTATTGCCAAAGATAATTTATTAAAAAAACAAGTGACAAATTTAACTAAATTGGCACCTACAGTTTGCCAAAAAATAACTTATTACAAAAAAACAAAAGCATCTACCTATCCATGTACAGAAAAAATAACAATAAAATGGTGCATACTAAATCAACTAAATCAACTAGCCTTCTAAATCCACTAGCATACTAAATCAACTAAATCAAAATGTTCTAAATCAACTAAATCAACTAGCCTACTAAATCTACTAAATCAACTAGCCTACTAAATCTACTAAATCAAAATGTTCTAAATCAACTAGCCTACTAAATCAACTAAATCATATCAACTAAATCAAAATGTTGCATATGAACTAGCCTACTAAATCAAAATGTAGAAGTGAGGAGGGAGAGGGAGGGGCGACTTGAGGAGGGAGAAGAGAGTAGGACGGAGGAGGAAGGCGGAGCGAGGAGGGGCCGGCCGGTGGCGAGTCGAGGGAGGACGAAGGAGGAGGGCGGTACCGAGTCCAGCGAGGAGGAGTTGACGGCGGCACAAAGGGAAGAGGGGTAGGAGACGACGGCTGGCGGGGGTGACGGCGGCCGGCGGGGGAGGACCGACGCG
>NC_041392.1:699024578-699034510 GCF_002162155.2 Triticum dicoccoides | reverse complement strand
AGGGGGAGTGAGTGTGATTGTGAGTGTGGATCGGATAGAGGAGAGCGTGGGGGTGGGAGATAGCTAGTTTTAGTAGTAGCGCTCTAATGGCAAAGGCGCTACTGCTAAACTACCTAGTAGTAGCGCGGTCTGAATTAACGCGCTGCTGCTAGAACTAGCTTCGCGGCGGGGTCGTGGGAATTATAGCAGTAGCGCGGCTTAGAGGAGGCACGCTACTGCTACGTTTATTTCAGCAGCGAGTACTGTCGGAGCGCGCTACTGCTACATTGCAACAACGCCTTATTTTAAAACTCTCTGCTGGTAAGATCGTGTGTATACGATTTTCCCTAGTAGTGATATAGTATGGCTATGCTCTATCTTCACCACACAAAGTATTTAAATCATGCACAACTCCGATGACAAGCCAAGCAATTGTTTCATACTTTTGGTGTTCTCAAGCTTTTTCAATCTTCACGCAATATATGAGCGTGAGCCATGGACATAACACTATAGGTGGAATAGAATGGTGGTTGTGGAGAAGACAAAAGGAGAAGATAGTCTCACATCAACTAGGCATATCAACGGGCTATGAAGATGCCCATCAATAGATATCAATATGAGTGAGTAGGGATTTCCATGAAACGGATGCACTAGAGCTATAAGTGTATGAAAGCTCAACAAAAGAACTAAGTGGGTGTGCATCCAACTTGCTTGCTCACGAAGACCTAGGGCATTTTGAGGAAGCTCATCATTGGAATATACAAGCCAAGTTATGTAATGTAAAATTCCCACTAGTATATGAAAGTGACAACATAGGAGACTCTCTATCATGAAGATCATGGAGCTACTTTGAACCACAAGTGTGGTAAAAGGATAGTAGAATTGTACCTTCTCTCTTTTTCTCTCATTGTTTGGGCCTTCTCTTTTTTATGGCCTTTCTCCTTTTTTTCTTTTTTTCGTCCAGAGTCTCATCCCGACTTGTGGGGGAATCATGGTCTCCATCATCCTTTCCTCACTTGGGACAATGCTCTAATAATGATGATCATAACACTTTTATTTACTTACAACTCAAAAATTACAACTCAATACTAGAACAAAATATTACTCTATGTGAATGCCTCCGACGGTGTACCGGGATGTGCAATGAATCAAGAGTGACATGTAGGAAAGAATTATGAACACGGCTTTTCCACAAATACGATGTCAACTACATAATCATGCAAAGCAATATGACAATGATGAAACGTGTCATAATAAACGGAACGGTGGTAAATTGCATGGCAATATATCTCGGAATGGCTACGGAAATTCCATAATAGGTAGGTATGGTGGCAGTTTTGAGGTAGGTATAAGGTCGGTGTATGGTACCGGCGAAAGTTGCGCGGTACTAGAGAGGCTAGCAATGATGGAAGGGTGAGAGTGCGTATAATCCATGGACTCAACATTAGTCATAAGAACTCACATACTTATTGCAAAAGTCTATTAGTTATCGAAACAAAGTACTACACGCATGCTCCTAGGGGGGTAGATTGGTAGGAAAAGACCATTGCTCGTCCCCAACCGCCACTCATAAGGAAGACAATCAATAAATAAATCATGCTCCGACTTCATCACATAACGGTTCACCATACGTGCATGCTACGGGAATCACGAACTTTAGAACAAGTATTTCTCATATTCACAACTACTAAACTGGCATGACTCTAATATCACCATCCTCATATCTCAAAACAATCATCAAGTATCAAACTTCTCATAGTATTCAATGCACTTTTTATGATAGTTTTTATTATACCCATCTTGGATGCCTATCATATTAGGACTAATTTTGTAGCCAAAGCAAGTTACCATGCTGTTCTAAAAGACTCTCAAAATAATATAAGTGAAGCATGATAGATCAATAATTTCAATAAAATAAAACCACCACCGTGCTCTAAAAAGATATAAGTGAAGCACATAGAGTATTCTAATAAATTCCGATTCATGTGTGTCTCTCCAAAAGGTGTGTACAGAAAGGATGATTGCGGTAAACTAAAAAGCAAAGAGTCAAATCATACAAGACGCTCCAAGCAAAACACATATCATGTGGTGAATAAAAATATAGTCTCAAGTAAAGTTACTGATAGACGAAGACGAAAGAGGGGATGCCTTCCGGAGCATCCCCAAGCTTAGGCTTTTGGTTTTCCTCTAATTTTACCTTGGGGTGCCTTGGGAATCCCAAAGCTTAGGCTCTTCCCACTCCTTATTCCAAAATCCATCATATCTTTACCCAAAACTTGAAAACTTCACAACACAAAACTCAATAGAAAATCTCATGAGCTCCGTTAGTATAAGAAAACAAAACACCACTTCAAGGTACTGTAATGAACTCATTCTTTATTTGTAGTGGTGTTAAACCTACTGTATTCCAACTTCTCTGTGGTTTATACCCCCTGATACTAGCCATAGTTCATCAAAATAAGGAAACAACACACGAAAAACAGAATCTGTCAAAAACAGAAAAGTCTGTGGTAATCTGTAGGTTTCGAATACTTCTGTAAACCCAAAAATTATGAAATAAATTGGTGGACTTAAGGAATTTTTATATTAATCATATGAAAAAATAATCAACCTAATTGCACTCTCCAGTAAACAATGGCAGCAAATCTCGTGAGCACTAAAGTTTCTGTTTTTTACAGCAAGATCGCAAAGACTTCCCCCAAGTCTTCCCAAAGGTTCCACTTGCACAAACACTAATTAAAAGCATAAAACCACATCTAAAAAAAGCTAGATGAATTATTTATTACTAAACAGGAACAAAAAACAAGAAACAAAAATAAAATTGGGTTGCCTCCCAAGAAGCGCTATTGTTTAACGCCCCTAGCTAGGCATAAAAACAAAGATAGATGTAGATATTGTCATCTTTGGTAGGCAATTCTTCAATAGAACACTTATGACCCTTAGGAGTTTCCTTATTTTTATTAATGATCAAACTCCTAGGCAAGAAATCAAGAAAATCATTCGTAGCAAAAGTGTAACGCCCCGAGACCGTTGCGCTAGGTGTCTTCCAGTTATTCGCTGTTGTTGCCTTGTCATTTGTTTGCATGTCATGCATTTCATATCATGTCATCATGTGCATTTCATTTGCATATGTGTTCGTCTCATGCATCTGAACATTTTCCCCATTGTCCGTTTCGCGATCCGACACTCCTGTCATCCGGCGCCCCCCCCTTTTGCCTCTTTTCGTGTGCGCGTGTTAAACGTTCTCGGATTGGACCGAGATTTTCCAAGCGGCCTTGGTATACTACCGGTAGACCGCCTGTCAAGTTTCGTGCCATTTGGACTTCGTTTGATACTCCAATGGTTAACCGAGGAACCGTATAGGCCTCGTGTGTGTTGCAGCCCAACACCCTTCCAAACCCCCTCCATCCTCTCGGTCGTTCGATCACAACCGCGTGGCCGAAAACCGCACCTCATTTGGACTCTCCTAGCTCCATCTACCTATAAATATGTGTCTCCCTCCGAAATTCTCGCGCAGATAAACCCTAACCTTCGTCCACCTCGTGCCACCGGACAAATTCGTCCGCGTCGGACATGTCCAGCCGCCACGTTGGTCCATTCAATAGAAGCGCGATACGTCATCCCGCCGCCTCTCTCATCCACTCTCAGGACGCCACGCCTGTCCACCCGCGCTCCTCTCCACCGTGCGACCCGCGGAGCCCATCGTGGGCCCGCATGGGCCCGGTCGCCGTCGCCGCTGCCCGCCGGCGCGTGCCCGCACCCGCAGCCGCACCCGCTCGCCGAAATCACCGCTCGCCATCACCGGCCACCGCGCCCCGCCACCTCGCATCCCGCGCCGCCTAGCGCCGCCGCCTCGCATCTCGCCCACTAGCGCCGCCGACCCCGCTGCTCCATTCCGCGCCGCCTCTGCCCGACCGTGCGCAGCCGCGGCGCGCGCCGCCCGCCGCCGTTCGCCGGCGTCCTCTCCGGCCATCACCTCCCTCCGCTCCGGTCACCTCGTCATCGAACTCCGGTGAGGTCCTCCGGATCGGGACCAGATCCACCGGTCCCCGATCCAAACGCGTGCCCTCGTCCCAGATCCACTCCGTCCCAGAACCGCTCCGTCCGGCGTTAACATTTCGCGGAGGTGATATTTTTGGCTAAAGTCCCCAGATCTGCATATTTTCTAGCCTTGTTCATTGCATCATAACTTCTCACCCGTAGCTCCATTTTGCGTGCATGATATATCAAATTGTTTGTCTGGATGTCCTCTTCATTTCATTCCATTGTGCCATGCTTGTTTGAGTCCATCTTGATGCCCTAATTGCTGTTGCAAGAGTGCTATAAAATGATAGGTGCTGATTCTTATCAGATTATGAACATTTGTCATTTTTGCCATGTTTAATGTGTGCCTCCTTTGAACTTGAGCCCTACATGTGTTTTGGGCCATGCAATGCCAACTTTACAGGGGTGTATGCCATGTATTTTTGTGATCTTTGGGGTGACTAGCACAAGCATGCAAAGTAGCTCTCGTGATGTTGCTGTTTTCAGGGACTTAGAATTATTCTAAGTCATTTCCCTGATGTTATTTGATGCCATGTATTCTTGTTGCTACAGAGTGATCCATGCCTCTTTTGAGCATGTTCAGTAAGGATGTTTTGGAGATATTGTTATGCTCTATCCATCCATGTCGTTGTTTGCAATTATGGAGTACCCTAGCATGACTTAATCTTGCTGTACTTTTGCTATAAAATGTTCCTGGCAGATTGTTTACATGTTATTCAATTTTGCCAAGGTTGTTGTAGTTGATCCATGCATGCTATGAGAGTGTTCTTGCCATGGTTAGCTTACTGATCATGTCTTCTTGCTGGGTGTACGCTTAGTTTATCATGCAATGCCTTGTAGTGAGTGCATCGAGCTCGCAAACATGCCTTCATAATTCTGTTTATGCCATGTCCAGTTTTCTGCTAAGTCTGAATCTGTTAACGAAACTAGCTATGTTTACATGGGTGCCATTGTATTTTCTGATCGCTTTTGGCTTATGGTCAGTAAGGGACTTTTGTTACATGCTTTGACTAGTTTCATGCCATGCCTTGTATTGCTATGATCTGATCCTGTAGCATGGTGTTATCTTGCTCTAAACATTGCTTCCTGATGTTAAATCCTGGCATGTTATTTTCACTAGGTCTGTGATGTTGTTATCTTTTGCACTTTTGCCATGCTTGTTTGAACCTGCTATTGTGTGATTTAGCCGTAGCTCAGTGTTCATCTTTTGTCAAGCGTCTTGAGTGGGTCACTGCCATGTGCTTTGTTGATATGTTGTACTTCAGTAGGTTAGTTTCTTGTTGCATTCTAGATGGCATCATGCTGTTAATGGCAGTGTTGTGCCATTGTTGTTTTGCTTGCCATTTCCAAACCGTGCATCCGATTCCAGTGATCTTCATATCGATTTCGACCGAAATCAACTCATCTTTCCAGCGGTGCTCTTGGTTTGCCAAGTTGATGCCTTGTTCAATCTTTTCCTTCCGGAGCTCGCATATGCATTGCATATCACATCCCGCATATCATGCCATGTTTTGTATCATGTTGCTTGCGCATTGCACCGTGGTTGATTGTTGTTCCCTTTGCTGGTGTTCTTGCCTTGGGTAGAGCCGGGAGACGAGTTCGTGTTCGAGGTACCCGTCGAGTATGCTTACGAGGATCAGGCTTTCGTCTTCTCGGAGAACTTTGCAGGCAAGATGACCATACCCTCGAAATCACTTCTATCTTTGCTTGCTAGTTGCTCGTTCTTTTGCTATGCCTATGCCGTGATACCTACCACTTGCTATATCATGCCTCCCATATTGCCATGTCAAGCCTCTAACCCACCTTGTCCTAGCAAACCGTTTTTTGGCTATGTTACCACTTTGCTCAGCCCCTCTTATAGCGTTGTTAGTTGCAAGTGAAGATGGAGTTTGTTCCTTGTTGGAACATGATTTATTGTTGGGATATCATAATATCTCTTATTTCATTAATGTATCTATATACTTAGTATAGGGTGGAATGCTCGGCCTTATGCCTGGTGTTTTGTTCCACTCTTGCCGCCCTAGTTTCCGTCATACCTGTGTTATGTTCCTTGATTTTGTGTTCCTTACGCGGTTGGGTTATAATGGGAACCCCTTGACAGTTTGTCGGGGAAACTGATCCACGAACACCTATGGGGATCGGCGGACCGAGCCCCTTTCCGTTTGGTGAGGGTGGAGGTTGAACAAAGAGCGGATCGAGGCGGTACAAGCGAGCAGTTTTACCCAGCTTCGGGCCGCACAGATGCGTAAAACCCTACTGCTGCTTGTTTGTGTGTATTGAATCCTTGCTCAGGAGCGATGGACGCTATCAGACTAAGCGTGGGAGTGTTTCTAGTGTTTCGAGTGAGCCCCTCCCCCTTCTACGTTGCGCCTGGGCCTCCTTTTATATTCTCAAGGGGTCACCAACAGGTGGCAACGTAGACTAGAAGGGTAGAAATGGAAAAAGAATGCGGTAGCTGCACCTACCGCTACTGTAGACACAGTGCACCCTACCTAACTCTGACGGCAGGGGACAAGAGCATTGAATGCCCGTCTGAGTCGCCTAAACAGTGCAAAAAGTGACCGTTAGGAGCGCCACCGTTCGCCACGATGGCCTTCTCTTCATCTCCGCTTGCCACCGCGTACCCCTGGCTGCACAGCCTCCTGCCACGTGCGCTTGGGAGAGTCCTAGAGCGACACGTTAGCAGGTGTGCTGGAGCGTGGGCACGAAGTGGGGGTTTCCCGCGGCAAGCTCCTTGCCGCGGTCGCCGTCTTGTCGTGTTTGGGCGCTTGTTACTCACCGGGCCTTGCCGGGACGCAGGGCGCGTCGCGGCAAGCCTTCTTGGTATGCCTTGAGTGGCCTTCCCGGCAAGCTCCTCTTGCCGGGGTCTTGTCTCTTCCCGGCAAGATCCTCTTGCCGGGGCCTGGGTTGGCCTTCCCGGCAAGCTCCTCTTGCCGGGGCCTTGGTTTGAGTACTTTGTTCTTGAATGGTCTTCAAGGGAACCACGGAGGGTCTTGGCGGTCACCCGGCAAGCCTTGCCGCGGGGCGCTGCAACTGCCCATGCACGAGTTCGGGATACTAGGGTACCCCTACTCTAGTACACCGACAGGAGCCCCCGGTCCTGGGCCATACACGGTGCCGAGCGCTGTTGGGCCAGGCCCAAAACAGTGCACGGGCATGCGCGGCCTAGGTCACGCCACATATCTCTCCGCTCCCACCGCGCACGCCCAGAACGGCACGCGTCAAACGCGGCGTCGTGGGTGACGCGGGCGGCGTGCGCGGGGCTAAGCCCCTCGAGCATGCGTCAGGCCACGATGATGGGGGCGGTTCACGCCCTCCTCCCTAAATGGAGGTAGGCGTGGGGGCGTGGTGCATTTACTGGACGGGGCCGGTGCGCGGTTTTCGGGACGTCCACTCCCCGCGATCACGAGGCGGAGCGAGGCCGCCTCATCCGTCGCCTTGGTTCTGCATCCCCGCCACGCGGCTCCCATGCGCTTGGGGTCGCGGACGGTGGAAGTGGGAAACTGGGCCGTCGCGAGCCGAGGCAGCGGGTTGGCCCCGACTCCCTGCTCTTCCCGTGCCTTGATTCGCTGAGCGGGGCGGCCGAGCCCCCACCTCGCTCCTTTATAAAGAGCGGGAGGGGAGCACAGAAACCCGCACTCTCTCATCTCCTCCTTTCTTCAGCTTCTGCTCCCCTTTCTCTCATCCGCCATGGAGAAAGGGAACCCAGGCCCTTCATCGGTGGCGGCGAGGGTCGCCGCCAGACAGCGCATCTCTCCCTCTCCCGCGCCCATGGTGGCAGAGCCAGCCATAAGGGGAAGAGGGAGCGGGCGAGGTCGCGGACGAGGTCGAGGACGAGGTCGAGGCGCTCGGGGAAGAGGCGGGCGGGGTGGCGCGCCAGCTTCGCCTCCGCCGGCGGCTCCTCCCCCCACGGCGGTCCATATAGGGGACGACCCTTGCGAGTTCTTCGTCAAGCTGCGCCGGGCGCCTCATCGTCGCCTCCGGCTTCCAGCTCCGTTTGCGAGCGCGATGGAGTTGGACCCGCCCGAGACACTGAGACTGCACATGAGGGGCTGTGGGATCAGCGGCACGCGAGTCCGCGTTGTATTCCCAGCCCCTAATGTGATGTATCTTGATCGAGGGTGGGAGACGTTCGCCCGTATCCACAGCCTGATGGAGGGGTTTACCCTTCATTTTAAGTTGATGGAGGGCGATCTCCTCTCCGTCAAGGTCTTCGAGTGCTTCGGCACTCGGGCGAAGTGCTGCGTGGACAGCTCCTCCGATAGCGAAGGCTCCTCCTCGAGCGAGAGTGACGAGGAGGAGAGCGACAGCGACGATGAGGGTAGCGTGCGGCGGTGTGGCGGGTCCGACTAGGCGTCGGGTGCCGCTTCGCGCGGCACCGGCGACCCCATCATCCATGTCGCCGACTTCTTGAACTCCCCGGGGTCGTCTCCGTGGGCGGCTGGCGTAGGGAGGCTGCGGAAGGGGAAGAGGGCTGGCGACAAGGCCGTCAGGTCGGAGTACGAGGGCGTGGTGCCCTCGACAGTGTGCTGACCTCCTACCGCCCCGTCTTCGAGCCCCGCTTCCAGCACCGCCATCGCCGTCCAGCCTTCGGACGGCCCCCGGGATGTTCTCTTGGTGTCTTCTGGCACCCGTAGCTCGCCTAGGCGCTCCTTTTGCCCTTTTCGCCTCCTTGACCTGCCTCCTGAAGAAAGGGACAGGAAAGGGAGTACGGGAATCTTAACTTTTTAATTTGTAAGCCTTCGGGCCTTAGCTGTATCTAAAACTTGTAATCCTCTCTTTCATGGTTTTCATCCTCTATGGACTGTACCTGAGTGGGATGTTTTTTAATGAAAAGGGGATGCTTGCCGGGTTATTTGTCTCGCGAGTTGAACCCACGCCAAGGAGCAAATCCTTGGTATCCCTCGGACAGACATTTCATCTCCCGGCAACAGGCCCTGCCGCCTTCCCACGTCGCTCGACCTTTCTCACGCCTTTGACGGAGGCAGGAACGAGGTGGGTGCGGTCTCCTCATTTCATCCCTTTGCTGCCGCGACTATGACCAAACTTGGCCCCGAGAACGAGCCCCAGGGCCTAGAGTTGAGGGAGCACGGCAGTTTTCGGGAAGAAACGTGGTTTCGCATTCCCCAGTCCATAAGAGGATGCATGGTGAGGGATGAAAGACTTATCTGATATTGCAGCCCCCGGCAACTCTGGTTTGCCGTGGACGATTCTTGGCACTCGCAGCCCCCAGCGATACTGGCTTGCCGAGAAGGTAGCTTGAGGCTTGCTTGCCGATGTAGCGCTTGTCGGCGAAGATGGATCCTCTTTAGCATAATTGCATACAGTCGTGGCCCATGCCCGGCGGTTAGTGTAGCCCTGGTTTTCGCTACACCGACAGTTGCCGGGAGGTCTTATGTTTCTCGCGGAGACTTTTGACGTTCTCGACGCCGGCTTCCGGCAAGCTCGTCGCCAGGAAGGCTTTTATCTCCAGCAGAGAACTTTGACGTTCTCGATGCCGGCTTCTGGCAAGCCTGTTGCCGAGAAGGCTTTTATCTTCAGTAGAGAACTTTGACGTTCTCGATGCCGGCTTCCGGCAAGCTTGTTGCCGAGAAGGCTTTTATCTTCAGCAGAGAACTTTGACGTTCTCGATGCCAGCTTCCGGCAAGCTTGTTGCCAGGAAGGCTTTTATCTTCAGCAGAGAACTTTGACGTTCTCGATGCCGGCTTCCGGCAAGCTTGTTGCCGAGAAGAGTTATGGCGAAGAACTTCGTTGTTCTTGACACCGGCTCCCGGCAAGATCGTTGCTGGAAAGGCTTATGGCGAAGAACTTCGTCGTTCTTGACACCGGCTCCCGGCAAGATCGTTACTGGAAAGGCTTATGGCGAAGAACTTCGTCGTTCTTGACACCGGCTCCCGGCAAGATCGTTT
>NC_041392.1:698977102-699024087 GCF_002162155.2 Triticum dicoccoides | reverse complement strand
GGCAAGATCGTTGCCGGAAAGACTTATGGCGAAGAACTTCGTCGTTCTTGACACCGGCTCCCGGCAAGATCGTTGCCGAAAAGGCTTATGGCGAAGAACTTCGTCGTTCTTGACACCGGCTCCCGGCAAGATCGTTGCCGGAAAGGCTTATGGCGAAGAACTTCGTCGTTCTTGACACCAAAAAGATTGGTCCTAAGGGGGTTGCCAGCCCCCGGGCCATAACTGCGTTTACACATGACAAGTGATTAGCATCTGAAGTGCAGTTAACTCGCTTGCGAATTTTGACTTTTGCTGCATATTCCCTATGCCTGCTGGAATGCTTTCCGGTGCGTACGATCCAGCCAGCAACGCTTGAGGGAACGGGCCCTTAGCGGCTATTCGAGAACATCGCCTCCCGGAAAGGTTTACCTTCTTGGTTCTAGCGCAACCGCACAAGTTGCCGAGCAGACTCGAGGCAACATGGAGCGCAACTAGCCCCGAGAAGGCTCCTTGGCATACAGGTCTATGCAGAAATCTCAAATAAATAGTGCATGCTATCTTCCTGTTTAACCTCTCTTTGTACGTTCACCCTACGCTTTTAGGGAACTTGTCGGTGCAGGCACCTTAGCCGCGAGCGCTGAGTGCGGGACGTCAGCAGCCTGCTGGCGGTGCCGCTACCGACAAGAAACCTTGTCGCAACTAGTCGCAGCTCACTTAAGTTGTTGAGCGGACTCGAAACAAAGTAAGGGCGCAACTAGTTACGAGTTGATTCCTCCGCGCACAGGTTTTCCATACAAAGAACAAGATCTCCGAGGCGGATAACCTTATATAGAAAGGAAATATCTAAAGTTTCGCATGACTTAGCTTTTCTGTTGCCGCACTGGCGTCGTTCTTTTGCTCGCCCGCTTCTTAGGAGCCATGACAATGAAGAAAAGCTGAGCCTTGACATGGACGGAACAGCTGCCGCTGAAGCTTCCCCTACCTGGCGCGCCAAAGATGTCGGGGAAACTGATCCACGAACACCTATGGGGATCGGCGGACCGAGCCCCTTTCGGTTCGGTGAGGGCGGAGGTTGAACAAAGAGCGGATCGAGGCGGTACACGCGAGCAGTTTTACCCAGCTTCGGGCCGCACGGATGCGTAAAACCCTACTGCTGCTTGTTTGTGTGTATTGAATCCTTGCTCAGGAGCGATGGACGCTATCAGACTGAGCGTGGGAGTGTTTCTAGTGTTTCGAGTGAGCCCCCCCCTTCTACGTTGTGCCTGGGCCTCCTTTTATATTCTCAAGCGGTCACCGACAGGTGGCAACGTAGACTAGAAGGGTAGAAATGGAAAAAGAATGCGGTAGCTGCACCTACCGCTACTGTAGACACAGTGCACCCTACCTAACTCTGACGGCAGGGGACAAGAGCATTGAATGCCCGTCTGAGTCGCCTAAACAGTGCAAAAAGTGACCGTTAGGAGCGCCACCGTTCGCCACGATGGCCTTCTCTTCATCTCCGCTTGCCACCGCGTACCCCTGGCTGCACAGCCTCCTGCCACGTGCGCTTGGGAGAGTCCTAGAGCGACACGTTAGCAGGTGTGCTGGAGCGTGGGCACGAAGTGGGGGTTTCCCGCGGCAAGCTCCTTGTCGCGGTCGCCGTCTTGTCGTGTATGGGAGCTTGTTGCTCACCGGGCCTTGCCGGGACGCAGGGCGCGTCGCGGCAAGCCTTCTTGGTATGCCTTGAGTGGCCTTCCCGGCAAGCTCCTCTTGCCGGGGTCTTGTCTCTTCCCAGCAAGATCCTCTTGCCGGGGCCTGGGTTGGCCTTCCCGGCAAGCTCCTCTTGCCGGGGCCTTGGTTGGCCTTCCCGGCAAGCTCCTCTTGCCGGGGCCTTGGTTTGAGTACTTTGTTCTTGAATGGTCTTCAAGGGAACCACGGAGGGTCTTGGCGGTCACCCGGCAAGCCTTGCCGCGGGGCGCTGCAACTGCCCGTGCACGAGTTCGGGATACTAGGGTACCCCTACTCTAGTACACCGACATAGTTCGCTTTGAATAAAATTCCTCCAGCAAGGCCCAACCTTGGTTTTACCATTTGCCACCTAGCCTTTTTTCCTTGGGTTCTGCAGACTCAAGGGTCATCTTTATTTTAACCCCCCCGAGCCAGTGCTTCTCTAAGTGTTGGTCCAACCTGAGCGATGTCCGGCGCCCCGTGGGCAACCAGGGTCTATACCAGCCCGACGTCTGGCTCATCCGGTGTGCCCTGAGAACGAGATATGTGCAGCTCCTATCGGGATTTGTCGGCACATCTGGGTGGCTTTGCTGGTCTTGTTTTACCATTGTCGAAATGTCTTGTAACCGGGATTCCGAGTCTGATCGGGTCATCCTGGGAGAAGGAATATCCTTCGTTGACCATGAGAGCTTGTGATGGGCTAAGTTGGGACACCCCTGTAGGGTTTTGAACTTTTGAAAGCCATGCCCGCGGTTATGGGCAGATGGGAATTTGTTAATGTCCGGTTGTAGAGAACTTGACACTTAACTTAATTAAAATGCATCAACCGCGTGTGTAGCCGTGATGGTCTCTTTCCGGTGGAGTCCGGGAAGTGAACACAGTTCTTGTGTTATGCTTGAACAAAAGTAGTTTCAGGATCACTTCTTGATCAATTCTAGTTGACGACCATGCTTTGCTTCTCTTCTCGCTCTTATTTGCATAAGTTAGCCACCATATATGCTAGTGCTTGCTGCAGCTCCACCTCACATACCTTTTCCTACCCATAAGCTTAAATAGTCTTGATCGCGAGGGTGTGAGATTGCTGAGTCCCCGTGACTCACAGATTACTTCCAAAACCAGCTTGCAGGTGCCGATAATACCTATGCAGGTGACGCAACCGAGCTCAAGGAGGAGTTCAATGAAGATCGTGTTCGTTATGTTGTTCCGTTTCCAGTTGATCAGTAGTGGAGCCCAGTTAGGGCGATCGGGGATCTATGCATTAGGGGTGGTCTTCTTTTATTTTGGTTCCATTGTCAGGCCTTGATTGTATTCTGGATGTTGTAATGCTATATTTATGTATTGTGTGAAGTGGCGATTGTAAGCCAACTCTTTATCCCATTCTTTTTCAGTACATGGGATGTGTAACGATTACCCCTCTTGTGACATGCCTACTATGCGGTTATGCCTCTAAGTTCCGACACGTGGGAGATATAGCCGCATCGTGGGTGCTGCAAGTTGGTATCAGAGCCTTCCCCGACTTAGGAGCCCCCTGCTTGATCGAATCGCTGGTCTTGTTGAGTCTAGAAAAAAATGTTTTGAGTCTTTTAGGATTATATATATCGGAGAGTAGGATTCTTTTTACTCCTCAGTCCGTTCGTCGCTCTGGTGAGTCATCCTGACGTAGAGTTCTGACTCTTCCCTTCTCAAATTTCACTAAAAACATTGTAGGATCACGCGGTATCTTGGAATCGTTCCGATGGTTTTGTGACGAGAACATTGTTCTTGGTGCCTCCTGACATTTAGGGGTTGTGGAAGTGTCCCTGGGAGTTGAGCTCCGAGGTGTTGTCGTCACAATTTTATCGTTGCTATTCTGCAATACTCGAGTTTCGCCGACATCGAAAATCTCTTTTATGCAGTTGTTGGTGAGATAACCTCGACGCCACCCAGTACTAGGGCGGGAGTTCGGGAGTATTGCCATAACTCGTATAACGGATGCTTTTCAAAGGTTGAGGTAAATGATTTCCGAAGGTTTCTTGGTTATGTTTTGAAGGATGGATATAGCTGGATGTAGGATTTGCTAGTTTTGGGTGAGATATTATGCTTCCCCTGTATCCCCAACACCTGATTGCATAAGCAGAAAGTTTCGGGAGTTTATAAGTGGGAATTCAAGTAGCTACTAGGATAATCTTTCCAATAGACACACGATACGACATGGGGTCTATCTTATGTTTTTTCTGGCTTATTTTGCAAGCCAATCCTTTGTTTTGTTTTCAGTTGTGGTATTCGAGTTGCTTTGCAGTCAGGTGTTGATTCCATACCTTTTTCCTAAGTGGTGTTCTCAAATTTCTATGTGAATACTAATCCTTCATGATAATCGAGATTGTCATGTCAGTCCTTTTCAATCGGTGTGCTTCTCTTCAAGTGGATCCGATCATTTCAACATTTGCAAGATCCAATCTCAGTTTTCCTAACGGCGTTTGTTTCATCCGTCTCCAAGTTGTCTTTGTTTTTCCTGCCCTCCCACCCTTTTTTCTCAAGGGATCAGATTTCTTATTCAAGTATCCTTTTATTGAAGGGAAGCCTCTCCATTCTTTTTCCGTCAATGTTCTTATCCGGTGATCCTCATGAAGATTCTAATGGAGCTTCAAGCTCATCATTCTTCGTTCTTTTCCTTCTCCGGTGGACTCAATTCTCATGGTGATCATATCCTTTTCCTCGTTTCAAATGTTTTTCTTTTGCTGGTGCACCCCTAATCATTCACCTCGATCTATTCTTTTTTTCCGGAGTGCTGAAGATATCTCAGGAGATTCGTGTTTTCATTCCTAATCCGTTCAAGATATCTTGAGGTTGTTATCTCATTCTAGCTATTAATTCAACCGGTGCAATCTCTCTTTTAAATTTCTTCAACGGTGTTTCTTTTGAGTGGGCCCTAACCCACAGGTCTTTTCCCAGGATCTTACCCGACTCCTCTATTTTCCCGGAGCTACCCTCAAATTCTTTTCAAAGTTTGATGTAAGAATGAGTTATCATCAATCAAATGTCTACTCCAAGATCTTTCAAATTCTTTTCATCGTTGGCTCAACCTTTCCATTCTTCATTCCGGAGTATCGCAACAATTCATGGTGGTGTTTTCTCGCCGTCACGCTCGACATTTGAAGACCGAAGAAGTCTTTCCTCTATATCTTGGTCTGTTCTCTTGAAGATTCATGGTTCTAGCCTTTTGCCATCCTCTCATAATTATTTTCGATTGTGAGAATTCTTTTCACCCATCCAGAGCAATTCAGGAGTATTTTCAGTTTGATCATCTAGAGCCCATCATTTCAGAAGAATTATTCATTCCAGCTTTCATCTCTCGTTCTCCAAATCTTACCGGTGCATCATTAAAATATCCTCTAATCAGCTCATGATCTCTTCATTTCACTTGTATCTAAATTCTCAAACATCTTCGTTCATTTGCTAATTCTTCCCTGTGTTTCCTTATCTTTTCTTTGTTCATTCTTCAATTCTTACAGTGGTTCTTCCAGGATTCTCTCCCGTTGTTATCATATCAATTTATTCGTTGTTCCAATCCTACCGGTGGATCGTTGAAGACCTTCTCAAGTTGGCGCTATATCTATCTTAATCCTTTCTACGAGAATAAGTAGTATGCCAAATCCATTGCTTGTCATCAATCTAAATTGGTGAAGGATGAGCATAACATAATTCTTATTCTTGATTCACCCAAATGATTAATTCTTTATCCCGGAGGCTCATCAAATTCTCGGTTTCATTTGTTTCATCTTTTCTTTTCCCAGATTTCCAAGCTCTCACAATTATATCATCGGGAAGCTCCATCCAAATCATCGCAAGGCTTCAACCTTATTCCTTTCATCCTTCATTTCGTTTGATCATTCTTTTGTTGCCGGAGTTCTTCATGGAGGCTTTACATGATGTTTCATAAAGGATTTAATTCATTCTCGAAGTGTTCATTGAGATTCTTTTCAGAGGAGCTCAAGCATTCTTCATGTTGCATTCCGAAGTGCAATTCTTTCTAGCTTATCTTTTGAGGTGGTGTTATGTCATTGTTGATAATTTCCCGTCGTGTCTCATGATTCACAAGTTTTCAAGAGTGACATATCTAAATCCATCATTTTCTCTTCCCTCAAGACATTTTTTCAATCCATCAATCTATTCATTGGAGTCATATTGGGTTATATTTCACCTAAAGCTTTTCCCCAAGGATTTTGCTATTTATGGTGCTCATGAATGACCTAAGTTCTTCATTTATCCTCCCGGTGAAATAGTTTCTCGCCTCCTTGTTCATAGCATTCCAATCTGTCGTTTTCGTTAGTGGCAGAATTTCACCTCATAGTTTTGAGATGTTTTCCATAAGCCCACAACAAGCTTACTCTTTTCGTTGTTGGGTTTCCAACAACTCTGTTCGACCCTTCTCCTAAAGATACTTTTCAAGCTCATTGGAGGTAGAAGATGTTGTTTTCTTTTCCGTTACTTTCAAACCGTTCTATCTTTTGCTCTAGAGGCATTGTGATGGTGCTCTCTTCGACCCATCATCTTGTTTTGTCAAGATTATGTTTCTTTCCTTTGCTTATCCATTTAACCGAGTGTTGTGTCCTCTGCGCAAGATCTTTTCGCCTTATCAAGTCTTCCATCCCTTTTCAACCAGAGTATTGTACAAACTTGTTCTTCCTTGTTCATCTTTTCTAACGGAGTGTTTTCAACTTTGTTCATCTCCATTGTATTCTTTTGTCGAACATGGTTTAACCTCTCGAGGTTCTTTGGTTTCACTCGTTTGTCAAAGAAGCAACTTAGTTTTACCTCTTATCTTCCTCTTATTTTTCCCTCCGGTGCCATTCTAGATCTCGGGACGAGATCCTCTCGTAGTGGTGGAGTGTTGTAACGCCCCGAGACCGTTGCGCCAGGTGTCTTCCAGTTATTCGCTGTTGTTGCCTTGTCATTTGTTTGCGTGTCATGCATTTCATATCATGTCATCATGTGCATTTCATTTGCACGTGTTCGTCTCATGCATCCGACCATTTTCCCCGTTGTCCGTTTCGCGATCCGACACTCCTATGTCATCCGGCGCCCCCCCTTTTGCCTCCTTTCGTGTACGAGTGTTAAACATTCTCGGATTGGACCAAGATTTGCCAAGCGGCCTTGGTATACTACCGGTAGACCGCCTGTCAAGTTTCGTGCCATTTGGACTTCGTTTGATACTCCAATGGATAACCGAGGAACCGTATAGGCCTCGTGTGTGTTGTAGCCCAACACCCTTCCAAAGTGACCCAAAACCCATCCAACCCCCCTCCATCCTCTCGGTCGTTCGATCACGTGGCCGAAAACCGCACCTCATTTGGACTCTCCTAGCTCCCTCTACCTATAAATATGTGTCTCTCTCCGAAATTCTCGCGCAGATAAGCCCTAACCTTCGTCCACCTCGCGCCGCCGGACAAATTCATCTGCGCCGAACATGTCCAACCACCACGTCGCTCCATCCAATAGGAGCGCGACACATCATCCCGCCGCCTCTCTCCTCCACTCTCAGGACGCCACCTGTCCACCCGCGCTCCTCTCCACCGTGCGGCCCGCGGAGCCCATCGCGGGCCCAGTCGCCGCCGCCGCTGCCCGCAGGCGCGTGCCCGCACCCGCAGCCGCGCTCGCTCGCCGGAATCGCCACTCGCCATCGCCGGCCACCGCGCCCCGCCGCCTGGCATCCCACGCCGCCTGGCGCCGCCGCCTCGCATCCCACGTTGCCTAGCGCCACCGACCCCGCCGCTCCATCCCGCGCCGCCTCCGCCCGACCGTGCACAGCCGCGGCGCGCACCGCCCATCGCCGTTCGATGGCATCCTCACTGGCCATCACCTCCCTCCGCTTCGGCCACCGCGTCAACGAACTCCGGCGAGGTCCTCCGGATCGGGACCAGATCCACCGGTCCCCGATCCAAACGCGCGCCCTCGTCCCAGATCCAGTCCGTCCCGGAATCGCTCCGTCCCGCGTTGACTTTTCGCGGAGGTGATATTTTTGTCTAAGTCCCCAGATCTGCATATTTTCTAGCCCTGTTCATTGCATCATAACTTCTCACCAGTAGCTCCGTTTTGCGTGCATGATATATCAAATTGTTTGTCTGGATGTCCTCTTCATTTCATTCCATTGTACCATGCTCGTTTGAGTCCATCTTGATGCCCTAATTGATGTTGCAAGAGTGCTATAAATGTTAGGTGCTGATTCTTATCAGATTATGGACATTTGTCATTTTTGCCATGTTTAATATGTGCCTCCTTTGAACTTGAGCCCTACATGTGTTTTGGGCCATGCCATGCCACCTTTACAGGGGTGTATGCCATATATTTTTGTGATCTTTGTGGTGACTAGCACAAGCATGCAAAGTAGCTCTCGTGATGTTGCTGTTTTCAGGGACTTAGAATTCTTCTAAGTCATGTCCCTGATGTTATTTTATGCCATGTATTCTTGTTGCTACAGAGTGATCCATGTCTCTTTTGAGCATGTTCAGTAAGGATGTTTTGGAGATATTGTTATGCTCTATCATTCCATGTCTTTGTTTGCAATTATGGAGTACCCTAGCATGACTCAATCTTGCTCTACTTTTCCTATAAAATGTTCCTGGCAGATTGTTTACATGTTATTCAATTTTGCCAAGGTTGTTGTAGTTGGTCCATGCATGCTATGAGAGTGTTCTTGCCATGGTTAGCTTATTGATCATGTCTTCTTGCTGGGTGTATGCTTAGTTTGTCATGCAATGCCTTGTGGTGAGTGCATCGAGCTCGCAAACATGCCTTCATAATTATGTTTATGCCATGTCCAGTTTTCTGCTAAGTCTGAATCTGTTAACGAAACTTGCTATGTTTACATTGGTGCCATTGTATTTTCTGATCCCTTTTGGCTTATGGTCAGTAAGGGACTTTTGTTACATGCTTTGAGTAGTTTCATGCCATGCCTTGTATTGCTATGATCTGATCTTGTAGCATGTTTGTTATCTTGCTCTAAACATTGCTTCCTGATGTTAAATCCTGACATGTTATTTTCTCTAGGTCTGTGATGTTGTTATCTTTTGCACTTTTGCCATGCTTGTTTGAACCTGCTATTGTGTGATTTAGCCGTAGCTCAGTGTTCATCTTTTGTCAATAATCTTGAGTGGGTCACTACCATGTGCTTTGTTGATATGTTGTAGTGCAGTAGCTTAGTTTCTTGTTGCATTCTAGATGGCATCGTGCTGTTAATCGCAGTGTTGTGCCATTGTTGTTTTGCTTGCCATTTCCAAACCGTGCATCCGATTCCGGTGATCTTTATATCGATTTTGACCAAAATCAACTCATCTTTCCAGCGGCGCTCTTGCTTTTCCAAGTTGATGCCTTGTTCAATCTTTTCCTTCCGGAGCTCGCATATGCATTGCATATCACATCCCGCATATCATGCCATGTTTTGCATCATGTTGCTTGTGCATTGCACCGTGGTTGATTGTTATTCCCTTTGCTTGTGTTCTTGCCTTGGGTAGAGCCGGGAGACGAGTTCGTGTTCGAGGTACCCGTCGAGTACGCTTACGAGGATCAAGCTTTCGTCTTCTCGGAGAACTTTGCAGGCAAGATGACCATACCCTCGAAATCACTTCTATCTTTGCTTGCTAGTAGCTCGTTATTTTGCTATGCCTATGCCGCGATAACTACCACTTGCTATATCATGCCTTCTATATTGCCATGTCAAGCCTCTAACCCACCTTGTCCTAGCAAACTGTTGTTTGGCTATGTTACTACTTTGCTCAGCCCCTCTTATAGCGTTGTTAGTTGCAGGTGAAGATGGAGTTTGTTCCTTGTTGGAAAATGATTTATTCTTGGGATATCACAATATCTCTTATTTAATTAATGCATCTATATACTTGGTAAAGGGTGGAAGGCTCGGCCTTATGCCTGGTATTTTGTTCCACTCTTACCACCCTAGTTTCCGTCATACCGGTGTTATGTTCCTTGATTTTGCGTTCCTTATGTGGTTGGGTTATAATGGGAACCCCTTGACAGTTCGCTTTGAATAAAACTGCTCCAGCAAGGCCCAACCTTGGTTTTACCATTTGCCACCTAGCCTTTTTCCCTTGGGTTCTGCAGACTCAAGGGTCATCTTTTTTAACGCCCCCCCGGGCCAGTGCTTCTCTAAGTGTTGGTCCAATCTGAGAGATGTCCGGCGCCCCCTGGGCAACCAGGGTCTATGCCAACCCAACGTCTGGCTCATCCGGTGTGCCCTGAGAACGAGATATGTGCAGCTCCTATCGGGATTTGTCGGCACATCTGGGTGGCTTTGCTGGTCTTGTTTTACCATTGTCGAAATGTCTTGTAACCGGGATTCCGAGTCTTATCGGGTCGTCCTGGGAGAAGGAATATCCTTCATTGACCATGAGAGCTTGTGATGGGCTAAGTTGGCACACCCCTGCATGGTTTTGATCTTTCGAAAGCCGTGCCCACGGTTATGGGCAGATGGGAATTTGTTAATGTCCGGTTGTAGAGAACTTGACACTTAACTTAACTAAAATGCATCAACCACGTGTGTAGCCGTGATGGTCTCTTTCCGGCGGAGTTCGGGAAGTGAACACGGTTCTTGTGTTATGCTTGAACGAAAGTAGTTTCAGGATCACTTCTAGTTCACGACCGTGCTTTGCTTCTCTTCTCGCTCTCATTTGCGTAAGTTAGCCACCATATATGCTAGTGCTTGCTGCAGCTCCACCTCACATACCTTTTCCTACCCATAAGCTTAAATAGTCTTGATCACGAGGGTGTGAGATTGCTGAGTCCCCGTGACTCACAAATTACTTCCAAAACCAGCTTGCAGGTGCCGATGATACCCGTGCAGGTGACGCAACCGAGCTCAAGGAGGAGTTCGATGAATATCATGTTCGTTATGTTGTTCTGTTTCCAGTTGATCAGTAGTGGAGCCCAGTTGGGGCGACCGGGGATCTATGCATTAGGGGTGGTCTTCTTTTATTTTGGTTCCGTAGTCGGACCTTGATTGTATTCTGGATGTTGTAATGCTATATTTATGTATTGTGTGAAGTGGCGATTGTAAGCCAACTCTTTATCCCATTCTTATTCAGTACATGGGATGTGTAACGATTACCCCTCTTACGACATGCCTACTATGCGGTTATGCCTCTAAGTCGTGCTCCGACATGTGGGAGATATAGCCGCATCGTGGGTGTTACAAAAAGGTTCCTTAATGATAGTGAAAAAGTTGGGGTGAACACTTATTGCTTTAAGATCCGCATTTTCCTTACTAGAAGATTCACCTTTTTTATTTTTAGGCACAAACGTAAACTTGGCAACTCTAGTAGTAGGAGGATTTGGAGTATTTTTCACAGAAGAAAAGGCAGACACTAAGTTGGTAATAATATCCTCAAGTTTATCACTTCTTGTGGAATCTTGATCTATTTTTTATTGACTATGGGTTCTTTTTCTTTAAAAAATTCCAGAGTAACTCCTACCTTAGATCCATATTGGGTAATCTGGTTGTGGATCTTTTCATCCAAATTTTCAATCATCTCTACAGTGGCAACTTTATTTTCAATAATTTCAAGCCTTTGCATCACATGTTCCAAAGTTAAAATAGTTCCATTAACCAAGAGAGGTGGTGACCCGAATAAATCTTTCGTAGCATTATAGGAATCAAAAGTATGGCTACCCAAGAAATTCCCTCCGGTAATGGTATCAAGAATATATCTATTCCAAGGGGTGATGCCTACGTAAAAATTGCGAAGAAGAACGGAAGTGGATTTCTTCCTAGTGGATCTATTCTGAGCATTGCAAATTCTATACCAAGCATCTTTTAAATTTTCTCCCTCCCTTTGTTTAAAATTAAGAACTTCATGATCGGGAGTACTAACGATGATAGAAGGGCTAGCCATAATAGCAAAACCAACAATCTAACACACGGATATACAAGAAGCAAGCGAAAAGATACGGACGGAAAAGAGGCGAGCGGAAAAGAGGGTGAATAAAATGGCAGGGGTGAAGTGGGCGAGAGGAAAACGAGAGGCAAATGGCAAATAATGTAATGAGAGGGATAAGAGTTTGTGATGGGTACTTGGTATGTCTTGACTTGATGCAACCTCCCCGGCAACGGCGCCATAAATCCTTCTTGCTACCTCTTAAGCATGTGTTGGTTTTCCCTTGAAGAGGAAAGGGTGCTGCAGCACAGTAGCGTAAGTATTTCCCTCAGTTTTTGAGAATCAAGGTATCTATCCAGTAGGAGGTAACACGCAAGTCACCTTGTACCTGCACAAACAAACAAGAACCTCGTAACCAACGCGATAAAGGGGTTGCCAATCCCTTCACGGTCACTTACGAAAGTGAGATCTGATAGAGATACTAAGATAAATATTTTTGGTATTTTTATGATATAGATTGCAAAATAAAGATTGCAAAATAAACGGTAATAGAAATAGCAAGTTGATATGAAAATAATATGATGGAAGATAGACCCGAGGGCCATAGGTTTCACTAGTGGCTTCTCTCAAGATAGCAAATTCTACGGTGGGTGAACAAATTACTCTCGAGCAATTGATAGAAAAGTGAATACTTATGAGAATATCTAGGCATGATCATGTATATAGGCATCACGTCCGCGACAAGTAGTCCGAAACGGTTCTGCATCTACAACTATTACTCCACACATCGACCGCTATCCAACATGCATCTAGAGTATTAAGTTCATAAGAACAGAGTAACGGATTAGGCAAGATGACATGATGTAGAGGGATAAACTCAAGCAATATGATATAAACCTCATCTTTTATCCTCGATGGCAATATGTGCCTTGCTTCCCCTGCTGTCACTGGGAAAGGACACCACAAGATTGAACCCAAAGGTAAGCACTTCTCCCATTGTAAGAAAGATCAATCTAGTAGGCCAAACCAAATTGATAATTTGAAGAGACTTGCAAAGATATTAAATCATGCATAAAAGAATTCAGAGAAGAATCAAATATTGTTTATAGATAATCTAGATGATAAACACACAATTCATCGGATCTCGACAAACACACCGCAAAAAAATTACATCGAATAGACCTCCAAGAGAATCAAGGAGAACTTTGTATTGAGATCTAAAGAGAGACAAGAAGCCATCTAGGTAATAACTATGGACCCGAAGGTCTGTGGTAAACTACTCACACATCATCGGAGAGGCTATGGTGTTGATGTAGAAGCCCTTCGTGATTGATTCCCCCTCCGGCGGAGCGTCGGAAAAGGGCCCATGATGGGATCTCACGGGTACAGTAGGTTGCGGCGGTGGAAATAGGGTTTCATGGTGCTCCTGGATGTTTTCGGGGTATATGGGTATATATAGGAGGAAGAAGTACGTCGGTGGAGCTGCGAGGGGCCCACGAGGATGGGGGCGCACCTACCCCCCTAGGCGCGCCCTCCTGCCTCGTGGCCTCCTCGCTTCTTTCTTGACGTCCACTCCAAGTCTCCTGGATCATGTTTGTTCCAAAAATAACTCTCCTTAAGGTTTCATTCTGTTTGGATTCCGTTTGATATTCCTTTTCTGCGGAACACTGAAATAGGCAAAAAAACAGAAATTTACACTAGGCCTTTGGTTAGTAGGTTAGTCCCAAAAATAATATAAAAAAGTATATTAAAGCCCATTAAACATCCAAAACAGATAATATAATAGCATGGAACAATCAAAAATTATAGATACGTTGGAGACGTATCAGAGTGGTCAAAGTTATGAAGGGATACTTGTCAGAGGCACGGATCATGAAGAGGCTGAATGAGCTAGCTCCCGGGAACTCCCATTGGGAGCTTATCAAGATGGATGATAATCTGTATAAGGTTGATTTTCCTTCGGCAGAAGAGATGAAGAAACTCCTTAAGTTTGGCATCGCACGTGTGCCGGGTACAGAGTGTATTCTTGAGTTTGATGCTTAGAAGCATACAGAACCAAATGGCACACCTTTATTCCAGGTCTGGGTTCACTTTTCAGGGGCACCTTCTAAGCCTCTCAGTGATGCCAAGGTCATCTGTAGTCTCGGGGCACTGATTGGTAAGACTGAGCGTGTTGATATGTCGTTCACCTGTACTCATGGGGTGGCCAGGTTACTCGTTAGCATTGTGGCTATTGAGCATATACCGGATGTGGTCAGATGGACACAAGTCGGAATGGTATACAAATTGGACATTGAGTTAGAGGATGCTGAGATGTTTCAGGAGGCACTCCAGGGAGGTGGAGATGTTGACATGTCAGATAAGGATGACGATACGAGAAATATGGAGAAGGATGATGACAGCGGTCACGGGATGGTTCTCACTTGGCAGGTGGCAAATCCACCCCGCATGCGCCGGATAAGGGTGCAGCACCGACTTCTTCTACACCCGTGCACACTTTGAGGTTTGCGACCTTCAGGTTGCCGTCATCTGCGCCTCCTCCCCTATGGGGTGATCGGGTAGAGAGTGACGATACAGATGAGCAGGTGTTGCCGCCTATCCCGATGGCCTCTTCTCGTCGAGGGGTCCCTGACTGAGGAGTTGGGGGTATTTCTAGTGAGCAGTGCTCGGCCCGCAGCTCAAGGCCGAGGAGAGATGACGAGGGTCCGACAGACGCTACCGGGCAGGAGGCCTAGGTGAGTCCCGCGCCTACGCCGGTGCTCGCGCTTCAGACCCCGGCGAGGCATCTGGAGGGTTCCCCGGCGAGGGTGAGTCACATCGACCTATAGGCATCACGTCCGTGACAAGTAGACCAAAATGATTCTGCATCTACTACTATAACTCCACACATCGACCGCTATCTAGCATGCATCTAGAGTCTTAAGTTCAGAAGAACAGAGTAATGCTTTAAGTAAGATGACATGATGTAGAGGGATAAATTCATGCAATATGATATAAACCCCATCTTTTTATCCTCGATGGCAACAATACAATATGTGTCGTTTCCCTTTCTGTCACTGGGATCAAGCACCGCAAGATTGAACCCAAAGCTAAGCACTTCTCCCATTGCAAGAAAGATCAATCTAGTAGGCCAAACCAAACTGATAATTTGAAGAGACTTGCAAAGATAAACCAATCATACATAAAAGAATTCAGAGAAGAAGCAAATATTGTTCATAGATAAACTTGATCATAAACCCACAATTCATCGGATCTCGACAAACACACAGCAAAAGAACATTACATCGAATAGATCTCCAAGAAGATCGAGGAGAACTTTGTATTGAGATCCAAAGAGAGAGAAGAAGCCATCTAGCTAATAACTATGGACCCGTAGGTCTGAAGTAAACTACTCACACATCACTGGAGAGGCCATGGAGTTAATGTAGAGGCCCTCCGTGATCAATGCCCCCTCCAGCGGAGCTCCAAAAAAGGCCCCGAGATGGGATCTCTCGGGTACAGAAGGTTGCGGCGGTGGAATTAGGTTTTCGTGGTGCTCCTGGATGTTTGGGGGTGCGTGGATATATATAGGAGGAAGAAGTACATCGGTGGAGCAACAAGGGCCCACGAGGGTGGAGGACGCGCCTAGGAGGGTAGGCGCGCCCCCCTGCCTCGTGGCCTCCTTGATTGTTTCTTGACTCCCACTCCAAGTCTCCTGGATCACGTTTGTTGAGAAAATCACGTTCCCGAAGGTTTCATTCCGTTTAGACTCCGTTTGATATTCCTTTTCGGCGAAACTCTAAAATAGGCAAAAAAACAGCAATTTGGGCTAGGCCCTCGGTTAGTAGGTTAGTCCCAAAAATGATATAAAAGTATAAAATAAAGCCCATTAACATCCAAAATAGATAATATAATAGCATGGAGCAATCAAAAATTATAGATACGTTGGAGACGTATCAAGCATCCCCAAGCTTAATTCCTGCTCGTCCTCGAGTAGGTAAATGATAAAAGAAGAATTTTTGATGTGGAATGCTTTCTAACATATTTCTCAGTGTAATTTTTCTTTATTGTGGCATGAATATTCAGATCCGAAAGATTCAAGAAAAAAGTTTAATATTGACATAGAAATAATAATACTTCAAGCATACTAACTAAGCAATTAAGTCTTCCCAAAATAACATTGCCAAAGAAAGTTATCCCTACAAAATCATATAGTCTGGCTATGCTCTATCTTCACCACAAAAAATATTTAAATCATGCACAACCCCGATGACAAGCGAAGCAATTGTTTCATACTTTTGATGTTCTTAAACTTTTTCAATCTTCACGCAATACGTGAGCGTGAGCCATGGACATAGCACTATATGTGGAATAGAATGGTGGTTGTGGAGAAGACAAAAAGGAGAAGATAGTCTCACATCAACTAGGCATATCTACGGGCTATGGAGATGCCCATCAATAGATATCAATGTGAGTGAATAGGGATTGCCATGCAACGGATGCACTAGAGCTATAAATATATGAAATCTCAACAAAAGAAACTAAGTGGGGGTGCATCCAACTCGCTTGCTCATGAAGACCTAGGGCATTTTGAGGAAGCCTACCATTGGAATATACAAGCCAAGTTCTATAATGAAAAATTCCCACTAGTATATGAAAGTGATATCATAGGAGACTCTCTATCATAAAGATCATGGTGCTACTTTGAAGCACATGTGTGGAAAAAGGATAGTAGCATTCTCCCTTCTCACCTTTTCTCTCATTCATTTTTTTATTTGGGCCTTTTCTCTTTCTTTTTTTATTTTTTGTCCGGAGTATCATCCCAACTTGTGGGGGAATCATAGTATTCATCATCCTTTCCTCACTTGGGAGAATGCTCTAATAATGATGATCATCACACTTTAATTTACTTACAACTCAAGAATTACAACTCAATACATAGAACAAAATATGACTCTATGTGAATGCCTCCGGCGGTGTACCGGGATGTGCAATGATGCATGAGTGACATGTATGAAGAATTATGAATGGTGGCTTTGCCACAAATACGATGTCAACTACATGATCATGCAAGCAATAGGACAGTGATGAAGCGTGTCATAATAACGGAACGGTGGAAAGTTGCATGGCAATATATCTCAGGATGGCTATGGAAATGCCATAACAGGTAGGTATGGTGGCTGTTTTGAGGAAGGTATATGGTGGGTTTAAGGTACCGGCGAAAGTTGCGCGATACTAGAGAGGCTAGGAATGGTAGAAGGGTGAGAGTGCGCATAATCCATGGACTCAACATTAGTCATAAAGAACTCACATACTTATTGCAAAAATCTATTAGTTATTGAAACAAAGTATTACGCGCATGCTCATAGGGGCGTAGATTGGTAGGAAAAGACCATCGCTCGTCCCCGACCGCCACTCATAAGGAAGACAATCAATAAATAAATCATGCTCCGACTTCATCACATAACGGTTCACCATACGTGCATGCTACGGGAATCACAAACTTCAACACAAGTATTTCTCAAATTCACAACTACTCAACTAGCATGACTCTAATATCACCATCTCCATATCTCAAAACAATTATCAAGTATCAAACTTCTCATAGTATTCAGTGCACTTCTATAAAAGTTATTATATTATTCCTAAAAGCAAATTTCCATGTTGTTCTAAAGGACTCTCAAAATAATATAAGTGAAGGATGAGAGAACAATAGTTTCTATAAAACAAATTCACCACCGTGCTCTAAAAGATATAAGTGAAGCACTAGAGCAAAAACCATATAGCTCAAAAGATATAAGTGAAGCACATAGAGTATTCTAATAAATTTCAAATCATGTGAGTCTCTCTCAAAAGGTGTGTACATCAAGGATGATTGTGGTAAACTAAAAAGCAAAGACTCAAATCATACAAGACGCTCCAAGCAAAACACATATCATGTGGTGAATAAAAATAAAGCTCCAAGTAAAGTTACCGATGGACAAAGAGGAAAGAGGGGATGCCTTCCGGGGTATCCCCAAGCTTAGGCTTTTTGGTGTCCTTGAATTTTACCTTGGGGTTCCATGGTCATTCCCAATTTTAGGCTCTTGCCACTCCTTGTTCCATAATCCATCAAATCTTTACCCAAAAGTTGAAAACTTCACAACACAGAACTTAAATAGAGAATCTTGTGAGCTCCGTTAGCGAAAGAAAACAAAACACCACTTCAAGGTAATGTAATGAACTCATTCTTGATTTATATTGGTGTTAAACCTACTGTATTCCAACTTCTCTATGGTTTATAAACTCTTTTACTAGCCATAGATTCATCAAAATAAGCAAACAACACACGAAAACAGAATCTGTCAAAAACAAAACAGTCTGTAGTAATCTGTAGCTAACGCAAACTTCTGGAACACCAAAAATTCTAAAATAAATTTCTGGACGTGAGGAATTTATCTATTAATCATCTGCAAAATGAATTAACTAAATAGCACCTTCCAAATAAAAATGGCCACAATTCTCGTGAGCGCTAAAGTTTCTGTTTTTTTATAGAAAGATCAAAAAGACTTTCCCCAAGTCTTCCCAACGGTTCTACTTGGCACAAGCACTAATTAAACACAAAAACACAACCAAAACAGATTCTAGATAAATTATTTATTTAATAACAGCAAGGAAAAATATTGGGTTATCTCCCAACAAACGCTTTTCTTTTAAGCCTTATAGCTAGGCATAAGATTTCAACGATGCTCACATGAAAGACAAGAATTGAATCACAACGAGAGCATCATAAAACATGTGAAAAAAACATCTAAGTCTAACATACTTCCTATGCATAGGCATCTTATAGGCAAACAAATCAAGGCAAGTAAAAACTAGCATATGCAAGGAAGCGGAAAGAAACAATAGCAATCTCAACATAACAAGAGGTAATTTAGTAACATAAAAATTGCTACAACCATATTTTCCTCTCTCATAATAATTACATGTAGGCTCGTCAGCAAATTCAAGAATATAGTGATCATATAAAATATTCTCAACATGATTCACATGCATGCAAAGTTGACACTCTTCCGAAATAGTGAGATTAACATTAACTAAAGTCATGACCTCTCCAAACCCACTTTTATCAAAAACTTCATATGGTTGAAAATTCTCCAAATATGTGGGATCTAAAGTTGACACTCTTCCAAACCCACTTTCAATAATATTGCAAACGTTATTATCAATCTCATATTCATCATGGGGCTTAAATAAATTTTCAAGATCATAAGAAGAATCACCCCAATCATGATCATTGCAACAAATAGTAGTCATAGCAAAACTAGCATCCCCAAGCTTAGGGTTTTGCATATTATAAGCACAATTGACATTAATTGAATTTATACTATCATCATTGCAATCATGCTTCCAATTCAAAGATCCATCGTGAATCACTCCATAAAGTCCTTCATCACAATTTTCATATTCACGAATTTCAAGCAGAACTTCATAAAGATAATCTAGTGCACAAAACTCACTAGCAATTGGTTCATCATAATTGGATCTCTTAAAAAGATTGGCAAGCAGATGAGGATCCATTGTCAGAACCCCGATTCCAAGTCACATCGATCTAGCTGGTAACACCTCATATCACTTTGCGGCCTCGCGCACGGTATTCCCACGGGTGTCGCCTTACCATGCCCCGGGACCGTTTGCGCCTTTTGGCTCACGTATATGATAGTGTCGCTAGCATCCATATGACAGAGAACCCGGGCCGACATGGCTAGTCGTGAACCCAAAGCGGCACTAACCCATGGGGACAAGCATACATGAATCAACTTCGAGCATGTCGGTCAGCAGCGTGTGAATCCGGCTGTAGCACTGGGCTAACAGGACTCCGGTAACCCGGGCTGTAGCAGGCTAGGCAAGACTCCGGATGTCACTGTGTGACATTTCCCCAAAGGGACAAACACAGGAACGAAGTGAAACACATGCCGGCCAGTCAAGTGTCCTGAGCAGTAGTGCTGGGCTAGCAGGACTCCGGTGAACCGGGCTGTAGTGGACTACTATGGCTCATGGAAGCACAAGACTACATTTCCCCATAAGAGAGGCTACCAAAGATAAACCACTAGGTTGTCGGATCCCACACATACCAAGCATTTCAATCATACACACAATATGCTCGACATGTGTAAATACAACATGGCATCACAACATAACTCTACGACTCAAGTATTTATTCCTTAGGCTCCGAGGAGCGAGATATTACAAACATGGGTCTCATGACCCAACATACAGAGCATACAAGCAACAAACACATGCGGAAGCTTAACTTGTCTGAGTACAGACAACTACAAATGAATAAGGCTCAGAAACCTGACTATCTACAAGACCCTCCCAAGGGTACAAGATCGTAGCTGAGGTAACAAGCTAAACGTCGAAGTCCACGCGGAACTACTAGCGAGACTGGAGTCTCTCTGCAAAACATAAATTAAGCAAATGTGAGTACAAATGTACCCAGCAAGACTTACATCAGAACTAACTACATATGCATCGGTATCAACAAAGGGGGGTGGTGGAGTTTAACTACAACAAGCCAGCTTTGACTCAGTGGCTAACCTGAACTACGACTGCATGTAACTCTTTTGAGGTGGCGCACACGAGTCCACAAATTCACCATATCAATACACCACTATGGATCCGCTCCCGTCTCCCTGCGAGAACGCCATCCATAGCACTCACGCTTATCTTGCGAGTTTTAGAGTATCCACTTTCACTTGTCTATGAACTATGCAAGGGGTCCAAGTTTCCATATCCGAGGAATCCGGCTATTCGAATAGATAATGATTACCCTGCAGGGGTGTACTTCTTCACACACACTCTCGCCACTTATCGCCCTGTACACGTCATGTACCTCGGCAACCTTCAAGCGGAAGCCGGGCGAGGGAGTCGGCCACGACCTGACTAACCAACAAGACTCTAGTCCAGGTTTATCGCCTATTCGGGTTCCATCCGCAAGGAGATCCGGCCAGGGTGTCAGTCACGGCCCCAAATGATGTGTGCAGGGTTCCCAAGCCCACCATCCGGGTGCCACTTGGTACACCGTGCCACTGTGCCTAGTCTGTCCCAAGCCCACCTGTACCGGGTGCCACTTGGTAGACTACTAACACTACCTACAAACACCAGAAACTAGTTGCAACTCCTGGACAGAGATCGAGTTGATTAATAAGCTGAGAGGGGCCGAGTTACCGAAACCCAATGTGTGGTAGTAACTGTTCATGGATCACAAACACAAAACTCAGTTCCTGAGAACGGCTGCAATGAGACAACCCACCATGTACTCCTACATGGCCTCTCACCGCTACCTTTACCAAATCATGTTCACACACTTAGCTCTCAACGGCAGGACATGTTCACCACGTTCCACTTCATTCCCGATGAATCAGACCGGACTCAACTCTAAGAAGTAGCAGGCATGACAACAAGCATGAATGAGTAGGCACATCGGGGCTCAAACAATTCCTACTCATGCTAGTGGGTTTCATCTATTTACTGTGGCAATGACAGGTCATGCAGAGGAAAGGGGTTCAGCTACCGCAGCATGTAACAGTTGAAACGGTGTTGTCCTCATGCAGTAAAAGAGAGCGGGAGCGAGAGAGTGGGGTTATATCAGAATGAACAAGGGGGTTTTGCTTGCCTGGCACTTCTGAAGATAACATTGAGTCTTCATCAGTGTCAACGATCACAGCGTCAGAGCAGCGTCTACCGAGAGGGGACAATTACCGGCAAACAAGGAAGAACACAATCAATGCGATGCAACAATATGATGCATGATCATGACATGGCAATATGCTGTTGATTGAGCTAATGCAACTAGCAACAAGTTAAATGGAGTTGGTTTGAACAGTAGGTTCAAATTCAAATTCAAACTATGAATTCAAATAGTGCATTATCATGTTTTGGACTAAACAGTGAGGTTAAGTTGTTCAAACATGCATGAAAATGCCATATTCAGATTCCTTGGATTTTTCTGATCATTTTCATATATAATTTATTTCATTTGGAGTTACGGTTGAATTTCTATGATTTTTTGAAGTTTTGGATATTTTTTGGAATTTACTGATTATTAATAAATCCAGAAAATGTATTACTGCATCAGCATTGGGTCATGCTGATGTCAGCAGGTCAACAGGAGCCGTCCAGGGCAAACCTGACTAGTGGGGCCCACTGGTCAGTGACCGAGTGCTGCCTAGGTCACACACAGGTGGGGTCGGGTCAACTGCCACATCAGCAAGGTCAACTCTGGCTTGTGGGGCCACTGTGTTTAGATTAAACTTAACTATTTTTGTTAGCTGGTTAGTTAGGCAGTGGGGCCCGTCAGTCATTGACTCAGGTGGCAGTTAGTGGGGTAATTAGCCCCTAACAGCCGGGTTAGGTCGGCGGTTAGTTGCCGGCGACGTCCAGAGATGGTGACGTTGCTTGGGCTTTGCCCTCCGACGACCAAATGGGCGGCGGAGGGGCTCTACGTGCAGCTGCGACTCGTCCGCGTCCAACGGTGCGGTTAGCTCGAGCTGGGGTGAACCAGAATGACGGCGGGGAGCACATCCGCGGCGACGCCCGCACGGGGTTGGCCGGGGCGGCGTTGTGGTGTGCGGGAAGAAGAGTTGGTGGAAGCTACGGGCTCCTGCAGAGGCGGGGATAACGATGACGTGTGCGGGGGCGGCTGGTTCGGGCTCTGGCCACGGCGCCGCCATGGCCGGCGGCATGGAGCTCTCGGCTTCGGTGGCTAGGCGGGCTAGAGGATGGGATTGACCGTGGGGAGAGGGGGAAAATGCTCGGGGGCTCACAGCGGTGCCATAGGGATGGCCAGCCTGCTCGGGGAAGCCCTATGGATGACGAATCGGCGGCGACGATCTCCGGTGCCCGACGGTGAACACGACGAGGCCGGCGACGTTTTTGGGGCTTCCGGCGTCGGGAGGCTCAGTGAGGAGGAGGAGAGGAACGAGGCGGAGCTCGTGGACAGCTCGGAGAGGCGAGGGGACGGCTGTGGCTGCGCGTACGCGAGACGGCGGCCGGCGGTTGCTCTCGGATGGAGCTCGGGGGGGGGGGCTAGGGGTGACGGAGAGACCGGAGAGATGGGGGAGTGAGGGAGGAGGTCCGCGGGGCTTCTCCAGGTGCGTCGGATGGGCTCGGGGGCGCCTCCATGGCAAGCAGGAGGTGGAGCTCCTGTGTGCGTTGCTGCTGGCACGCAGCTGCTTCGGGGCAAGGGGAGGAAGACGACGGGGAGGTGGAGGTGGGCTGGGCCGGTACAGTAGTGGGCCGCGTAGGTGGGCTGGCCTCTCTGGTGGGCTTCACAGGTGAGGCCAGGTAAAAAATGCTCTGTTTTATTATCTGTGTTGTTTTCCTTTTATTTAATCATTTTGCCACTGATTCAAATTCACAAGTAAATCAAAGCAGGGAAAAACCTTCTGAATATTTGTATGTTGCCATTATGGACTATTCCAAAGGCACATAAATAATTTCAGGCCTTTTAAAATATATTCTATATAAATTGAATATAATCCAAAAGTCAAATACTTATTGATTTAAATTCAGAGTCCCAAAAATAATTCCTTAAAAATGTTCCAGAATTTTGGTTTGATATATAACTCTTGCCAAAATTCACAAAACTATTTTTAGGGCATTTTGGATTCACATAATGCTATTTAAAGGGTGCTTGCCCTTCTTTTAATTAGATTTCTGATGTTTCAACAATCCTCAATTCAAGTTTCAGAAATTTAAACATGATGCAAGCAAGATGCAAACACTAGGCAACATCAGAAGCTAGGGATGTGACATCCATAGATCTTAGGTTCTCTGTTTAGCAATAAATAAACAACTAATCCAAACAAACGAGAAAACGAGCCAACTAAGACACCAAAGCAAATGGAAAGACGAACAGAAGAAGGGCGAATAAAACGGCAAGGGTGAAGTGGGGGAGAGGAAAACGAGAGGAAAATGGCAAATAATGTAATGCGAGGGATAAGAGTTTGTGATGGGTACTTGGTATGTCTTGACTTGTGCGTAAACTCTCTGGCAATTGCGCCAGAAATGGCTCGTTGTCGGGAGTCAAATCTTGACTTGACTTGGCACGAATCTCCCCGGTAACGGCGCCAGAAATCCTTCTTGCTACCTCTTGAGCACTGCGTTGGTTTTCCCTTGAAGAGGAAAGGGTGATGCAGTAAAGTAGCATAAGTATTTCCCTCATTTTTTGAGAACCAAGGTATCAATCTAGTAGGAGGTCACGCTCGAGTCCCACGCACCTACACAAACAAATAAGAACCTCGCAACCAACGTGATAAAGGGGTTGTCAATCCCTTCGCGGTCATTTACGAGAGTGAGATCTGATAAATATGATAAGATAATATTTTTGGTATTTTTATGATAAAGAGAAATAAAGATGAAAAGTAAAATAAACGGCAATAGAAATAGCTAAGTGTTGGAAGATTACTATGATGGAAGATAGACCCGGGGGCCATAGGTTTCACTAGTGGCTTCTCTCAAGAGCATAAGTATTACGGTGGGTAAACGAATTACTGTCGAGCAATTGATAGAATTGAGCATAGTTATGACAATATCTAGGTATGATCATGTATATAGGCATCACGTCCGCGACAAGTAGACCAAAAAGATTCTACATCTACTACTATTACTGCACACATCGACCGCTATCCAGCATGCATCTAGAGTATTAAGTTCATAAGAACAGAGTAATGTTTTAAGTAAGATGACATGATGTAGAGGGATAAACTCATGCAATATGATATAAACCCCATCCTTTTATCCTCGATGGCAACAATACAATACGTGTCGTTTCCCATTCTGTCACTCGGATCGAGCACCGCAAGATTGAACCCAAAGCTAAGCACTTCTCCCGTTGCAAGAAAGATCAATCTAGTAGGCCAAACCAAATTGATGATTCGAAGAGACTTGCGAAGATAAACCAATCATACATAAAAGAATTCAGGGAAGAATCAAATATTGTTCATAGACAAACTTGATCATAAACCCACAATTCATCGGAACTCGACAAACACACAGCAAAAGAAGATTACATCAAGTATATCTCTAAGAAGATCGAGGAGGACTTTGTATTGAGATCCAAAGCGAGAGAAGAAGCCATCTAGCTAATAACTATGGACTCGTAGGTCTCAAGTAAACTACTCACACATCACCGGAGAGGCCATGGAGTTGATATAGAGGCCCTCCGTGATGAATTCCCCCTCCGGCTGAGCTCCAAAAAAGGCCCCGAGATGGGATATCTCGGGTACAGAAGGTTGCGGCGGTGGAATTAGGTTTTCGTGGTGCTCCTGGATGTTTGGGGGGTACGTGGATATATATAGGAGGAATAAGTACATCGGTGGAGCAACGAGGGGCCCACGAGGGTGGAGGGTGCGCCCCCTGCCTCGTGGCCTCCTCGATTGTTTCTTGACGCCCACTCCAAGTCTCCTGGATCTCGTTTGTTGAGAAAATCATGTTCCCGAAGGTTTCATTCCGTTTGGACTCCGTTTGATATTCCTTTTCGGCGAAACTCTAAAATAGGCAAAAAAACAGCAATTTGGGCTGGGCCTCCGGTTAGTAGGTTAGTCCAAAAAATGATATAGAAGTATAAAATAAAGCCCATTAACATCCAAAATAGATAATATAATAGCATGGATCAATCAAAAATTATAGATACATTGGAGACATATCACCGGTCACCCCGATGATCATGACCTAAATCTGTCATCAGGCCGCATCCAGGAGATTGCGCCTGTAACCGCTCTGGCCCTAGATTCGGAGCAAGCTGCGCCATCCAAGGATGGGAGGATCAACCTTACCACGGAGGCCACAGATTCCACGACGTTGGAGCCGCACATAGACTTAATCTCTCACGGAGTCTTTGTCAGCGGAACTCCGTACTCGTCTCCGGTCGTAAGTTCCGAACCACGTGAGTCGGCGGATGCCGAGCTTGATCGTTTGTCGATCATCAAATTCAGCGCCGCAGACATCTTCCAGCACTTGCCTTTGGACGATGTGCTAAAGTCATTAAAAAACCTGTCCTTGGCGGAGGACTCACAGCCGAACTATATCCAGCTCGAACTAGGCGCTGACGGTGGAGAATTTCGCTTCCCACCCGCCACCCACTTCATAGCCACGGTTGAGGATTTGACCGACGAACTTGATTACGACTCCGAGGACATCGATGGTATGGACGACGATGTCAGAGAAGAAGAGGTCCAGAACCCGCTGTTTATCGGACGCTGGACGACCACTTCCTCGTATGATGTATACAAGGTGGATGCACCAAAAGAAAACAGCGACGATGACAAGGAAGATCCAGCTGAAGATAAACCTTCCGAAATACAACCCAAAAGCCGGCGTCAGCGGTGCCGCTCTAAGTCACACCGTAGTAAAGACAGCAATACCGACACATGAGAAGATAACACGCCAGAAGGTGTCGAAGACAACGAAGACCCCATCGATATAGCTAATGAACACGATGAACGGGAAGGCGGGCAGGTTAGCCCTGGTAAAAAGGCCACGCATGAATATTCGGAGGACGATAATTACCTTCCGCTCTCCGAGGACGAGGTGAGCCTCGACACTAAGGATTTCATCGTGCCTGAGGTACCTCTTGAGCAGGAGCACTTCAAGCACCAGCTAATCTCCACTGCAAGGATCCTGAAAAAGAAGCAGCAGCAGCTTCAAGCTGACCAAGATCTACTCAATGATAAATGGACCGATGTCCTAGAAGCCTAAGAATACGGCCTCAAGCGCCCAACCAAAAGCTACCCAAAGCGCAAATTTCTACCTTAGTTTGACGAGGAGGCGCCGGAATACATACCTCCATCGTACAATGAGGCTGGCCGACCACCATGTGGTCGAGACAAAACGGCAACTCACGCCGAACACCAGCCAGCCCCGCCTCAGCGCACAGGAAGAGGTAAATTAGCCCACGGTCATACATATGACCTCTGGCAAAACTTGAACAATAAAGCATGACATACTAGATCAATCTACGGATCGCGAGGACGTGCCTCAACACGCGACGACGACCACCTATTCGGATGTGACAAACTTAGTCATGCACGGGCTAAAAACCGCAGACGGACTCCATCAGAGCTATGTCATGATATGACCCGATATAGAGGTGCCGCACACCCTCATTGCTTCACCGATGAGGTTCTGGATCATGAATCCCCAGAAGGGTTCAAACCCGTGAATATAGAATCATACGATGGAACCACGGACCCCGCGGTGTGGATCGAAGACTTCATTCTCCACATTCATATGGCCTGCGGCGATGACCTCCACGCCATCAAATACCTCCCGTTAAAACTCATGGGGCCAGCTGGGCACTGGCTCAACAGTCTGCCTGCAAATTCTATTGGCAACTGGGAGGACTTGCAAGAGGCCTTCCTCGATAACTTCCAAGCCACATACGTTCAACCTTCCGACGCCGATGACTTAAGCCATATAGTTCAACAGCCCAGAGAGTCCGCCAAGAAATTCTGGACTAGGTTCTTAAGTAAAAAGAACCAAATCGTCGATTGTCCGGATGCCGAAGCCCTAGCAGCCTTCAAACACAGCATCTGCGACGAATGGCTCGCTCGCCACCTCGGCCAAGAAAAGAAAAAATCCATGGCAGCCCTCACGGCACTCATGACCCGCTTTTGTGCGGGCGAGGACAGTTGGTTGGCCCATAGCAAAAACAATGCAAGCGACGTAGGCACCCCTGAAGCTAAAACTAGCAAAGACAAGTTTCGATGCAATAGATACAAGCGTCGAAAGAACAGTGATAACACCAAGGACATGGCAGTCAATGCGGGATTCAGGGGCTCTAAGTCCGGTCAGCGGAAGAAGCCGTTCCAAAAGAACAATTCAGGCCCATCCAGCTTGGACCGCATACTTGATTGTCCGCGCCAGATTCATGGCACCCCAGACAAACCACCCAATCATACAAATATAGATTGCTGGGTTTTTAAATAGGCCAACAAATTAAACACCGAAAACAGGGAAAAGGGATCACAAAGCGAGGACGATGACAAAGAGCCCCAGCAACCAAATACAAGGGGACATAAGAAGTTTCCCCCTCAGGTCAAAACGGTGAACATGATATACGCTACCCACATCCCAAGAGGGAGCGCAAGCGTGCGCTCAGGGACATCTACGCGATAGAGCCAGTCGCCCCAAAATTTAATACATGGTCGTCATGCCCGATCACCTTTGATCGCCGGGATCATCCAACCAGTATCCGTCATGATGGCTCAGTCGCACTAGTCCTAGACCCAATAATTGATGGGTTCCACCTGACTCGCATCCTTATGGACGGAGGTAGCAGCCTCAATCTGCTCTATCAGGACACGGCGCGAAAAATGGGCATTAACCCATCTCGGATCAAGCCCACCAGGACTACCTTCAAAGGAGTCATACCAGGTGTAGAGGCCCGATGTACGGGCTCAATCACACTAGAGGTTGTCTTCGGATCTCGGGACAACTTCCGAAGCGAGGAGTTAATCTTCAATATCGTCCCCTTTCGCAGCGGCTATCAAGCACTTCTCGGACGAACCGCGTTCGCTCGATTCAACGCAGTACCACACTATGCTTAACTCAAGCTCAAGATGCCTGGTCCACGCGGCGTTGATACGTCTCCAACGTATCTATAATTTTTTATTGTTCCATGCTATTATATTATCAACTTTGGATGTTTATGGGCTTTATTATACACTTCTATATTATTTTTGGGACAAACCTATTAACCTAGAGCCCAGTGCCAGTTTCTGTTTTTTCCTTGTTTTAGAGTATCGCAGAAAAGGAAAATCAAACGGAGTCCAATTGACCTGAAACTTCACGGAACTTATTTTTGGAAGGAAAGCAACCTGGGAGACTTGCAGTCCACGTAAGGGAAGCAACGAGGAAGCCACGAGGCAGGGGGCGCGCCCACCCCCCTGGGCGTGCCCTCCACCCTCGTGGGCCCCTCGTGGCTCCCCTGACGTACTTATTCCGCCTATATATCTCGATATACCCTAAAACGACCGGGGAGCACAATATATCGGGAGTTCCGCTGCCACACATGGAGGGGGTAGTTCTCCCTCGGGGCTGAGGGTATGTACTAGTAGCTATGTGTTTGATCTCTCTCTTTCTCTCTCGTGTTCTTGATTTGGCACGATCTTGATGTATCATGAGCTTTGCTATTATAGTTGGATCTTATGTTTCTCCTCCCCCTCTACTCTCTTGTAATGGATTGAGTTCCTCTTTGAAGTTATCTTATCGGATTGAGTCTTTAAAGATTTGAGAACACTTGATGTATGTCTTGCCGTGCGTATCTATGGTGACAATGGGATATCACGTGATTCACTTGATGTATGTTTTGGTGATCAACTTGCGGGTTCCGCCCATGAACCTATGCATAGGGGTTGGCACATGTTTTCATCATGATTCTCCGGTAGAAACTTTGGGGCACTCTTTGAGGTTCTATGTGTTGGTTGAATAGATGAATCTGAGATTGTGTGATGCATATCGTATAATCATACCCATGGATACTTGAGGTGACATTGGCGTATCTAGGTGACATTAGGGTTTTGGTTGATTCGTGTCTTAAGGTGTTATTCTAGTACGAACTCTAGGGCTGTTTGTGACACTTATAGGAATAGCCCAACTGATTGATTGGAAAGAATAACTTTAAGGTGGTTTCGTACCCTACCATAATCTCTTCGTTTGTTCTACGCTATTAGTGACTTTGGAGTGACTCTTTGTTGCATGTTGAGGGATAGTTATATGATCCAATTATGTTATTATTGTTGAGAGGACTTGCACTAGTGAAAGTATGAACCCTAGGCCTTGTTTCAACGCATTGCAATACCGGTTACGCTCACTTTTATCATTCATTACGTTGCTGTTTTTATATTTTCAGATTACAAAAACTATTATCTACCATCCATATACCACTTGTATCACCATCTCTTCGCCTAACTAGTGCACCTATACAATTTACCATTGTATTGGGTGTGTTGGGGACACAAGAGACTCTTTGTTATTTGGTTGCAGGGTTGCTTGAGGGAGGCCATCTTCATCCTATGCCTCCTATGGATTGATAAACCTTAGGTCATCCACTTGAGGGAAATTTGCTACTGTCCTACAAACCTCTACACTTGGAGGCCCAACAACGTCTACAAGAAGAAGGTTGTGTAGTAGACATCAAGCTCTTTTCTGGCGCCGTTGCCGGGGAGGTTAGCGCTCGAAGGTATATCTTTAGATCTTGCAATCGAATATTTTTGTTTCCTGTTTTAGCACTAGTTTAGTTTATAAAAGAAAACTACAAAAAATATGGAATTAAGTTTGCCTCATACGCTTCATCTTTTTAATATCTTTCGTGAGTATGATGGAAAGGAAAATTGTGCCAAAGTGTTAGAAGAAGAATGCATTAAAATGTTTGGCACTAAATCTTTGAATGATGAGCACGATTGCAATGTTGTTAGTATGAACTACTTGAATATCCATGGTACTAATGATGATTGCACTAGTTATGATGAAAATGTCTCCTATAAACATGTCAATTTTTGTGGAGTGCATTGGGTTTGTAGGTACACACCAAATAGGGAAGATAGATATTGCAAGAGGCATAAGTACTTAGAAACTAAATTGTTGCAAGAAAGGCTAGATGATTGTGCTGCAAATTTAAATTTTCTTGGCCATACTTTTGAGCTTTGCAATGAATGTGGTCATTTAACCATCCGATGCAATTTGTTTCATGATCTAATCGTGTCCAAAAATTGTGATGAGTTGATTTCCCTTGCACATTATAATGAACTTAGCTTGCTTATGGGTTGAGAAGAAATGAAACATATATATGGGGATCTTCCAGAATTTGCCCGTTATAAACTGCTTGGCTTTGATCTAGTGGAAATTTATATGTATTGTGTGGTGAATTGCATTCAAAATCCTTATATTGCCAATTACATAAAGAAAAGAAAACAAATAGAGGATGAAGAGAATACTAATGAAAGGGAAGAGACTTCCCAATACCCTTCTATTATTTCTTATGATGAATCAGGTAACGAGGAGGATCCTCCTATTCAACTAATCTCATTAATAAGGAGCTCCAAAAAGAGGATTGAACCCACACATGATGTGGTGAAGAAGAAGAAAAGAAAAAAGAAGAGAGGTAAAAAGATAACTCTCCCAAATAATGCTGCTCATATTACTATTATGCCTCATGAAAATATAATTGTGGAAGATAATGATACTTCTTGAAAATCTTTTTGGCACTTGCTTGGAAGAATATGATAATTGCTATACTATTGGTGCTATCCATACTATTAATGATGAGAGTAATTATGCTTATGATATGAAAAGGCCCAAGCTTGGGGATGCTATGTTTGATGAAGATGATGTTTTTGAGAATATATTTTCTACAATTAATGTTTGTCCCAAGCTTGGGGAAGCTATGTTTAATGACGATATTTTTAGTCTCCCAAGATTTGATATGCAAATTTATAATGATGATAGCATGCCTCCTACCAATGATGATTATTGTGATGATACTTATGCTATAAAAAGTAGTGATTATATTTATAAAACTTTTCATGATTATGATTACCCTTTTTCTGAACATTACTCTTTTAATGTGGAAACAATTTATAGTATTCGAGTCTCTTATGATACTCCCACTATTCCAAATGAGAAGAATCTTGCTTATGTGGAGAGTAATAAAAATTCTATGCTTGTAGATCATGAAAAGAATGCTTTAGGTGCTGGTTATATTGTTGAATTCATTCATGATGCTACTGAAAATTATGAGGGAGGAATAGATGCTTGTAGGAATTGCAATAAAATCAAGTTTCCTCTCTATGTGTTGAAAATCTAGAAGTTATGCTTGTTTTGCCTTCCTACGCTAGTTGATTATTGTTCCCACAAGTTGTTTGCTCGCAAAATCCCTATGCATAGGAAGTGGGTTAGACTTAAATGTTCTAGTCATATTCTTCATGATGCTCTCTTTATGTTACAATTCTTATCTTTTATGTGAGCATCATTGAAATCATCATGCCTAGCTAGGGGCGTTAAACGATAGCGCTTGTTGGGAGGCAACCCAATTTTATTTTTGTTCCTTGATTTTTGCTCCTGTTTAGCAATAAATAATTTATCTAGCCTCTGCTTAGATGTGGTTTTATGCTTTTAATTAGTGTTTGTGCCAAGTAGAACCTTTGGGAAGACTTGGGGAAAGTCTTTGCGATCATGCTGTAGAAAACAAAAACTTTAGCGCTCACGAGAATTGCTGCCATTTTTTTATTGGAGAGTGCTATTTAGTTAATTATTTTTGAAGATGATTAATAGATAAATTCGCCAGGTCCAGCAATTTATTTGAGAATTTTATGAGTTAGAGAAGTATACATTTGATTCAGATTACTACAGATTGTTATGTTTTTGACAGATTCTGTTTTTCGTGTGTTGTTTGCTTATTTTGATGAATCTATGGCTAGTAAAAGAGTTTATAAACCATAGAGAAGTTGGAATACAGTAGGTTTAACACCAATATAAATAAAGAATAAGTTCATTACAGTACCTTGAAGTGGTGTTTTGTTTTCTTTCGCTAACGGAGCTTACGAGTTTTCTGTTAAGTTTTGTGTTGTGAAGTTTTCAAGTTTTGGGTAAAGATTCGATGGACTATGGAATAAGGGGTGGCAAGAGCCTAATCTTGGGGATGCCCAAGGCACCCCAAGGTAATATTGATGGACAACCATGAGCCTAAGCTTGGGGATGCCCCGGAAGGCATCCCCTCTTTCGTCTTCATTCATCGGTAACTTTACTTGGAGCTATATTTTTATTCGCCACATGATATGTGTTTTGCTTGGAGAGTAATTTTATTTTATTTAGTTTTGCTTGATGTTTGAATAAAATACCAAGATCTGAAATCCTTAAATGTTAGAGAGTCTTCACATAGTTGCATAATTATTCGACTACTCATTGAGCTTCACTTATATCTTTCGGGGTAGTTTGTTGTTGCTCTAGTGCTTCACTTATATCTTTTTAGATCATGGTGGTGGTTTTATTTTATAGAAATATATGAACTCTCATGCTTCACTTATATTATTTTGAGATTCTAAACAGCCTTCTAATTTGCTTTGGTTATGAAACTAGTCCTAATATGATGGGCATCCAATAGGGATATAATAAAAACTTTCATATAAAGTGCATTGAATACTATGAGAAGTTTGATACTTGATGATTGTTTTGAGATATGAGGATGGTAATATTAGAGTCATGCTAGTTGAGTAGTTGTGAATTTGAGAGGTACTTGTGTTAAAGTTTGTGATTCCCGTAGCATGCACGTATGGTGAACCGTTATGTGATGAAGTCGGAGCATGATTTATTTATTGATTGTCTTCCTTATGAGTGGCTATCGGGGACGAGTGTTGGTCCTTTCCTACCAATATATCCCCCTAGGAGCATGCGCGTAGTACTTTGTTTCGATAACTAATAGATTTTTGCAATAAGTATGTGAGTTCTTTATGACTAATGTTGAGTCCATGGATTATACGCAATCTCACCCTTCCACCATTGCTAGCCTCTCTAGTACTGCGCAACTTTCACTGGTACCATAAACCCACCATATACCTTCCTCAAAACAGCCACCATACCTACCTATTATGGCATTTCCATAGCCATTCCGAGATATATTGCCATGCAACTTTCCACCGTTCCGCTTGTTATGACACGCTTCATCATTGTCATATTCCTTGCATGATCATGTAGTTGACATCGTATTTGTGGCAAAGCCACCGTTCATAATTCTTTGATACATGTCACTCATGAGTCATTGCACATCCCGGTACACCGCCGGAGGCATTCATATAGAGTCATATTTTGTTCTAAGAATCGAGTTGTAATTCTTGAGTTGTAAGTAAATAAAAGTGTGATGATCATCATTATTAGAGCATTGTCCCAGTGAGGACATGATGATGGAGACTATGATTCCCCCACAACTCGGGATGAGACTCCGTACGAAAAGTAAATAAATAAATAAAAGAGGCCAAAGAAGCCTAAATAAAAAAAAGAGAAAAGAGGCCATAAAAAAGAAGAGAAGGCCCAAGTAAAAAAATAAAAAATAAAAAAATGAGAGAAAAAGAGAAAAGGGGAAATGCTACTATCCTTTTACCACACTTGTGCTTCAAAGTAGCACCATGATCTTCATGAAAAAGAGTCTCCTATGTTGTCACTTTCATATACTAGTGGGAATTTTTCATTATAGAACTTGGCTTGTATATTTCAGTGATGGGCTTCCTCAAAATGCCCTAGGTCTTCGTGAGAAAGCTAGTTGGATGCACACCCACTAGTTTCTTTTGTTGAGATTTCATACATTTATAACTCTAGTGCATCCGTTGCATGGCAATCCCTACTCACTCACATTGATATCTATTAATGGGCATTTCCATAGCCCGTTGATACACCTAGTTGATGTGAGACTATCTTCTCCTTTTTGTCTTCTCCACAACCACCATTCTATTCCACCTATAGTGCTATGTCCATGGCTCACGCTCATATATTGCGTGAAGATTGAAAAGGTTTGAGAACATCAAAAGTATGAAACAATTGCTTGGCTTGTCATCGGGGTTGTGCAGGATTTAAATATTTTGTGTGGTGAAGATAGAGCATAGCTAGACTATATGATTTTGTAGGGATAGCTTTCTTTGGCCATGTTATTTTGAGAAGACATAATTGCTTAGTTAGTATACTTGAAGTATTATTATTTTTATGTCAATATTAAACTTTTGTCTTGAATCTTATGGATCTGAATATTCTTGCTACAATAAAGAGAAATACATGATAAATATGTTAGGTAGCATTCCACATCAAAAAATTTGTTTTTATCATTTACCTACTCGAGGACAAGCGGGAATTAAGCTTGGGGATGCTGATACGTCTCCAACGTATCGATAATTTTTTATTGTTCCATGCTATTATATTATCGACTTTGGATGTTTATGGGCTTTATTATACACTTCTATATTATTTTTGGGACTAACCTATTAACCTAGAGCCCAGTGCCAGTTTCTGTTTTTCCTTGTTTTAGAGTATCGCAGAAAAGGAAAATCAAATGGAGTCCAATTGACCTGAAACTTCACGGACCTTATTTTTGGAAGGAAGGAAACCTGGGAGACTTGGAGTCCACATAAGGGAGGCAACGAGGAAGCCACGAGGCAGGGGGGCGCGCCCACCCCCGTGGGCACGCCCTCCACCCTCGTGGGCCCCTCGTGGCTCCCCTGACGTACTTCTTCCGCCTATATATCTCCATATACCCTAAAACGATCGGGGAGCACAATAGATGGGGAGTTCCGCCGCCAGAAGCCTCCGTAGCCACCGAAAACCAATCTAGACCCGTTCCGGCACCCTGCCAGAGGGGGAATCCCTCTCCGGTGGCCATCTTCATCATCCCGGTGCTCTCCATGATGAGGAGGGAGTAGTTCTCCCTCGGGGCTGAGGGTGTGTACCAGTAGCTATGGGTTAGTTTGGTTGACGTCCTCGTTGTGCCTGGCGCATGCCTGGATTTCCAGAGAAGCTATTTGTTTGCTGCCTGGGACTGAGGAAGACAGCCTGGCCTGGATACTTGAGCACTTTAGTTAGCCCGGTCCAGGCAGAGCAAGGCAACCCCAGGCGTACAATTTCGAGCGCCTGGGCAGCTGGCCTGGATGCTAATTGCTTCTTGGAAATTACTAATCACAAAACGACAGCACTCCTGCAGCTATAGCATGTCAGCAGTGCAGTCCAAGACTCCTTTTTAAATTCATTTAACTATTCACCAGGCCAGGCTTCATCGAAACACATTTTCTTCAGGCTAGCCTGGCCAGGCAGCAATTTCTAGCTTCTCATGTCCACACCAGGCAAAAAATTTCCCCAGGCATCAACTTGTGGACACAAACCAAACGAGCTCTATGTGTTTGATCTCTCTCTCTCTCTCTCGTGTTCTTGATTTGGCGCGATCTTGGTGTATCGCGAGCTTTGCTATTATCATTGGATCTTATGTTTCTCCTCCCCCTCTACTCTCTTGTAATGGATTGAGTTTCCCCTTTGAAGTTATCTTATCGGATTGAGTCTTTAAAGATTTGAGAACACTTGATGTATGTCTAGTCGTGCGTATCTGTGGTGACAATGGGATATCACGTGATTCACTTGATGTATGTTTTGGTGATCAACTTGCGGGTTCCGCCCATGAACCTATGCATAGGGGTTGGCACACGTTTTCATCGTGATTCTCCGGTAGAAACTTTCGGGCACTCTTTGAGGTTCTATGTGTTGGTTGAATAGATGAATCTGAGATTGTGTGATGCATATCGATAATCATACCCACGGATACTTGAGGTGACATTGGAGTATCTAGGTGAAATTTGGGTTTTGGTTGATTTGTGTCTTAAGGTGTTATTCTAGTACGAACTCTAGGGCTGTTTGTGACACTTATAGGAATAGCCCAACGGATTGATTGGAAAGAATAACTTTGAGGTGGTTTCATACCCTACCATAATCTCTTCGTTTGTTCTCCGCTATTAGTGACATTGGAGTGAATTGAGGGATAGTTATATGATCCAATTATGTTATTATTGTTGAGAGGACTTTCGCTAGTGAAAGTATGAACCCTAGGCCTTGTTTCAACGCATTGCAATACCGTTTACGCTCACTTTTATCATTCGTTACCTTGCTGTTTTTATATTTTCGGATTACAAAAACTATTATCTACCATCCATATACCACTTGTATCACCATCTCTTCGCCGAACTAGTGCACCTATACAATTTACCATTGTATTGGGTGTGTTTGGGACACAAGAGACTCTTTGTTATTTGGGTGCAGGGTTGCTTGAGAGAGACCATCTTCATCCTACGCCTCCTACGGATTGATAAACCTTAGGTCATCCACTGGAGGGAAATTTGCTACTGTCCTACAAACCTCTACACTTGGAGGCCCAACAACGTCTACAAGAAGAAGGTTGTGTAGTAGACATCAGACATCATAATAGTCAACGGAATGCTCCCTCCGTACAGAAGAGCACACAGCTGCCTTTGCAGCAGAAGTACAGAGCAGCCTTCTCAAGCAGAACCTTAATTCGGCTACCAAGCCCACAGACACCGTTAAGAGGGTCCGAACTACTCTACAGCAGGAGAGCTCGGCTCGTCAGGAGCTCGACTAGCAATCTGGCCTCCGTCGCAGTTTCGATCAAGTGGTGGCATTCATGCCGCGCGTACATAACTACGCACTCAAAATCCCATGGGCATCGACGGAGGCATATCTAGCTTGTGGTCCGTAGTACGGCTCAACCGACGTCGGATACACACATACTTTCACGCTTACTTGTTTCCTTTTCAGGTCTCAATCCCACAGGCACCATCTGGTGGTCTGGTCATCGGTCCTCTCAAAGGATAAAACACACCAAGATGGCGAGAAACGCAGTCATATGGGGGACTTTTTAGGTGATTCCGTTAATGATAACTCTACCTGTTTTTCAGGACCCGCGTGCAGCTCTCCCTTGGTTCTGGCATGTCAAATAGCATGTTGCTTATCACACTACCTGTATAAATGCACCTTGACGTACTAATTAAATTACAATGAGAATAGTCTGCGGTTGGAGCTATAGGACTCCAGCTTTTTACCTTTGTACCTTTTCTATTTTCTTTCTTTTTTTCAGCTCCTCTGTGGATAACCCTATCAGGTAGCACCCGTACACTTTGGTACATTTCATGTTCGCTAGGGGCTGCACAACACCCCACACTATGGCAACAAAGTCCGAACACTTTTTATAAGTATAGTTCGGCACCCCGAATTTAGCATTATATGCATTGGCTCCAAATCATGTCTTTGGTCAATAGTTGTTGCCCGACTCCTGTGCTTGCTACCTTACGTTCCGCTATATCGGCTAAGGTAGTAAAGGGAGAACTACTGCGATTGCGCCTTGGTTTATCCAAAGGAGCACCTCACTAGAGAAAGCCGAAAACTAACTGTCATGATGCGGCGAGAGCCGGTAAGCTGTTCGGAGGTTGCAAATCATTGGAGATTTCTTCCGCATTACGCGAAGGATTGGTACTTCCCGATCAGACGCGTATAGCACTCTAGTTCAGATACTAGGGGTTGGGCCCATGTTTTTATTGTCGCACTCCTATGGCTAAGTGAGGGCGTTACAGCCGCATAGTCTGGTTGCCTGGTTCGTTGCGCTAAACAACTCCTTCAAGGACCTTCTAATTGGATCAAGATTGTTCAGATTCCATCCCGAACACCCCCGTACTACCTATGTGGGGGCAGAAGCCGACGACTAGTTAACCCTCAGATTTCATACAACACGGCCGCACAAGAAGTAAAAATTTAAAAACATAACAAGCATTATATTGCATAAAACACTTTGTTTTATCATACAAGGCATAGGGAGCTCGCATACATTTATTCAAAGATAATGTCTTTCGCCCAGTGATCCACAACAATGCAGGACCCCTCCAGGACACCATCAAAATAAAACTCGGGTCGGCGGTGCTCCTTGCCCTCAGGTGGCCCCTCGGTCATTAGCTTCTTGGCATCCATCTTCGCCCAGTGCGTTTTGACGTGGGCAAAGGCCATATGTGCACCTTTGATATAGACCGACCGCTTTATAACCTCAAGCCGGGGGCAGGCATCAACAAGCTGCTTCACAAGTCCGAAGTAGCTGGTAGGTATCGGCGCGGCAGGCCATAGTCAGACTATCAGCTCCTTCATGGCTAGCTCGGCCGCCTTGTGCAGCTTGACCAGTTGTTTCAGCTGGTCGCTGAAGGACACCGGATGTTCGGGTCCAAGATATTGAGACCAAAACAGCTTCTCCGTAGAACTCCCTTCCTCGTCTTGATAGAACTTGGCAGCATCTGATACGCAGCGCGGCAAATCCATAACCGCCCTGGAGAGCTCCAAATTCGGGTAAGTAAAAGGAACGCTTCCTTTAGAGACTTGCTTTGCTTAATGAAAGCCTTACCCGCCGCGCTCTTCTGGGCCGCCTGGATTTCCTGAAGGGCGCTCTGGGCTTCGGCTCGAGCCTCCTGCGTGCTTTGGAGGGCCTTCACAAGTTCGGATGCTTGCGTCTTAGAATCACGCTCCAAGGACTCGCACTTCTTGACGGCGTCCTGGAACTCTTGCTGAACCTCACCGACCCAGGCCTCACGCTTCTCACGCGCGGTGCGTTCCTTGGCCGCTTTGTCCTCGGCCTTCTCTAATGCCTTCTTGAGGGCCGCCACCTCGGTCGTGGCTCCTAATAAAGTTCATGGCACTTTAGTCAGCACGAACCATTCATCCTTCCTAAACATACACGTAGGATACTGCATACCTTTGCTATCCTCCAGTTGCTTCTTCACGAGGCCGAGCTCTTTCTCAGCCTGCTCCAGGTTCTGCTTCAGTCCGGAGACCTCCGCATGTGAGCGGCAGAAGCCAGCAGCGATGTCTGCTTATTCACAAAGACATATTATGTGACTCCTGCGAAAATTATTTTGATCCCCTGTTCGGCTTTTCCTTTCCGGACACCGAACAGAGCATCGGGGGCTACTATCCACATTGTGATATTTTTTCTACAATTTTTACCTCAAATCCTGTTAAAAGGCTAGTGCAGGCCTCGGTCAGTCCGCTTTTGGCGGACTGAACCTTTCTGATCACCGTACCCATAAGGACACGGTGATCATCCACGATGGAGGCGCCTCGCAGCGCTTCCAGCAGATTGTCCGATGCCTCTAGTTGGACAGAGGTCATCGGTGGAACATGCACACCTCCTTTCGGGGAAGGCCGTTCGCTGGACTCCAGAGCCGTATAGGTCTCCGGAATGGTATCCGACTGAGGGCCGAAGAGAATTTGGCCCCCACTACCAGTCCCCATGGGGGCTTTTTCCCCTTATGTCCGGCAGCCGAGGAGTCATCCTGCGGCGCCCCCTTAACGATTTCTGGAATCTCCCCCTAGTCTAGGAAGATCCTTTGGGACGCCACCTCGTTGATACGTCTCCGTCGTATCTATAATTTTTGATTGTTCCATGCCAATATTCTACAACTTTCATATACTTGGCAACTTTTTATACTATTTTTGGTACTAACATATTGATCCAGTGCCTAGTGCCAGTTCCTATTTGTTGCATGTTTCAGACGGAGTCCAAACGGGATAAAAACTGATGGAGATTTTTTTTGGAATATATATGATTTTTGGGAAGAAAAATCCACGTGATACGTTGCCCGAGGTGGCCACGAGGCAGGGGGCGCGCTTGCCCCTCTGGGCGCACCCCTGACCCTCGTGGGCCACCTGTAAGGAGGTTGATGCCCTTCTTTCGCCGCAAGAAAGATAATATCTGGATAGAGATCGTGTTAAAATTTCAGCCCAATCGGAGTTACGGATCTCCGGGAATATAAGAAACGATAAAAGGGAAGAATCTGGGAACGCAGAAACAGAGAGAGATAGAGACACAGATCCAATCTTGGAGGGGATCTCGCCCCTCCCATGCCATGGAGGCCAAGGACCATAGGGGAAGCCCTTCTCCCATCTAGGGAGGAGGTCAAGGAAGAAGAAGACGAAGGGGCCCCCTCTCCCCTTCTCTTCCGGTGGCGCCAGAACGCTGTCGTGGCCATCAACATCATCACCGCGATCTACACCAACACCTCCACCATGTTCATAACATCTCCATCACCTTCCCCCCTCTATCTACAGCGGTCCACTCTCCTGCAACCCGCTGTACCCTCTACTTGAACATGGTGCTTTATGCTTCATATTATTATCCAATGATGTGTTGCCATCCTATGATGTCTGAGTAGATTTTCGTTGTCCTATCGGTCTAGTAAAGTAGTCAATTGCTTAAGGGGCAATTTCGCAACTCCTACCACCACTTTTCCACACTCGCTATATTTACTTTATTGTTTCTTTATCTAAACAACCCCTACTTTTTATTTACGTAATCTTTATTATCTTGCAAACCTATCCAATAACACCTACAAAGTACTTCTAGTTTCATACTTGTTCTAGGTAAAGCGAACGTAAAGCGTGCGTAGAGTTGTATCGGTGGTTGATAGAACTTGAGGGAATATTTGTTCTACCTTTAGCTCCTCGTTGGGTTCGACACTCTTACTTATCGAAAACTGTTGCAATCCCCTATACTTATGGGTTATCACTCGTCATCACCCTTGGGTGAGGCAGAATGAGCGGGCGGCGGAGACATGCTAGCCATCTCCCTTGAGTCTAGCGAATCCTCTGTCGAGTATCGCGGGGAGCCGTCGCGGGCCGGACTGTAATGGCATAGTTTAAACATGTTAATATTATAAACTAGAAAGGCCAGGTATTGGGAGGTGCATAGGGTTTTGGTACTTATGAGGCAGCCCGAGGCTTGGTCCGGGGCATTCGCTCCGGACTGCTTTCGACATCCCATGCGGAGTTATCCGCAAGGGAGCCCTTCCCCCTCTTGTGCGCCTTCGCCTCCAGATTCGTGGAGGCCTCTCTTTTCTTCTTTCCCCCCTCCGGGGGGAAGCCTCCTCCTTCTTCCTCCTCGTCGTCGTCTTCGGCGACCGAAGAGTCAGTCTCGTCTTCGGACGACATGTTCGAAGCACCCTTTCGGTGAAGGCCGCTCCTGATCCCTTTGGCCGTCTTCTTGGCCTTCTTCTCCAGCACATCATAAGGCGCCGGAAATAGCATCTTCGTTAGGAGTGGGGTTTCCTCATCTTCAGGAAGTGGAGCTGGACAATTAATCTGCCCCGCTATGTCGATCCAGGCCTGAAAATTGATAGGAAGGCCTAGACTCCTTCCCAAAATATGCCAGTAAAGGCTTTACCTTGAATACATGAAAGAACTTACCGAATTATCCTAGCGCTTTAAGCTGAGCCCACGATCTTCGGTCGTGGGCGGCGGTGTCTCGCCGGCCTTGAAGAGCACATTCCAGATATCTTCGTGCGTTGTGCCAAAGAGCTCTAGTAGCGTCTGGTGCTTGGCCGGATCGAACTCTCACAAATAGCAAGTCCGGCGTTGGCACGGAAGGATCCGGCGAATGAGCATAACCTGGATCACATTGATGAGTTTGATCCTCTTGGTTACCATGTTCTGAACGCACGTCTTGAGCCCCAGTCAGCTCGCTCAAAGAGCCCCAGGCGAGGCCCTTCTCTTGCGAGGAGGTGAGCCGCAGCGGACCTTCGGATCGAAATTCGGTGGCCGCCGCCCAGTTGGTGTCGCGCGGCTTGGTGATGTAGAACCACCCTGACTGCCACCCCTTCACCGTCTCCACAAAGGAGCCTTTGGGCCATGTAACGTTGGGCATCTTGCCCACCATGGCGCCTCCGCACTCTGCCTGTTGGCCTCTCACCACCTTCGGCTTTACATTGAAAGTCTTCGGCCATAGGCCAAAGTGAGGCGGGATACGGAGGAAGGCCTCGCAATCGACTATAAATGATGAGATGTTGAGGAAAAAATTGGGGGCTAGATCATGGAAGTCTAGCCCGTAGTAAAACATCAGTCCGCGGACAAACGGGTGGAGAGGGAATCCCAGTACATGGACGAAGTGTGCGAGAAACACAACCCTCTCATGGGGCTCTGGGGTAGGGACGATCTGTCCTTTGGTCGGGAGACGGTGAATGATCTCCATGGCCAGGTATCCGGCCTCTCGAAGCTCCTTGATGTCTTTCTTCTTAACAGAAGAAGCCATCCACTTGCCACCTGGTCCGGATCCGGACATGGTTGGAGTCTTTTCTCCGCGAGGGAAGGTAGGGCCTGGGCGCTGGAGCTCTAGAATGGATTGGCAGAGGAAGGAGGAGGCAGGGGTGAGTGAGGACGACTCCTTATCGCCTTATAAAGGCCGCGAATATCAAACGCCTCCCTGCTCGCCTTAAAACTCGCCTATTCCCAAGGGTTGTGTAAACGGCACGGTCGGGTTACCCATGCCCATATTTATGAGAATCCCGTGATAAGGGGGCACGATCTCTGCTTTGACAAGACGTGCCAATGACAACCGCATCTCAAAACGTGGAGCTGCAGGCGAAAAAGTTCAAAATTATGACCGGATAGACGTCATGTCATGTTGTAAAAGTTGTCAGCGGATTGGACTCGTCTATTATTATATTCTCTCTACGGTTGTGTGTGGTGTGTGTTATAGGTCTGGACACGATCAATTCGTCCGAAGACTATTTTGGAGTTCGAAAGGAGGAACCCGCATTGCAATGCCGAAGACAGCACTACGGGCCGGAGACCTTGTCATTGAAGCCAGGTTCAGGGGCTACTGAGGGAGTCCTGGACTAAGGGGTCCTCGGGTGTCCGGCCTGTTAGCCATGGGCCGGACTGATGGGCTGTTAAGATACAAAGACCAAAGACTGCACCCGTGTCCGGATGGGACTCTCCTTGGCGTGGAAGGCAAGCTTGGCGTCGAATATATGGATTCATTTCTTTGTAACCGACCTTATATAACCCTAGATCCTCCCAGTGTCTATATAAACCGGAGGACTTAGTCCGGATAGGGGAGATTCATTATCATAGCCATACAAGCTAGACCTCTAGGGTTTAGCCATTACGATCTCGAGGTAGATCAACTCTTGTAATACTCATATTCATCAATATCAATCAAGCAGGACGTAGGGTATTACCTCCATAGAGAGGGCCCGAACCTGGGTAAACATCGTGTCCCCTGTCTCCTGTAACCATCGACCTTAGACGCAAAATTCGGGACCCCCTACCCGAGAGGACGATCCGGTGGGATTCTCTTGGGGGTGAACTGCGAAACTCTTGAGGTACTAAACGTAGTACGAGGAGACTATGCGGTGAAGTTCCGGGTTAGGTCTAAATTGGATGGATTCCGATGGGCCTTAGTGGCGGTCTATGGCGCAGCCCAACCCAAATTTAAACTGGATTTCTTGGCGCATTTGGTTAGGATATGTAGGGATGAAAGACTGCCACTTTTGGTCGGTGGTGATTTTACCATAATTAGGAGGAAGGAAGAAAAAACAATGATCATTTTGATGGACGGTGGTCATTTATGTTCAATATGATCATTGAGAGTCTCAATCGTAGGGAGATAGAACTCACGGGTAGAAATTTTACCTGGGCAAACACTCTCCCTAATCCTACTTACGAGAAGCTTGATACGGTGCTTGCAAGTGTGGAATGGGAACAAAAATATCCACTGGTATTGGTGCACGCGATGCAAAGGGCGATTTCCGACCGCACGCCCTTGTTAGTTGACTTGGGTGAAGCAACTCATATTGGCAATAGAAATATTTTCTCTTTTGAACTCAGTTGGTTCGAAAAATAAAATTTTATTGAGATGGTGGCAAGAGAGTGGGCTAGACCTGTTGCAGGTAGATCTAGCATGGAGCGCTGGCAGAATAAGATTAGATACCTGAGACAATTCTTGAGGGGTTGGGCCAGATGAGAGTGGGATTTATAAAAGAGAGAAGGAGAGACTTATCCAGCTAATTTAGATGCTAGATTTGCGGGCAGAAATGAATTTGTTGGACGAGTCCGAGCAGGCATGCAAGTCGGAGGCCGAGTTGAAATTGTGTTTTTTGCTTAGAGAAGAGGAGATGAAATGGGCCTTACATGCTAGGGTTCTTAAGTTTGTCCAAGGGGATGACAACACCCAGTTTTTTTCATATGATTGCTAATGGCAAGCATAGAATAAAGAAGATTATTCAGCTTGAGCAAGATGAGGGAACCGTTGTGGGCCATGAGAATCTGAAGCTTTACATATCCAACTACTACAAGCAATTGTTTGGACCACTGGTAGATAATGCGGTGACTCTAGATGAGTGTGTAGTTGAGGATATCCCCCAGTTGAGGTCAGAGGATAATGAGACTCTTTCTGCACCTTTTACTGAGAAGGAGGTGTTTGAGGCGATAGCTCAAATGAAACCGAATAAGGCACCGGGACCAGATGGGTTCCCGGCAGAATTCTATAAGAAATATTGGCATATTGTGAAAGATGATCTCATGCCTATGTTTCATGATCTCTTTAATGGACATCTACAACTGTTTCATTTAAATTTCGGCACGATTACACTTCTGCCAAAGAAAGAGGAAGCAATTCACATAGAGTAATTCAGGCCCATTTGTCTCTTGAATGTGAGTTTCAAGATCTTTACAAAAGTGGCCACCAATAGACTGACAAAGATTGCCCATTCGGTGGTTCAACCAAGTCAGACTACCTTTATGCCTGGAAGACACATCCTAGAAGGGGTAGTTGTCTTGCACGAAACTTTACATGAAATCCACTCGCAGAAACTCGATGGAGTTATATTCAAAGTGGATTTTGAGAAGGCATATGCAAGGTCAAATGGACTTTTCTGCAGCAAGCCATGCGCATGAAAGGATTTAATAAGACATGGAGGAATCAGGTGGATTCGTTTGTCTAGAAAGGTAGTGTCGGGATAAAGGTGAATGATGACATTAGTCATAATTTTCTAACGCATAAAGGCCTGAGACAAGGAGACCCGATGTCTCCGATTCTGTTTAACATCGTGGCAGACATGTGGACAGTTCTCATAGGCCAGGCCAAGGAGAAGGGCTTGGTAGGTGGTTTGGTTCCCCATTTGGTGGATGGGGGAGTCTCTATCCTACAATATGCGGATGACACAATTATATTCATGGAGCACGACCTCGCAAAAGCCAGAAATATGACGCTAGTGTTATGCCTATTTGGACAACTGTCTGGGTTAAAGATCAATTTTAACAACAGCGAATTGTTCTGCTTTGGCAGCGCCAAAGAAGACCAGGACAACTACAAGAACCTGTTCGGTTGTGAGCTGGGATCTTTTCCTTTTAGTTATCTAGGCATTCCAATCCACCATAGGAAATTAACTAATAAAGAATGGAAATGTATTGAGGATCGATTCGAGAAGAAACTAAGCTGCTGGAAGGGTAAGCTTATGCCTTATGGAGGACAGCTAGTATTGATAAATTCGGTACTTACGAGTATGCCAATGTTCCTCCTGCCTTTTTTGAGGTGCCCAAAGGGGTACGCAAGAGATTAGACTTCTATCGATCTCGCTTTTTCTGGCAATCAGATGAGGTTAAGACAAAATATCGCCAGGCAAGATGGGATATTACTTGTCGATCAAAAGACCAGGGGGGTCTTGGGATCAAGAACCTCGAGGTAAAAAATAAGTGTCTATTGAGCAAATGGCTTTACATGTTATCAAAAGATTCCGAGGGTATGTGGGCACAGATCCTCTGAAATTAATATTTGCACTCCAAAACTCTAGCCCGGTTTACTGTAAGACCAAATGATTCACCATTTTGAAAGGGACTCATGAGAGTGAAACAAACCTTCTTCCATAGGGTGAAGTTTATTGTTGGGGATGGAACAACAACAAGGTTTTGGGAGGATACATGGTTAGGCGACACGCCGCTAGCTCTCCAATATCCTTCCCTATATCACATTGCTCAACGTAAGGAGGACTACATAGCAACGATGCTGCAGACGGTGCCTTTAAATATCCAGTTCAGGAGGTCTCTAGTAGGGGAACGATGGACCTCCTGGTTACACTTAGTTAGGAGGTTGATGGAGGTACACTAGTAGAAAACAGGGCTTTCGTCCAGGCCAGTTTAGCCCATTAGTCCCGGTTCAATCCAGAACCGGGACCAATGGAGCTATTTGCCCCGGTTCGTGAGCCCAGGGGGGCGGCCGGGCCACGTGGGCCATTGGTCCCGGTTCGTCCGGACCTTTTGGTCCCGGTTGGTGGGACGAACCGGGACCAATGGTCCTGACTCCTGGCCCACCACTATTGGTCCCGGTTGGTGGCATGAACCGGGACCAAAAGGGTTACCTTTAGTCCCGGTTCATGCCACCAACCGGGACTAAAGGGTTGGCCCTCGTTGCACCCAGCTTTTAGTCCCACCTCGCCAACAGAAGGGCGCCCACACCTGTTTATAAGCCCGTCCCTCTCTCTGTTGTTGATCTCCTCTCAAAGTGAAAATAGATGCACCTATAGAGGAAATTGGACCTAAATTTATAAATAAAAATTGATTATGAATTTATGTTTAATTTTCTCTATAAGTGCATCTATGTTCACTAACAGAGAAGTTTTTATTTTTTGTGACCTAAAAGAAAAAAGAAATCACGAAAAACTGTAAGTATTTATTTCTAAGTAGAACTGAAAAAATAATGGCACTAGTAAAGTTAATCACAAACTTCAAATTCACACAAATTTCAAAGAATTCAATTTAACTATTCACACAAATTTCAAAGAATTAAAAAATAAAGCAAAAAACCAAAAGAAAATAATTAATGCAGAAAACAAAACCAAAAAACTGGAAAAAACTAAAAATAGCAACAATAAGTATTTTATTGTAAGTAGAAACAAAATAAAATGAATAAAGCAACAAAGAAAACAAAAAAAGAGTTTCCAAATTTGAAAACTAATGGCACTAACAGAAAGTTTATAATTTTTCTAAAACTAAAAGCAAAAAGAATTAAAAAATAAAGCAAAAAACAAAAGAAAATAAATAATGCAGAAAACAGAACAAAAAACTGAAAAA
>NC_041392.1:698976327-698977016 GCF_002162155.2 Triticum dicoccoides | reverse complement strand
AAGAGTTTTCAGATTTGAAAACTAATGGCACTAACAGAAAGTTTATAATTTTTCTAAAACTAAAAGCAAAAAGAATTAAAAAATAAAGAAAAAAAACAACAAAAACTAAATAATGCAGAAAACAGAACAAAAAATTGAAAAAAAATAAAAATAGCAACAATAAGTATTTTGTTGTAAGTAGAAACAAAATAAAATAAATAAAGCAACAAAGAAAACAAAAAAAGAGTTTTCAGATTTGAAAACTAATGGCACTAACAGAAAAATAAACCAAAACCAAAATAAACTAAATAAAGCCACAAATAAAACAAAAAAACAAAAAAAATGCCACCTACTGGGCCCCCACGGCCTGAATACGACTAGAAACCCTATGGGCCAGGATTCAGGCCCGTGGAAGGCCCAGTAGGCCCACAGGCACAGATGGCAGAGTTAGGCCTAAAAGCCTGCTTTAGAGAGGAGCTCGAGAGGGGAGCCGCACCGCACCTTATAAACTGGTGCGGCTCCCTCTCAACTAGCGAGGTGGGACTAAACATTTGGCGCGGGGCAGCACAAGGCCTTTGGTCCCAGTTGGTGCCAACAACCGGGACTAAAGGGGGCCTTTGGTCCCGGTTGGTGCCAACAACCGGGACTAATGCCCCCTTTTAGTCCCGGTTGGTGCCACCAACCGGGACCAAAGGCCGCCACTTCCCGCC
>NC_041392.1:698970824-698975804 GCF_002162155.2 Triticum dicoccoides | reverse complement strand
CGGCGCCCGCCCCCACTGCCGCCCCTGCCTCGACGCCGCCCCTCCTCCCCGTTCGGTCCGGCTCCGGCGACCCCCTTTCCTCCCTGTCCCCTCGATCCTCTTCATATAATTTTTAGATTTTTTTTAAATTTTGTTGATGTATATTTAGAAAAACATATATGTTGATGTATATTTAGAAAAATGTATGTATGTATGTTCATATGAAAGAAAAATGTATGTATGTATATCTGTTTATATGTCTTTTTTTTAATTTTTTTTGTTTTTTGCATTTTTGTAAAAATGTATATATGTTCTCTGTGTGTATATATGTTTTATGTTCATAGATTTTTATTTGAACATTATTTAAAAAAACAAGCAATACAAGAAGAAGAAAAAGAATGAGAGGAAAAAGGAAAAAAGAAGAGGAAGAAAGGAGAAGAAGAGGGGATAGGAAGAAGAGGAGAAATAAATAAGAAGAAGAAAAAAGAAGAAAAAGAAGAGGAGAAGAAGAAAAGAATAGAGGAGAAGAAGAAAAAATAGAAAAAAAAATTCTATTTTTTCTTCTTCTCCTCTATTCTTTTCTTCTTCTCCTCTTTTTTTTCTTCTTTTTCTTCTTCTTCTTCTTCCTTCTTCCTTCTTCCTCTTTTCTTCCTTTTCCTTATTTTCCTTTCTCAAGGGATAAGAAGAAAAGAAGAGGAGAAGAAGAAAGAAAGGAATAGAGGAGAAAGAAGAAACTTTGACATGAGGGGGGGGGTACCGATACCCCCTCCCCGATAACATTATTTTCCCATGTATATGTATGTTGCGTCGTTGTCGATATAACGAGGGTGTCGAGGATCGCCGAGGGGTCGAGGGTCGGGAACTAGGGTAGAGGGTCGAGGGTCGTTAAGGGGTCAAGGGTCGAAGGTTTTAGGGTCGAGGGTTCCTATAGTGTCAAAGTATTGAAGAAATCCAATAGCTTGTGGGCGTCGATGCCCATGTCGATGCCCACGTCACTTGTGGGACATAGATGTACTGTTCAACGCCGACCCCCTCCCGATAGCTTCAACACGTGGGGGGGGGTCGATATTACCCCCTCCTAGCTTAAAGCGTTCTCGAGGCCACCCCCTAACCCTTGAAGCGTTGTCGAGGCCACCCCAAACCCTAGACGAATCCTTATTGTGATTAGCTAGCTAGTTCTACGTTTGCCACTAATATATCCATATCTGTCATGTTTGAATAATAATTTCCATGTTGTAAATATTTGTAGAAACTATGGACACCCCCCGAGACGAAGCACAAGAAGCGTTGTTGAGGGACATAATCGCAGAAGGAAGTGATGCCCTCTCGATGTTTCTCAACGACAACGATGGTCTGGAAGGAGAGGGTGAAGAAGCAGCTGGCCCTCTCCTCATTGGTTTACATGGCTCCGATGACCCAATGCCGGTGCAAGAAGGAGATGGTGAAGAAGTAGACCGTGAGGACGGCTCCGGTGATCACCAAACCGAGTCCGGCCAGGTATATATATTAGTTAAGCCTGTGCTGACTAGCTAATTGATGCATTCATTGTTTTGGTATGTACACATATTAATTAACTCTCGTCTTTGTTCTTTTTTCTAGCCCTCCGGATCGAGCACAACTTCGGTAAAGAGACGAGGCCCGAAGAAAAAGTTGAGCTCGGATGAAAAGTTTGAGATCATACAAATCGCGTGCGACGGCCAACCGATTGAACCCTACCAGACAAAGAAGGCATTTGTTGCTCAGTGTGGGGTTCTGGTTAGGGACAAGATCCCGATCAGCATCCAGCAATGGTATAAGCCTAAGAACTAAGACCCTGAGGTGTCTTATGTCCATGAGATGCAGAAAGAGAATCTAAGGACTGAGCTGAAGTCAAATTTCACCCTACCGCCGGAGGATGATCCGGAGAAGCCAGTTATAGAGCCATTAATCAAGTCTTTTGCTCTGAGGAAGATGGCAGACCTATTCAGGAATTGGAAGAAAGACCTCAATAGGTATGTCGAAAAAAATGAGATACCAGAATTCATTGGCAAATATGAGAAGATCAGAGATGACTGGCCCGCATTTGTGGCCCACAAGACATCGGAAAAGAGTAAAAAAATGTCGGCGACAAACAAGAGAAATGCTGAGAAGAAGAAGCTTCACCATCGCACGGGGTCAGGTGGCTACCTCGTAGCCCAGCCTAAGTGGGCCAAGGCTGAGAATGATCTGCTTGATAAAGGGATCGAACCAGAGACAATGAACTGGCCAGAACGTTGCCGGACTTGGTTCTTTAGGGTCGGCGGATCCTTGGACCCTATAACAGGGAAGTGCATTTGGACGGAGGAACAATTGGACATACCAGTCAAGAAGCTTCAGCAATATATCGAAGCAGCGCAGCAAGGGACGTTCGTTCCAGACAGGGAGAAGGACGAGCTCACAATGTCCCTCGGCAATCCTGAGCACCCTGGACGGACACGAGGCACGCCAGGCTCCGTTTCGTGGAAGGCTGGATTTCCGGACGCAGGGGGTTACAAAACCCACGAGAGGAGGAAGAAACTGGAGCAGAGCCAACTGCAGTCGCTGCACGAAAGGGTAATGCGACTAGAGGAACGAGAAGCAGATCGCAGCAAACGACCTGCCGAAGCTTCCCCCGAAGCTACCCCGCCATCTCAGCGGAAAAGCAGCGTGGCTTCCACCGAGCTGCTTGAGCCAGAGCATGCCTTGACGGCTCCTGCCAGCTATCCCGTGGATGTTATCACGGATGCTGAAAATTGCCACCTTATGGCGCAATGGAGCAATTTGAAGGTCAAGGCGGCTGTTGGCTCTGTTTATCCTACTAAACCCGACTCAACTTTTCACTGCCGGCCGATTCCAGAAGGATATGCTAAGGTGATGGTCGATGAAATAACAGTGGGATTTGAGGACCTCCGGCTTGACCACCCTACCGGTGAAGGGGAGTATCGGCTGGGTTCTACTCTGAAGACTCCATGCCTATGGCAGAAGGATCTCATCAACCTTCCGAACTGGACGCCTCCGCCTCCTCCTCCTCCTCCGGCGAGTCAGGGCACTCCGCCTCCTCCACCGGCGAGTGACGATCAGGGCACTCGGCCCGCTCCTTCTCTGGCGCGTGGCGGCACTCCGCCTCCTTCTCCGCCTGCGCCGGCGCGCCCGAGCAGCCAGCCTCCTCCTTCTCCGCCTCGTCAGCAAGGGCGGAAGAGACCTGCCGCCGCTCCGGCTTCTACGGCGCGCCGCAGTCCTTCTCCTCCACCTCGTAAGCAAGGAAAGAAGACATCCGCTCCGTCTACTCTGTCGGCGTCTAGCAGTACAGCCAAAGGCGGGAGGAGATACAGATTCGGTCCTTCTCTGAAGACTCCAGAGAAGTTACCATACGAGAGGAGCGAGGAGGAAAACGCGAAGATCGCGCAGACCGAAGTGGATGACTGGTTTCAAGGGTTGAAAGCAAAGAGACATCCACCTCCGGAGGAGAAGGTAGATCCGGTGAAAGGGAAGCGCACTCTGGCTGCCCTGAGAAAACCACCCAAGTCTTCGCTGAAAGGCAACTATGAGCGCATTATTGGAAAGGCATTTGCCGAAGCGGAGAGGTCGGGAAGTACTAAAAGTGATCAAAGGATGAAAGAACGACGAGCTGGGAAACAAATTGCCCAGCTCGGCGAACAAGCGAAGCAATCGTGCCCCCCACTCAAGGTGCCTGCTAGCGACATCGTCGATCCGAGGATGGTGCCCGTTTATGGCAATCCTGCAAATTACCTTCCCTACGATGTACATTATGATATCTTGGAGGTGCAGATACAAAGATATGAGTACGGGAAGCCTCTCGTCAAAGATGAAAGTTCTCTATCAACGATGATGCGAAGATTGCATGATTGGTACATGAAAATCTGCAAAGAGTCTGAGGGGAGGAATTCTTTGTATATGAGAGTTAAAAAGGAGCATGACCTCCTTGGAATTGAACTGTTGCCTATTCCATTTGAGGAGTTCTATCAGTTTTTCAATCAATTGGCCATCGATAAAGCAACGGTCACCTCCTACTGTCTGTAAGTAGTACTACTTCCGTCATTAAGTCTCTCTATATAACTCAGCCATTTCATTTGCATGTATTTATAATTATCCTCACTATATTATGCAGATTCAAGATCGCCGAATTGAAGAAAAGACAAGTGGGAGATATTGGGTTCATTAACACGTATCTCATAGATGCAACTGAGGTTCAATATCGTGCCCAAGAAACCGAGGCCAACTTGCTACGATCGTTGGAAATAAATGAACACAAAGATATAATACTCTTTCCTTACAACTTCAAGTGAGTGTTACTGTCTTGTGGCATATTCGGTTTCCTTATTAGTCCAGGTTATAGTAATGTAATATTGATGAGTTATGCATGTGCGTGCAGCTACCACTATATTCTCCTAGAGATTAAGCTTGAGAAGGGAGTAGTAACTGTCTTAGACTCCAAGCGAAAAGATCCCAAGGAGTATGCGGACATGACTGAAATGCTCGAGAAGTAAGTTAAATCGATCATTATCCACCATATCAGCAACTTAATTTGTTCATTTCTGATATCAAGTAATTGTTTTCTTTGTATGGCAGGGCTTGGAGAAAATTCACCAAAAAAGCTCCGGGACTACCGAAGAAGCTGCAATTTAGGCACCCGAAAGTAAGTACTATATAGTAGCATATTCCAGGCATCTCCTAGTGATTCAAGCGCTAGTTTCATCAATACCATTTAGCATGCTTGCTAATTATCAGTTTGATTGACCTCTATTTCTTGTAAAGTGGTTGTGGCAGGAACAAGGGAATGATTTCTGTGGATACTACATTTGCGACTCCATCCGCCACACGACCTGTGAGCGGGGCTACTCCGACAAACAATATGAAGTGCGTAAATAACAATATTCACAATTTTATTTTATAACCATCATTTGTGTTGAGTTTCATTCATTCATATATATATATATATATATATATATATATATATATATATATATATATATATATATATAT
>NC_041392.1:698935314-698970221 GCF_002162155.2 Triticum dicoccoides | reverse complement strand
AAAAAAACAAAAACCACAGCCACATAAACGCTGACGCGTGGATGCCTATTGGTCCCGGTTGGTGCCACCAACCGGGACCAAAGGCCCTCCTGCCTGGGCTCAGGGGACAGGCCACGTGGAGACCCTTCTGTCCCGGTTCTGGATTGAACCGGGATTAAAGGGGGGAGGCATTAGTACCGACCCTTTAGTCCCGGTTCACCAATCGGGACTAAAGGCCCTTACCAACCGGGACAATAGGCCCTTTTTCTACTAGTGGTACATCTCTCATATCAGAGAGATACTTTCAACTGGAAGCTAACGGGTAATGGAGTGTTCATGGTTAAATCGATGTACTTAGATCTTATAAATTCAGGCCCAATCCCACGATCGATTCACATTTGGCGAGTCAAGGTTCCCTTACGAATTAAGATTTTTATGTGGTTTGTGGACAAGCAGGTGATCCTTACCAAAGATAACTTATTAAGGCGGAGATGGGTAGGTAGTTCGCGTTGTTATTTTTGTGTTCATGATGAAATAATCCAACACTTATTTCTTGATTGCCCTCTCGTGAAGTTACTTTGGAGGTCGGTTCATGTAGCCTTTAATATTATTTCTCCAGATAGCATTGAAGCGTTGTTTGGAATGTGGCTAAATGGAGTGGCTACTCAAATTGCGTCTAGTATTCGGATTGGAATATGCGCACTTTTTTGGGCTATATAGAACTGCAAGAATGATATGATTTTTAACAAAAGACCTATGATTAACTTCTTGTAGGTTATCTTCAGGGCTACGGCATGGATTAGTACGTGGTCATTACTCACTTCTACGGCCTCCAGGGAGTAGCTGGTTACTGGGTGCAACCGGTGGGAGATGGTAGCACAGAGTATTTTCAACCAGTTTGGATGGAGGTCACTTCATAGAATAGGTCCTTAGTGTTCTCCGTCCAGCCAGTTGTGGCATTGAGTTGTTTACTCTTTATTTTTTTGCTCCTTTTATGAGCTGTACTTTCCAGACCAGACTTTGTTAGTTGGACTTTATCTAATAAAGTGGCCGCATGCATCTCCCCGATGCAGAGGCCGGGGGATGACCTCCTTTTCAAAAAAAATGTATATATAATTCTAGTGGAGGTTCTTATACTTCAACAGCACTAACCGTCTAATACTTCTTGTAGCATCGGTTTTATGATGATGTGAGTGGAACGATTCTTCTTATCTTGGTGAAAATAATCAAAGCACTTGCAGAAACCGTTGTATGTCTGCAATGCTCTCTTTATTATCTTATTAAGTGAATGCTACGGATAACGGCCATGGCCTTTTGTGCAATGACTTTGTTTTCATTGATATAATTATAGTATGTTAAGTTCTTATTCTAGAGATTGTGTCACCACATTCTTTGGATCATGCTATATATATGTGAAGATTTCATACAGGTTGACATCTAGTCACGGGCCCAACTTCAAAAACAAGAATTTGGTAACAATAATCGCAACATCTTTAGAGATTAATCACTAAGAGAAAACATCGGAGATTCCTATATATCAGATTTCCATAGTAAACTCTAAGTTGGCGCACTGGATAAAGCAATTTTCAAGTATTGGGTAAAGATCATCCCCACAAGGATAAGAAACGCCAAATGATCTTTTCCAAGATAATTATGTTGGATTAAAGATGCAATCACCTAATATAACGCTTTACTTTCCTGATGGGGACCTGCACTAAGCCGAGTGTTACTTATTGCATCAAATCAACCCTAGATCTGTTAGTTAATCTAATTACATCATCAATTTTTCTCTTATGGCAGATGATCCTAGAGCTGCTGCATAAAGATTTGTTCTCACTTTTTGGCGTTGCTTATTCCTGTTCCCCGCAAGTGCTGGTGTCACTAGTAGCAGTGAAAGGGGCGCGCGCTGAAGGGGACATGCACAAATGCCATGGATAATGCTCCTCTCCTTTCTTCATGTTAGGGGAAAGGGTTTTCTGCAGAATAGCAGTTGAGCACAAGGGCTGCATGATCTAGGGTTGATGTTTTGTATGCGGTATCGTATGCGGTACACTAAACAGAGTATCAATCGTTTTTCAAGACGGTAAGTATGCGGTTGGAGCGGGTGGTATCTCGTTTCTTAATATACTGCATTCAGTGTGGCGGGAGGGGAATTCCCACATGGCTTTACTGTTGCTAGTATATCGTTTTTATATACTTTGTTGCAAGGTTTGTTTCCGACTGTGTGCACCTTACCAATGTATTGATCAGGTGTCGCTCATCATGCATGTTGTATCAACTTGATGCTATATTGTTTTCCAAAAATGCTGATGCACCGGAGAAGTTTATGGTCGACGGCGTGGTCGCCGTCACACATTGTGCTCGCGGCCTCGGTTCGTCATCTCGACAGCGACCGGTCATGGGAAAGGGCTACAGGCCAGCAGCCATTCCTACCGGCCGGCGACGGCGAGGTTCAGTTGCATTATGGCGCCACCATCTGCAGATATCAAAAAGGGGGCACAAGTTGATGATGATGATGGCATAATGTGCCAGTGGTAGTGAATGGATCTGGCCCTCTTGTGATGAGCAAAGCAGCCCTTCTGCAACATGTGCAGCCGCCACCCTATTCTGGGTAATGTTTTGTTTGACCCCAATACAAGAAGCTGAAACCTGAATGGATATTTCTAAGGAATCAGATGCTTGCTCACTCATTCATCATGATCAGCGAGAACTCTCCAGGAAGTCACCGGAACAGCAGTCCCCGGCTCCCCGCCACCTTTGGCTTTGCATCTGCTACAGTCTCGGAACACCTGAACACTGTTACTATGGGGAGGTTCTCATTCCTGATTCCTGCAGCCCATAGAATGGTAGAACTCAGCCGCCGGCCAGGAGCCCAGGACACAACTGGCGTCGGCCGCCGCGGATTGTTTTGGCCAGTCGATCCAAGTCGACGCCGACACGTCGCCGTCGCGGCAGATTAGTGGCCGTGTGTGCTTAGCATGTTGTCATCCAGGATGACTGTGGATCAACCCAAGACAGTGCAGTGCGGCGAGTTGCAGTCGCTGGGTATTATTCTCGGCACAAGCTACCTAGGAAAATGACGGGACATGGATTCAGTACATACGCCGATGGAGAATGGTGTTCGATGGGGCTCTCGCGTGCATGTTGTAGGATTCTTGGCCACAACTTGGCGAGACATGTTGGGTTTACTGCTGCACCACCACGACCCTTCTCTCTCTCTCTCTCTCTCTCTCTCTCTCTCTCTCTCTCTCTCTCTCTCTCTCTCTCTCTTCCACGACTCCATGGAATCTCCCTCGTTAACAGAGCTGCATTGGCACTGGTGCTTTATCTATTTTTCTTCTTCGCTTTTCTTTCCTTTCTGCATGGTGGAATTTGTGGGCATAGTGCACCACAGGATATGCTAGTGAATTACCTACGGTCATGTAAAAAGTTTGTCGTTTTGGATAAGACGGATAACAGAAGGTGTTGGTCCTAGTGACTTCTCTGACCAGCAACTAAAGCGTGCGCTAATCACCATCACAAAATAACACGATATTTTGTGTTGTACCAGTAGTATTTTCCATGCGTTTTATCTGTCAAAAGTACTCCCTCGCACACTGCCTCGTCGACTGATTTCAGTCTGGACGAAGCGGTGGAACGAAGCGACCTCTCCGTAGAAGTCGGACATTCAGCCTTGAACTAGTAGTAGCAGTAGTGCGGGAGAGGCGTTGCAGCAACCGAGCTTCACGGCTCTCTTTATTTTAATATTTTAAAATTCAGGGTTTTGGAGTTTCAAAAAAATGTGAAATTTTTCCTGGGGATACATATACACATTCCGATTACACGCATCAAGTTTCAGTATAAATCTTGTTTTGTTTTGGGCTATAGGAAAACAAATAAATTTCTGACAGTATATAGTATAAAAAGGATGCCATTTTTGTCAGAAATTTCTCTTTTTTGTATTTCCTAAAATACAAATTATTTCTTTTCCAGATTTTTACCAGGCCTTAGGAATATGTGTATGTATCCACGTATTTGTTTTAAGATTTTTTTTAGTATCAAACGTGTGTTTTTCAAAAATTTCAAATACTAAGAGCAGTGAAGCTCGGTAGCGCAAGCACTTTTCGCAGTAGTGCGCGCTAATCCTGCAGTGCAGCTTCAGCCTTGGCTCAGACGCTGCTGCTGTTAGCATGGCTGCACAGTCCAGACATGCTCAGAAACAATTGTTATTCCAGGAAACAGGAACGCCGTGCCGTCATGCAAAACGACGGCTTCTCAGGTTACTTCCACTGATGGGTCAAGGTTGTGTTTCGCAATCGCCGTGCAGGTGTTAGCAAAGCGATAAATGTTCCCTTAAATTTGTACTTACTGGCATTTTTCTACTTCCTCCGTTTTATAAGGCATGCGCATCGTTCTAGGTTGACAATTTAGCTAACTAAATATGTATTATACTTGATGAAAAATATATGGTTAGAAACTACATCTGCTTAAGAATTTAATGATATACTTTTAGTGACATATAACTCATATTTAGCTAGTCCAATCAATGACCTAGAACTACGTGCACGTCCTATAAACCACACAGTAGGAGTTTCTTCCCCACAGTGTGTCCTTTTAATTTTTTACAGGCATATGGAAAAGTTAAAAAGAGCTGCCACAAGCTTGAGATATTTTGTCTATCATAGCAGCGAGATATTTGTTAGCCAGAGTAGACTGGACGTCCGACGGGACGGAGGTCAGCGGTGCAGCGCACACACACACACAAAGGGGGAGGTGGCCGGCCAAGCCGTGGAATCCACCTCACGTCCGTCACGTCTTGCACACACATATATTCGTTCCATCATGCAGCGTGAGCCTGGATTAATCGGAGACAAACTATCTAAGGGAAGGGTGTGGACAGACTACTGGATAGTGCGTGTGATCTCACCCACCGTTATGCGGTTGAGGTTGAGGTGGCCGCCAGCTGCTACGTGACGGCACCGTGCCCGTCTACCTTCTGTGTTTGTCTCGGGCCGGTTCGCCCACCTAACTAACGGCTTCCCCTCTCCTTCTTTTCGCTAACGGCCCGAGACTTAGGGCAAGTTTGGATCACGTCCTGGAGAAGCCTGGCCTGGCCTGGGGCATGCCTGGGTCTTGCATGTATCTTGTTTGGTTCACGTCCTAAACAAGCCTGGTGTAGTCTGGCCTGGATTCGCATGCGGAGTGGTTAGTCTGGGCAATGAAGCCAGGGAGGTAGTTAGCCTGGCCTAGGCATGAGAATTCGAGCGCCTGGCAGGACAAATCACGTGCCTGGGCATTAATGGCAGTATCTAGTCTACCTACATGGGCTCATGAGTTTATTTTTTTATTCGTAATAGCTACCCAGGCCTGGGCAGTATCCAAACGCCTCTCATCCAACTTTGCCTGACCAGGTAGGCGAACGACTTCAAATCGTGTCCACGCCAGGCAACACTATTTCCCATGCATGTAGCCGTGGACACAAACCAAACTAGCCCTTAGTGAGAGCCGCCATGTTATCATCACCGGCTGGAATCGCCAAGGTGAAGTGTGAGGCCAAAGTGCGGGCTACGGACAGGGCTGATCAAAAGGGAATTGGAGGGTTTTCTAGGCAGATTGTATAGGTGGGCTAATTGGGAGGAGTAGGGTACTTGCTTGTAAGTGGAGTGGATGCGAGCTAAAAGCCGCACGGTCACGGTCATGTATATGTAAATTGTGATGGACGCTTTCTTTGCTTTTTTTCTTTAATATATGATATGACATTCGTGCATATTTGAGAAAAAAATATCATCGCCGGCTGACCATCGATGTACGTGACAGCTCCGTCCAGTGGCGGAACTAGACGAAGATATCAGGGGGGCTAAAGAGAAAACATGAATACTTGGGGGCTAATTAATACACTTTCTTGTATTTAAGATCCTAAAATAAGTTTTTCTTCAGTAATTATATCAAGGCTGGGGGAGGGGGGCAACCCCCCCCCCCAGGATACACATAGCTCTGTCATTGGCTCTGTCTCCTAACTAGCCGTGGACTCTGGCCGGTGGGCTCAGCGCGCACTCCGGCCGTCACCCAGCACGCCTCGACGTGGCGGGGGTTGCTGGCTTGGTGACCTGCTGCTTGCTGTTTGCGCGTGCGTGCATGCATTCCATAACTCCCTCTGTTCACAAATATAGAATGTTCTAACATTTTCATTAATCGGATGTATATATGCACGCTTTAGTATGTTTGTTCATTTATTTCAATCTATATATAGTTCATATTGAAATATTCAAAACATCTTATATTTATATTTATGAAGAGAGGGAGTATTAGCCAAGGTCAATGATAAACTGTAAGACTAGCCATAGTGATGTAGGGTAGAACCCTATGTGGCCGATCTTTCATGAAAGGAGTGGATCCCGCGAAGAACACGAAGAACACGGGGTGGAAACAGAGGGAAAACACAAGAGAAACACTAAACCAACACAAGAAAGTCACACATGTGCTAGATCCTCGGATACATGAAACGATACACGGTACACGATCAACTAGGGACGATACAATGGTAACGGTCTTCTCCGTGAGGAGGTCTTGAGTTCTTCCCTAAAAGGGGTCTTGAATCCGCTTGGGGGATCTTCTCCGGTGGAGGCTTGAATCTCCATGGAGAAGGTAACCAAGTGGATGAGCAAAGCTCTCACACAAACATGAGTTAAACCTTTGCTAACCCTAGAAAGTTGGACGAGGTGGAGTATATATAGTCTAGGGGGGAGAAGGGGTACACGGGCCTCGGCCCTTCACTGTGAGCAGACAGGGGAGGCCGGAGGTCCAGGCGTCGGGCCGGCTGTCCGGGCTTTCACGCGACGCTGGATGTCCGGGCTAGGGAGGCCGGATGTTCGGGCTGGAGCAGTGGGCTTTGTTGCTCTCGGGTTTGGAGGGGTCTGGATTTCCGGGCTGGTGGCCGGATATCCGGGGGCTCGGGAAAGGCCGGATGTCCGGGGCCTGTAGCTTCTGGCGGCTGCGCGGCTGTGGTGGAAGGAGCTCCAAGGGCCGGTCGTCCGGGGTCGCAGCCGGATGTCCGGGGCCTGGGAGGTGTACTTGACTCCTTTCGATGGTTCTCTTCACCCGTGAACTTGGGGACTTGTACATCTTCATGTGCATCCTCGGGAGGGTCCTCTTTGTACCTAATCATGCACAACAACTCGGACTTAGGTAGTAGCCATGTCTCATGCATAGAAAGTGGAAGTTCGGAGAGGAGTGAGTTCACCTTATCTTCGATAGCCTTGGCTCGGGCTCTTGTCATTGGTCCAAGTGGTGTCATTGGAGGTGTAGGTGCGTCCATGGGGATGATCATGGGATGCTCCGCATCATCTCCCCTCCCTTGGGGAAGATCCGTCCTCGGATCGAAATCCTCATCACCATGGTAGGGTGAGAGATCTTTGATGTTGAAGATGTCGCTCACGGAGTACTTGTCACGTGGGATGTCGATCTTGTAAGCATTGTCGTTGTAGCGTGCAAGCACCTTGAATGGTCCATCCGCTCGTGGTCGAAGCTTGGACTTGCGTTCTTGTGGAAAGCAATCCTTGCGAAGGTGTAGCCATACGAGATCACCAATGTTGAAGATCATGGGGTGCTTGTTGATGTTGTGCTTGGTCGCAAGTCGTTGTACTTGGCGCTCGATAGTATGTCTTGTATCTTCATGCACATTCTTGAGATGAGTCACACGCGCACTTGCGTCCAAATTGATGCGCTCTTGGAGTGGTAAAGGGAGAATACCCAATGGTGACAAAGGGTTGAACCCGTAGACGACCTCGAAGGGGGACTTGCCGGTTGTTGAGTGTCTTTCTCGGTTGTAGGCGAACTCGGCGATAGGTAGGCACTCCTCCCACTCCTTGATGTTCTTCTTGATTAGTACTCGAAGTAGAGCAGAGAGTGTGCGGTTGGTAACTTCCGTTTGGCCGTCGGTTTGTGGATGATATGCCGTAGGGAAGAGTAGCTTGATTCCGAGCTTGGCGCATAGGGTCTTCCAAAAGTAGCTAAGGAACTTGACGTCGCGGTCCGAGACGATAGTCTTTGGCACTCCATGTAAGCGCAATATTTCCCTACAAAAGAGATTAGCAACATGTGAAGCATCATCTATCTTGTTGCAAGGAATAAAATGTGCAATTTTTGAGAAACGGTCCACAACGACAAATACGGAATCCTTCCCATTTCGAGTCCTAGGCAAACCAAATACAAAGTCCATGCTAATGTCTTCCCATGGTTGATATGGAATTGGTAGGGGCATATAAAGGCCGTGGGATTGAGCTTTGGACTTAGCTTTGCGACATGTAGAGCATCGGTTGGTGAAGCGGTTGACGTCGCGAAACATCTTGGGCCAAAAGTAGTTCTTTGAGAGCGTGGCGATCGTCTTGTCTCGTCCAAAATGTCCCATTAACCCTCCTCCATGTGATTCCTGCAAAAGCAACAAACAAAGAGAAGACTCAGGGATGCAAAGTTTGTTAGCTCTCATAAGATACCCATCTTTGATGTAATAGTGTTCTGATACGTCCATTTTGCATCATGCTTTTATATTGATATTTATTGCATTATGGGCTGTTATTACACATTATGTAACAATACTTATGCCTATTATCTCTTATTTTACAAGGTTTACCTAAAGAGGGAGAATGCCGGCAGCTGGGATTCTGGGCTGGAAAACGAGCAAATATTAGAGACCTACTCTGCACAGCTCCAAAAGTCCTGAAACTTCACGAAAGACATTTTCAAAATATATAAAAAATACTGAGCGCAAGAAGTTCACCAGGGGGGCCACACCCTGCCCACAAGAGTGGGGGCGCGCCCTACCCCCTTGGACGCACCCCCTACCTCGTGGGCCCCCTGGTGGCCCTCCGATGGCCGTCTTCTGCTATATGGAGTCTTTCGATGAGGAAAAAAATCATAATCCATCTTTCCAGATGAGACTCCGCCGCCACGAGGCGGAATCTTGGCGGAAACAAATCTAGGGCTCCGGCGAAGCTGTTCTGCCGAGGAAACTTCCGTCCGGGAGGGGGAAATCATCGCCATCGTCATCACCAATGCTCCTCTCATTGGTAGAGGGCAATTACTACCTCTTGAACACTACGTTGGTTTTCCCCGAAGAGGAAGGGATGATGCAGCAAAGTAGCGTAAGTATTTCCCTCAGTTTTTGAGAACCAAGGTATCAATCTAGTAGGAGGCTACGCGCGAGTCCCTCGTACCTACACAAAACAAATAAATCCTTGCAACCAACGCAAATAGGGGTTGTCAATCCCTATAAGGCCACTTACGAGAGTGAGGTCTGATAGATATGATAAGATAACATTTTTGGTATTTTTATGATAAAGATGCAAAGTAAAATAAAAGCAAAGTAAATAGCAAAGGAAATAACTAAGTAGTAGGAGATTAATATGATGAAGATAGACCCGGGGGCCATAGGTTTCACTAGTGGCTTCTCTCGAGAGCATAAGTATTCTATGGTGGGTGAACAAATTACTGTTGAGCAATTGACAGAACTGAGCATAGTTGTGAGAATATCTAGGTATGATCATGTATATAGGCATCACGTCCGAGACAAGTAGACCGACTCCTGCCTGCATCTACTACTATTACTCCACTCATCGACAGCTATCCAGCATGCATCTAGAGTATTAAGTTAAAAACAGAGTAACGCCTTAAGCAAGATGACATGATGTAGAGGGATAGAGTCATGCAATATGAAGAAAACCCCATCTTGTTATCCTCGATGGCAACAATACAATACGTGCCTTGCTGCCCCTACTGTCACTGGGAAAGGACACCGCAAGATTGAACCCAAAGCTAAGAACTTCTCCCATTGCAAGAAAGATCAATCTAGTAGGCCAAACCAAACTGATAATTCGAAGAGACTTGCAAAGATAATCAATCATACATAAAAGAATTCAGAGAAGATTCAAATATTGTTGATAGATAGACTTGATCATAAACCCACAATTCATCGGTCTCAACAAACACACCGCAAAAAGAAGATTACATCGAATAGTTCTCTACAAGAGAGGGGGAGAACATTGTATTGAGATCCAAAAAGAGAGAAGAAGCCATCTAGCTACTAAGTATGGACCCATAGGTCTAAGGTAAACTACTCACACTTCATCGGAGGGGCTATGGTGTTGATGTAGAAGCCCTCCGTGATCAATGCCCCCTCCGGCGGAGCTCCGGAACAGGCCCCAAGATGGGATCTCATGGATACAGAAAGTTATGGCGGTGGAATTAGGGTTTTGGCTTCGTTTCTGATCGTTTGGGGGTACGTAGGTATATATAGGAGGAAGGAGTACGTTGGTGGAGCAACAGGGGGCCCACGAGGGTGGAGGGCACGCCTGGGGGGTAGGCGCCCCCCTACCTCGTGGCCTCCTCTTTTCTTTCTTGACGTAGGGTCCAAGTCTCCCGGTTCTTGTTGGTTGAGAAAATAACGTTCCCGAAGGTTTCATTCCGTTTGGACTCCGTTTGATATTCCTTTTCTTCGAAACCTTAAAACAGGCAAAAAAACAGCAACTCTGGGCTGGGCCTCCGGTTAATAGGTTAGTCCCAAAAATAATATAGAAGTGGATAATAAAGCCCAATAATGTCCAAAACAGTAGATAATATAGCATGGAGCAATCAAAAATTATAGATACGTTGGAGACGTATCAAGCATCCCCAAGCTTAATTTCTGCTCGTCCTCGAGTAGGTAAATGATAAAAACAGAATTTTTGATGCGGAGTGCTACTTGTCATAATTTTAATATAATTCTTCTCAATTGTGGTATGAATATTCAGATCCGAAAGATTCAAGACAAAAGTTCATATTGACATAAAAATAATAATACTTCAACCATACTAACTAAGCAATTATGTCTTCTCAAAATAACATGGCCAAAGAAAGTTCATCCCTACAAAATCATATAGTTTAGTCATGTTTCATTTTCGTCACACAAGAATGCTCTCATCATGCACAACCCCGATGACAAGCCAAGCAATTGTTTCATACTTTAGTAATCTCAAACCTATAAACTTTCACGCAATATATGAGCATGAGCCATGGACATAGCACTATGGGTGGAATAGAATATAATGAGGGGGGTTATGTGGAGAAGACAAAAAGGAGAAAGTCTCACATCAACGAGGCTAATCAATGGGCTATGGATATGCCCACCGATTGATGTTAATGCAAGGAGAAGGGATTGCCATGCAACGGATGCACTAGAGCTATAATTGTATGAAAGCTCAACAAAATAAACTAGTGGGTGTGCATCCAACTTGCTTGCTCACGAAGACCTAGGGCACTTGAGGAGGCCTATTGTTGGAATATACAAGCCAAGTTCTATAATGAAAAATTCCCACTAGTATATAAAAGTGACAAAACAAGAGACTCTCTAACATGAAGATTAAGGTGCTACTTTGAAGCACAGGTGTGGCAAAGGATAGTAACATTGTCCCTTCTCTCTTTTTCTCTCATTTTTTGGGCCTTCTCTTTTTTATGGCCTTTCTCTTTTTTTCTTTATGGGCTTTCTCTTTTTTATGGCCTTTTTTTAATTCCTCACTTGGGACAATGCTCTAGAAAATGATGATCATCACACTTCTATTTATTTACAACTCAATGATTACAACTCGATACTAGAACAAAAGATGACTCTATATGAATGCCTCCGGCGGTGTACCAGGATATGCAATGGATCAAGAGTGACATGTATGAAAGAATTATGAATGGTGGCTTTGCCACAAATACTATGTCAACTACATCATCATGCTAAGCAATATGACAATAATGAATGTGTCATGATGAATGGAATGATGGAAAGTTGCATGGCAATATATCTCGGAATGGCTATGGAAATGCCATAATAGGTAGGCATGGTGGCTGTTTTGAGGAACATATAAGGAGGTTTATGTGTGAAAGAGCGTATCATATCACGGGGTTTGGATGCACCGACGAAGTTTGCGCCAACTCTCAATGTGAGAAAGGGCAATGCACGGTACCGAAGAGGCTAGCAAGGATGGAAGGGTGAGAATGCGTATAATCCATGGACTCAACATTAGTCATAAAGAACTCACATACTTATTGCAAAAATCTACAAGTCATCAAAAACCTCGATACTACGCGCATGCACCTAGGGGGATAGATTGGTAGGAAAAGACAATTGCTCGTCCCCGACCGCCACTCATAAGGAAGACAATCAAATAACACCTCATGTTTCAAATTTGTTGCATAACGTTTACCATACATGCATGTTACGGGACTTGCAAACGTCAACACAAGTATTTTTCAATTTCACAACTACTCAACTAGCACGACTTTGATATTATTACCTCCATATATCAAAACAATCATCAAGCATCAAACTTCTCTTAGTATTCAAAACACTCTTAAGAAAATTTTACTAATCTTGAACACCTAGCATATTAGGATTTTAAGCAAATTACCATGCTATTGAGACTCTCAAAATAATCTAAGTGAAGCATGAGAGATCAATAGTTTCTATAAAACAAATTCACCACCGTGCTCTAAAAGATATAAGTGAAGTACTAGAGCAAAACTATATAACTCAAAATATATAAGCGAAGCACATAGAGTATTCTAACAAATTCCAAATCATGTATGGCTCTCTCAAAAGGTGTGTACAGAAAGGATGATTGTGGTAAACTAAAAAGAAAAGACGCAAATCATACAAGACGCTCCAAGCAAAACACATATCATGTGGCGAATAAAAATATAGCTCCAAGTAAAGTTACCGATAGAAGTAGACGAAAGAGGGGATGCCTTCCGGGGCATCCCCAAGCTTTGGTTTTAGGTGTCCTTAGATTATCTTGGGGGTGCCATGGGCATCCCCAAGCTTAGGCTCTTTCCACTCCTTGTTCCATAATCCATCAAATCTTTACCCAAAACTTGAAAACTTCACAACACAAAACTTAAAGTAGAAAATCTCGTGAGCTCCGTTAGCGAAAGAAAATAAAAGACCACTTCAAGGTAATGTAATGAACTCATTATTTACTTATATTGGTGTTATACCTACTGTATTCCAACTTCTCTATGGTTTATAAACTATTTTACTAGGCGTAGATTCATCAAAATAAGCAACCAACACACGAAAAACAGAATATGTCAAAAACAGAACAGTCTGTAGTAATCTGTAGCTAGCGCAAGATCTAGAACCCCAAAAATTCTAAAATAAATTGCTGGACGTGAGGAATTTATCTATTAATCATCTTCAAAAAGTACTAACTAAATATCACTTTACAAATAAAAATGACAGCAGTTCTCGTGAGCGCTAAAGTTTCTGTTTTTTACAGAAAGTTCAACAAGACTTTCCCCAAGTCTTCCCAACGGTTCTAATTGGCACAAACACTAATTAAACACAAAAAACACAACCAAAACATAGGCTAGATAAATTATTTATTACTAAACAGGAGCAAAAAGCAAGGAATAAAAATAAAATTGGGTTGCTCCCAACAAGCGCTATCGTTTAACGCCCCTAGCTAGGCATCACAAGCAAGAATAGATCTAGGTATTGCCATAATAGTAAGATAGATTATTAAAAGTCATTTCATATTCTCTACGTTCGGCAGCAAGTTTTCTTTGAGGCAAGCAAAAGTAATCGAAAGAGCTAAATTTAATGGGACAAAAGTCCCCAAGATCAACCTTGGGAGGTATAGGTTCCTCCTTTGGTCCTTCATATTGCACAACCAATTCATCATTATAAGCATTCTTTTGGCAGAAATTTGTGAGCCTATATTCAAGAGAATATCCTAGTTCATTATTTCGAATAGCCAAATCATCATTAAGTTCAGAAATTCTATCAACTAAAACATTGGTAGGAACCATTTTTCTAAGATTTTCATTGAAAGCAACATAGTCTAGAGATTGAAAACGCATTATTTCTTCTTGATCAAAGAGGATAGCCTCTATGGGAGGACGGCAAGCGTCCACCCTATAATGTGCACAGATTTCTTTGGCCTCTTTTATTATGAATCTAAACTCATGAGCCAAAATGATAGTAGTGGCACGCTTAACAGAAGAATGATCAATATTAGTAAATTCCAGGAAAATCCTTTGTATGCAAGGATGCATGTGCATAAATTTTCTTTCAAGTTCAACTACATGCATGGCAATAGCGTCCGCAAGACTACTAGTTCTATGAAGGATAGAACTTCCCATAGAAGATAAAGATCGGGCACAAGTAAAGAAATCTTGAATAACTCCTTTTCCAATAATATTACCACTACCAACACGGAATTTTTTTGTATGTAAGATGGTAGGTTCTTTAGCAGGAGTATCAGAATTTTTCATGGTATTATTATTGTCCATATCGACAATAATTTCCTCAATTTCAGACATAGAGGCAGAAGATAAAGGACTAGCCATAACGACAAGCAAACGAACTAACACACAAGCAAACAAAAAGCAAGCGGGCAAAAAGAGGCAAATAGAGAAAGAGAGGGAGGATAGAGAGAGAGGGCGAATAAAATGGCAAGGGTGAAGTGGGGGAGAGAAAAACGAGAGGCAAATGGCAAATAATGTAATGCGGGAGATAAGGGTATGTGATGGGTGCTTGGTATGTTGACTTTTGCGTAGACCTCCCCAGCAACGGCGCCAGAAATCCTTCTTGCTACCTCTTTAGCATTGCGTTGGTTTTCCCTGAAGAGGAAGAGATGATGCAGCAAAGTAGCGTAAGTATTTCCCTCACTTTTTGAGAACCAAGGTATCAATGCAGTAGGAAGCTACGCGCGAGTCCCTCGTACATGCACAAAACAAATAAATCCTCGCAACCAACGCAAATAGGGGTTGTCAATCCCTATAAGGCCTCTTACGAGAGTGAGATCTGATAGATATGATAAGATAATGTTTTTGGTATTTTTATGATAAAGATGCAAAGTAAAATAAAGGCAAAGTAAATAGCAAAGGAAATAACTAAGTAGTAGGAGGGATAGACTCATGCAATATGAAGAAAACCCCATCTTGTTATCCTCGATGGCAACAATACAATACGTGCCTTGCTGCCCCTACTGTCACTGGGAAAGGACAGCGCAAGATTTAACCCAAAGCTAAGCACTTCTCCCATTGCAAGAAAGATCAATCTAGTAGGCCAAACCAAACTGATAATTCGAAGACACTTGCAAAGATAACCAATCATACATAAAAGAATTCAGAGAAGATCTAAATATTGTTCATAGATAGACTTGATCATAAACCCACAATTCATCGGTCTCAACAAGCACACCGCAAAAAGAAGATTACATCGAATAGTTCTCCACAAGAGAGGGGGAGCACATTGTATTGAGATCCAAAAAGAGAGAAGAAGACATCTAGCTACTAACTATGGACCCGTAGGTCTGAGGTAAACTACTCACACTTCATCGGAGGGGCTATGGTATTGATGTAGAAGCCCTCCGTGATCGATGCCCCCTCCGGCGGAGCTCCGGAACAGGCCCCAAGATGGGATCTCATGGATACAGAAAGTTACAGCGGTGGAATTAGGGTTTTGGCTCCATTTCTGATCGTTTGGGGGTACGTAGGTATATATAGGAGGAAGGAGTACGTCGATGGAGCAACAGGGGGCCCACGAAGGTCGAGGGCGTGCCTGGGGGGGTAGGCGCGCCCCCCTACCTCATGGAATCCTCTTTTCTTTCTTGATGTAGGGTCCAAGTCTCCCGGGTCTTGTTCGTTGAGAAAATCACGTTCCCGAAGGTTTCATTCCGTTTGGACTACATTTGATATTCCTTTTCTTCGAAACCCTAAAACAGGCAAAAAACAGCAATTCTGGGCTGGGCCTCCGGTTAATAGGTTAGTCCCAAAAGTAATATAAAAGTGGATAGTAAAGCCCAATAATGTCCAAAACAGTAGATAATATAGCATGGAGCAATCAAAAATTATAGATACGTTGGAGACGTATCAGCAATCTCCATCATCATCTTCACCAGCACCATCTCCTCTCAAAACCCTAGTTCATCTCTTGTATCCAATTCTTGTCTCTAAGTCCAGGATTGGTACTTGTGGGTTGCTAGTAGTGTTAATTACTTCGTGTAGTTGATGCTAGTTGGTTTACTTGGTGGAAGATCATATGTTCAGATCCTATATGCATATTAATACCCCTCTGATTATGAACATGAATATGCTTTGTGAGTAGTTACGTTTGTTCCTGAGGACATGGGAGAAGTCTTGCTATTAGTAGTCATGTGAATTTGGTATTCGTTCGATATTTTGATGAGATGTATGTTGTCTCTCCTCTAGTGGTGTTATGTGAATGTTGACTACATGACACTTCACCATTATTTGGGCCTAGAGGAAGGCATTGGGAAGTAATAAGTAGATGACGGGTTGCTAGTGACAGAAGCTTAACACCTAGTTTATGTGTTGCTTCGTAAGGGGCTGATTTCGATCCATATGTTTCATCCTATGGTTAGGTTTACCTTAATACGTTTGTTGTAGTTGCGGATGCTTGCAATAGAGGTTAATCATAAGTGGGATACTTTTCCAAGTAAGGGCAGCACCCAAGCACCGGTCCACCCACATACCAAATTATCAAAGTACCGAACGCGAATCATACGTGATGAAAACTAGCTTGACGATATTCCCATGTGTCCTCGGGAGTGCTTTACATCATATAAGAGTTTGTCCAGGCTTGTCCTTTGCTATAAAAAGGATTGGGCCATCTCGGTGCACCTTATTTACTTTTATTACTTGCTACTCGTTACAAATTATCCTATCACAAAACTATTTGTTACCTATTATTTCAGTTCTTGCAGAGAATACCTTGCTGAAAACCGCTTATCATTTCCTTCTGCTCCTCGTTGGGTTCGACACTCTTACTTATCGAAAGGACTATGATAGATCCCCTATACTTGTGGGTCATCAAGACTCTTTTCTGGCGCCGTTGCCGGGGAGTGAAGCGCCTTTGGTAGGTGGAATTTGGTAAGGAAAATTTTATATAGTGTGCTGAAATTTACTGTCACTTGTTACTATGCAAAGTAATCCTTTGAGGGGCTTGTTCGGGGTATCTTCACCCCGACCAGTAGAGCAAAGAGTTGCTCCTCAACCTATTGAACCTACTGAAAATGAAAATGTCTGCTTTGAAATTCCTTCGGGTATGTTAGAAAAACTGCTAGCTAATCCTTTTGTAGGAGATGGAACAAAGCATCCTGATGAGCACCTAATATATGTGGATGAAGTTTGTGGATTATTTAAGCTTGCATGTGTGCCCAGAGATGTTATTAAGAAGAAGGTCTTCCCTTTATCTTTGAAGGGAGATGCATTGACATGGTATAGGCTATGTGATGATATGGGGACATGGAACTACAAACGATTGAAATTGGAATTTCATCAGAAGTTTTATCCTATGCATCCTGTTCATCGTGATCACAATTATATATATAATTTCTGGCCTCACGAAGGAGAAATCATCGCTCAATCTTGGAGGAGGCTTAAATCAATGTTATATTCATGCCCCAATCATGAGCTCTCAAGAGAAATGATTATTCAAAATTTATATGCTCGGCTTTCTGATAACAATCGCACCATGCTCGATACTTCTTGTGCTGGACTATTTAATTCAAATGGGATTTATTGGAAAGAATTAAACGCAACTCTGAAGATTGGGACCTCGACGAAGGTAAGGAGTCAGGTATGACACCTAAATTTGATTGTGTTAAATCTTTTATGGATACCGATGTTTTTCGTAAATTTAGCACTAAATATGGACTTGACTCTGAGATAGTAGCTTCTTTCTATGAATCTTTTGCTACTCGTGTTGATCTCCCTAGGGAGAAGTGGTTTAAATATCATCCTCCCATTGAAGTAAAAGTAGCTGCACCTATTAAAGTTGAATAAAAGACTATCACTTATAATGATCCTATTGTTCCTATTTCTTATGTTGAGAAACCACCTTTCCCTGTTAGGATAAAGGATCATGCTAAAGCTTCAACTGTGGTTCGTAAAAGCAATATTAGAACTTATAAACCTCCTGAGAAAATTAAATTTGAACCTAATATTGCTATTGTTAAAGATCTCTTGTCTGATAATATTGATGGGCATGTTATTCATTTCCGTGATGAGACTGCTAGAATTGCTAAACCTTGTGCTAAAGATAAACCTAGATCTTTGGCAGGCATGCCTGTTATTTCTGTTAAAATAGGAGATCATTGTTATCATGGCTTATGTGATATGGGTGCTAGTGCTATACCTCATGACTTATACAAAGAAATTATGCATGATATTGCACCTGCTGAGATAGAAGATATTGATCTCACAATTAAACTTGCCAATAGAGATACTATTTCACCAATTGGAATTGTTAGAGATGTTGAAGTCTTGTGAGGGAAAACTAAATATCCTACTGATTTTCTTGTTCTTGGTTCCCAATAAGATAGCTTTTGTCCCATTATATTTGGTAGACCCTTCTTGAACACTGTTAATGCTAAGATAGATTTCAAAAAGGATGTTGTTACTATTGGTTTAGGTGATATGTCTCATGAGTTCAACTTTTCTAAATTTCGTATACAACACCGTGAAGAGGAATTGCCTTGTAAAGATGAAATTATTGGTCTTGCTTCTATTGCCGTATCTCCTAGTGATCCTTTATAACAATATTTGCTAGACCATGAAAATGATATGTTTATGAATGAAAGAAGGGAAATAGATGAAGTATTCTTTAAACAGGAACCCATCCCGAAACACAATTTGCCTGTTGAAATCCTAGGGGATCCTCCTCCACCCAAGGATGTGCCGTGTTTGAACTCAAACTGTTACCCGATACTCTTAAATAAGCTTATCTTGATGAGAAAAAGATATATCCTGTTATTATTAGTGCTAACCTTTCAGAGTATGAAGAAGAGAGATTATTGAAAACTCTGAAGAAGCACCGTGCTGCTATTGGATATACTCTTGATTATCTTAAGGGCATTAGTCCCACTCTATTTCAACGCAAAATAAATTTGGAGGAAGATGCCAAACCAGTTCGTGATCATCAACGATGGCTGAATCCTAAGATGAAGGAAGTGGTAAGAAAGGAAATAGTAAAGCTTCTTGAGGCAGATATAATTTATCCCGTTGCTGATAGTCAGTGGGTTTGTCCAATGAGTCCCTAAGAAGGGAGGTATTACTGTCGTTCCTAATGATAAAGATGAGTTGATCCCGCAAATAATTATTACAGGTTATAGGATGGTAATTGATTTCTGCAAATTAAATAAAGCTACTAAAAAAGATCATTACCCCTTACCTTTTATCGATCAAATGCTAGAAAGATTATCCAAACATACACATTTTTGCTTTCTAGATGGTTATTCTGGTTTCTCTCAAATACCTGTGTCTGCCAATGATCAATCAAAGACTACTTTTACTTGCCCTTTTGGTACTTTTGCTTATAGACGTATGCCTTTTGGTTTATGTAATGCACCTGCTACCTTTCAAAGATGCATGATGGCTATATTCTCTGACTTTTGTGAAAAGATTTGTGAGGTTTTCATGGACGATTTTTTCGTCTATGGATCCTCTTTCGATGATTGCTTAAGCAACCTTGATCGAGTTTTGCAAAGAAACTAATCTTGTCTTGAATTGGGAAAGTGCCACTTTATGGTTAATGAAGGTATTGTCTTCGGGCATAAAGTTTTTGAAAGAGGTATTGAAGTTGATAAAGCTAAAGTTGATGCTATTCAAAAGATGCCATGTCCCATGGATATCAAAGGTATAAGAAGTTTCCTTGGTCACGCCGGTTTTTATAGGAGTTTCATTAAGGACTTCTCAAAAATTTCTCGGCCTCTGACTAATTTATTACAATAAGATATACAATTTTTTTCGATGATGATTGCGTAGAAGCATTTGAAATACTTAAGAAAGCATTAACCTCTACACCTATTGTTTAGCCACCTGATTGGAATTTACCTTTTGAAATTATGTGTGATGCTAGTGATTATGCTGTAGGTGTTGTTCTAGGGCAAAGAGTTGATACGAAATTAAATGTTATTCAATATGCTAGTAAAACTCTAGACAATGCTGAGAGAAATTATGGTACTACTGAAAAAGAATTCTTAGCAGTTGTATTTGCTTGTGATAAGTCCAGACCTTATATTGTTGATTCTAAAGTAACTATTCACACGGATCATGCTACTATTAAATACCTTATGGAAAAAAAGATGCTAAACCTAGACTCATTAGATGGGTTCTCCTGCTACAAGAATTTGATTTGCATATTATTGATAAAAAGGGAGCTGAGAACCCCGTTGCAGACAACTTGTCTAGGCTAGAGAATGTTCTTGATGACCCACTACCTATTCATGATAGCTTTCCTGATGAACAATTAAATGTTATAAATGCTTCTCATAATGCTCCATGGTATGCTGATTATGCTAATTACATTGTTGCTAAATTTATACCACCTAGTTTCACATACCAGCAAAAGAAAAAGCTCTTCTATGATTTGAGACATTACTTTTGGGATGACCACACCTTTATAAAGAAGGAGTAGATGGTGTTATTAGACATTTTGTACCTGAGCATGAACAGGAACAGATCCTACGCAAGTGTCACTCCGAGGCTTATGGAGGACACCATGCTGGAGATAGAACTGCACACAAGGTATTGCAATCCGGTTTTTATTGGCCTACTCTCTTCAAGGATGCCCGTAAGTCTGTCTTGTCTTGTGATGAATGTCAAAGAATTGGTAATATTAGTCGACGTCAAGAAATGCCTATGAATTATTCACTTGTTATTGAACCATCTGATGTTTGGGGCTTTGATTATATAGGACATTTTCGTGCCTCTAATGGATACACACATATTTTAGTTGTTGTTGATTACGTTACTAAGTGGGTAGAAGCTATTCCAACTAGTAGTGCTGATCATAAGACTTCTATTAAGATGCTTAAAGAAGTTATTTTTCCGAGGTTTGGAGTCCCTAGATATTTAATGACTGATGGTGGTTCACATTTTATTCATGGTGCTTTCCGTAAAATGCTTGCTAAATATGATGTTAATCATAGAATTGCCTCACCTTATCACCCACAGTGTAGTGGTCAAGTAGAATTGAGTAATAGAGAGCTCAAATTAATTTTGCAAAAGACTGTTAATAGATCTAGAAAGAATTGGTCCAAGAAACTTGATGATGCATTATGGGCCTATAGAACTGCATATAAAAATCCTATGGGTATGTCTCCGTATAAAATGGTTTATGGAGAAGCATGTCACTTACCTCTCGAACTAGAACATAAGGCTTATTGGGCTATTAAAGAGCTCAATTATGATTTCATACTTGCCGGTGAGAAGAGGTTATTTGACATTAGCTCACTTGATGAATTGAGAACCCAAGCCTATGAGAATGCCAAATTATTTAAAGAAAAAGTTAAAAGATAGCATGACAAAAGACAAAAGCATGAGTTTAATGTAGGTGATTATGTATTATTATACAACTCTCGTTTATGATTTTTTGCAGGAAAATTTCTCTCTAAATGGGAAGGTCGATACGTTATCGAGGAGGTCTATCGTTCCGGTGCCATAAAAATCAACAACTTCGAAGGCACAAACCCGAAGGTGGTGAACGGTCAAAGAATTAAACATTATATCTCAGGTAATCCTATAAATGTTGAAACCAATGTTATTGAAACCGTAACCCCGGAGGAATACATAAGGGACATTTTCCGGAATGTTTCAGACTCCAAAAAGGAATAGGTATGTGGTACGGTAAGTAAACCGACTCCAAAACAGTTTTTATGGCAATATTTCCCCGTTTTGGAATATTTAGAAAAATAGAAAATTAAGAAGCAGTTCGGGAAGGACACGAGGCCTCCACGAGGGTGGAGGGCGCGCGCCCCTACCTCGTGGGCACCTCGTGTGCTCTCCGGACTCCATTTTATTACACGACACGTATTTTGATCGGTAAAAATTCATTATATAACCTCCCGAAGGTTTTGACCACCGTATCACGCAAAAATCTCTTGTTCTTGTTTCGAGCTATTTTCTGCCAGGGTTGTCAACGCTAGGCATCATGTCGTCTCCCTCCTCCTCCAACAATAAGGGCAACGATGCTTGGCTAATGAAGATAGAGCTGAAGAGAGAAGAACCCATGGAGATCAACAAGGATGAAGGGATCAAGAAAGCCACAGAGGACCAAGCTCCGCCAACAGAAGACATCCTTCAACTTGATCACAATCTTCTTACCCCAACTGAGATCGAAGCTTTCAAGATGATTGAGTTAGCTCGTATACAAAATAAGTATCTCACACGTGAAAATATTTTGTTGAAGGAGCATATCATCGCACTCAAAGGCATTATCCGCAAGTTAGAAGACCTCCTATGCTCGATGTGTGACTATCCATCATCAACAACTCCACTTTCTTCACCAACAAAGGAGACATAATCACATGGGTATGGGCACTCCCCTTCGCAACTGCCAAGCTTGGGGGAGTGCCCCGGTATCGTATCACCATCACTTTTATCTTTACCGTTTTCTTAGTTCGATCATTTTGGTAATATCTTGATCTAGTAGAATAAAGTTTTAGTATGATCTAGTTGTGAGTTTTGCTTTATGATCCTTCATTGTAATCGAGTCTGTGAGCTATATATAATAAAGATTAGTGTTGAGTCAAGGGCTTGATTATTTTTCCATGATCTTGAATGAATAAAAGAAAAGAGAAAGAATAAAACGAAACAAAGAGATCATTTGGATCTTATGGAGAGTAATGGGCTCACATAGAAAGAGTATGATGATTAAAAGTTGTTGAGAGTTGACAAACATAGTTTTGGTCATCGTTGCAATTAATAGGAAGTAATAAAGAAAGAGAGGTCTTCACATATAAATATACTATCTTGGACATCTTTTATGATTGTGAGCACTCATTAAAATATGACATGCTAAAGAGTTGATGTTGGACAAGGAAGACAACGTAATGGGTTATGTTTTCTTACATCTGAGATAAATTATATTGTCATGGATCCTCCAACATGATTGAGCTTGTCTTTCCCCCTCATGTTAGCCAAATTCATCACACCAAGTAGAGATACTACTTGTGCTTCCAAACACCCTTAAACCAGTTTTTCCATGAGAGTCCACCATATCTACCTATGGATTGAGTAAGATCCTTCAAGTAAGTTGCCATCGGTGCAAGCAATAAAAAAGTGCTCTCTAAATATGTATGACTTATTAGTGTGGGAGAAAATAAGCTTTATACGATCGTGTGATATGGAATAAATAAAAGCGACAGACTGCATAATAAAGGTCCATATCACAAGTGGCAATATAAAGTGACGTTCTTTTGCATTAAGATTTTGTGCAACCAACCATAAAAGCGCATGACAACCTCTGCTTCCCTCTGCGAAGGGCCTATCTTTTACCTTTATCTCCTACCTTACATAAGAGTCATGGTGATCTTCACCCTTCCTTTTTACATTTTATCTTTTGGCAAGCACAACATGTTGGAAAGATCCTGGTATATATGGCTAATTGGATGTGAGTTTTCATGAACTATTATTGTTGACGTTACCCTTGAGGTAAAACATTGGGAGGCAAAATTATAAGCCCCTATCTTTCTCTGTGTTCGATTAAAACTCCATACCCATAAGTATTGCATGAGTGTTAGCAATTGTGAAAGACTATATGATAGTTGAGTATGTGGACTTCCTGAAAAGCTCTTATATTGATTCTTTCCTATGTTATGATAAATTGTAATTGCTCCAATGACTGAGATTATAGTTTGTTAGTTTTCAATGAAATCTATGATTCATACTTGAAATTGTGATTGAATTGTTACTCTAGCATAAGAGATCATATGACAAGAATTATATAAGTTGTTGTTCTAAGAATGATCATGACGCCCTCATGTCCGTATTTTATTTCTATTGACACCTCTATCTCTAAACATGTGGACATATTTTTCGATTTCGGCTTTCGCTTGAGGACAAGCGAGGTCTAAGCTTGGGGGAGTTGATACGTCCATTTTGCATCATGCTTTTATATTGATATTTATTGCATTATGGGCTGTTATTACACCTTATGTCACAATACTTATGCCTATTCTCTCTTATTTTACAAGGTTTACATAAAGAGGGAGAATGCCGGCAGCTGGGATTCTGGGCTGGAAAAGGAGCAAATATTAGAGACCTATTCTGCACAGCTCCAAAAGTCCTGACACTTCACGGAAGACATTTTTAGAATATATAAAAAAATTGCGCACAAGAAGTTCACCATGGGGGCCACACCCTGCCCATGAGGGTGGGGGGCGCCCTACCCCCTGGGCGCCCCCCCTACCTTGTGGGCCCCCTAGTGGCCCTCCGATGGCTATCTTCTGCTATATGGAGTCTTTCGATGAGGAAAAAAAATCATAATCCATCTTTCCGGATGAGACTCCGCCGCCACGAGGTGGAACCTTGGCGGAACCAATCTAGGGCTCCGGCGGAGCTGTTCTGCTGGGGAAACTTCCCTCCCGGAGGGGGAAATCATCGCCATCGTCATCACCAATGCTCCTCTCATAGGGAGAGGACAATCTTCATCAACATCTTCACCAGCACCATCTCCTCTCAAAACCCTAGTTCATCTCTTGTATCCAATTCTTGTCTCTAAGTCCAGGATTGGTACCTGTGGGTTGCTAGTAGTGTTAATTTCTCCTTGTAGTTGATGCTAGTTGGTTTACTTGGTGGAAGATCATATGTTCAGATCCTATATGCATATTAATACCCCTTTGATTATGAACATGAATATGCTTTGTGAGTAGTTACGTTTGTTCCTGAGGACATGGGAGAAGTCTTGCTATTAGTAGTCATGTGAATTTGGTATTCGTTCGATATTTTGATGAGATGTATGTTGTCTCTCCTCTAGTGGTGTTATGTGAACGTCGACTACATGACACTTCACAATTATTTGGGCCTAGAGGAAGGCATTGAGAAGTAATAAGTAGATGATGGGTTGCTAGAGTGACAGAAGCTTAAACCCTAGTTTATGCGTTGCTTCGTAAGGGGCTGATTTGGATCCATATGTTTCATGCTATGGTTAGGTTTACCTTAATACTTTTGTTGTAGTTGCAGATGCTTGCAATAGAGGTTAATCATAAGTGGGATACTTGTCCAAGTAAGGGCAGAACCCAAGCACCGGTCCACCCACATACCAAATTATCAAAGTACCGAACGTGAATCATATGAACGTGATGAAAACTAGCTTGACGATATTCCCATGTGTCCTCGGGAGCGCTTTACATCATATAAGAGTTTGTCGAGGCTTGTCCTTTGCTACAAAAAGGATTGGGCCATCTTGCTGCACCTTATTTACTTTTATTACTTGCTACTCATTACAAATTATCCTATCACAAAACTATCTGTTACCTATTATTTCAGTGCTTGCAGAGAATACCTTGCTGAAAACCGCTTATCAATTCCTTCTGCTCCTCATTGGGTTCGACACTCTTACTTATCGAAAGGACTACGATAGATCCCCTATACTTGTGGGTCATCACGTTCCCAAAAGTTGTGTGACAAACACTTGGCATATGGAGTAGCAAAAGTAGGATCATGCTCATACAAGTCTTTGATATGCTCAAAACCAATGATATCCAATTCAAGTTGAGTGACAAGCATGCATATGCGAGAAAGGGCATTCGCTACCATGTTTTCCTTACCCTTAATGTACTTGATGACATAAGGAAAAGACTCAATAAATTCACTCCACTTAGCATGACGCTTGTTCAACTTGGTCTGGCCCTTAAGATACTTGAGAGTCTCATGATCGGTATGAATGATAAACTCATGGGGACGAAGGTAATGTTCCCATTCATGCAAGACGCGCACTAAAGCATAGAGCTCTTTGTCATAGATGAGGTAATTGAGTTGCGCGCCGGACAGTTTCTCGCTAAAGTAAGCTATGGGGCGCTTCTCTTGCGTTAACACACCTCCTATGCCATTACCACTAGCATCGCAATGAATCTCAAAGGTTTTGTCAAAGTTGGGTAAAGCAAGCACGGGAGCATGAGTAAGCAAGTTCTTGAGCTCATTGAAAGCGGTATCTTGGGATGGTCCCCAAACAAAAGGCGCATTCTTCTTGCTCAAAGCATGTAAAGGCGAAGCAATGGTGCTAAAATCCTTCACAAAGCGACGATAGAAGCCCGTAAGGCCAAGAAAGCTACGCACTTGTTGCAAATTGGTTGGTTGTGGCCAAGTCTTAATAGCATTGATCTTGGACTCATCAACATGAACACCCTTAGAGGAAACAACAAAACCCAAGAAAACGAGCTTGTCAACGCCAAAAAGGCATTTCTCCATATTAGCATAGAGATGCTCCTTTCGAAGAGTTTGCAAAACGGTTCTAACATGGGTGACATGCTCTTTGAGAGACTTGCTAAAAACAAGGATATCATCAAAGTAGACCACAACAAATATACCAATGTAAGGGCGAAAAACGTGATTCATAAGACGCATAAAAGTACCCGGTGCTTTAGAGAGACCCATAGGCATGACTAACCATTCATACCAGCCAAACTTGGTTTTGAAAGCGGTTTTCCATTCATCACCCTCTTGTATGCGGATTTGATAGTAACCACTCTTAAGATCATTTTTTGAAAAGATAGTGGCACCACTAAGTTCATCAAGCATGTCATCAAGGCGTGGAATGGGATACCTATAGCTAATGGTGATAGCATTGATAGGTCTACAATCGGAGCACATGCGAAAGCTACCGTCTCGTTTTGGCACAAGAATGACCGGGACGGCACAAGGCCTCAAACTTTCACGCACATGTCCATGGTCTATAAGATGATTTACTTGCCTTTGTATTTCTTTAGTTTCTTCGGGGTTGACGCGGTAGGGAGCTTTGTTCGGAAGTGGTGCTCCGGGGATGAGGTCGATGCGGTGCTCAATGCCTCGTAGTGGAGGTAGTCCCGGAGGTAGCTCGTCAGGGAAAACGTCTTGAAATTCCTGCAGGAGAGAAGACAACACTAGAGGAAGAGTGTGAGAAGTGTTAGTTTTTGGTGCATTGTCCTTGCACACAAGGACGTAGTGTAGGACACTAGATGGGTTCTCACACACTCCTCTTATCTCACTTTTGGTGGCAAATAGGACTAGGTTCTTCTTTTCGCTCATCGTGGAGGTGTTCGATTTGGGCTTGTGGCGCTCACTCTCTTTTTGGTGGCTCGCTCTCTCGCTATGATCTCCACGATGAGTGGCTTGCTTATTGGCGACAACTTGGCTTGGATACAGGGGACAAAGTACATACTCGTTGCCCTTCATCTTGAAGATGTAGTGGTTCGTTCAACCATTGTGGATGACTCCTCTATAAAATTGCCATGGGCTTCCAAGAAGAAGATGACAAACAGTCATTGGAACGACGTCGCACTCCAAGGTGTCTTCGTAGGCGCCAATTTTGAAGGAGACTTGTACTCGGTGCTCGACTTGGATAGTGCCGGAGTCGCTAAGCCATTGCACTTTGTATGGATGTGGATGCTTCGTCTTGGGCAATTGGAGCTTGGAGCAAAGTTCTTCACTTGCGAGATTATGACAACTCCCTCCATCGGTGATGACCTTGACGGATCGTCCATTGATGTTGGCCTTGGTATGGAATATGTGGGTTGGTCTTCTTCTTGGTGATGTTGTAGAGTCAAGACCTTGGAGACAACAAGAGCGGGACTTGAATCTTCATCGCAAAATACTTGTTCTTCTTCATCGTTCACTTGTCGGTGCATGGTGACTTGCTCGATGGCTTCCATTTCGCCTTCACTCATTGAGTCATAAGTGACATCATCATTAAGGATCATGGTTCGCTTGTTGGTGCATTCATAGGACTTGTGGCCTCGGCCTCCGCAAGTGAAACACTTGAAGGAACTCATCTTGACGGTCTCATCGGTTGGGGTTGATGATGATGAAGCTCTCGGCTTGAAGTTGCTCGTAGGAGGATGACTTTGAGTTGACGAAGGTTTCTTGGAACTCGACTTGTCGACATTGCTTGTAGAAGGCTTGGTAGACGGTGTTGGAGTCGTTGAAGCTTGGTTGTTGGAGAATCCGTAGGACTTGGATGAGAACTTGGCATACTTGAAATCATCTTGCACTTGGCGTTCCGCTTTGGTAGCTTGATCCACTAGCTCAATGAGGTTCGAGTATGGTTGGAAGTCGGCGATCTTCTTGATGGGATGGTTGAGTCCATTCAAGAAACATGCCATAGTTTGCTCATCGTCTTCCGTGACATTGGCTCGTATCATGGCAATCTCCATCTCCTTGTAGTACTCTTCAACGCTCTTGGTTCCTTGCTTGAGTAGTTAGAGTTTCTTGAAGAGGTCGTGGTTGTAGTAGGTAGGCACGAAGCGTGCTCTCATGACATCCTTCATTTGCGCCCAAGTAGTGATGGGTGGTTCACCTCTTGCCTCTCGGTGCTTGATACGTCTCCAACGTATCTATAATTTTTGATTGCTCCATGCTATATTATCTACTGTTTTGGACATTATTGGGCTTTATTATCCACTTTTATATTATTTTTGGGACTAACCTATTAACCGGAGGCCCAACCCAGAATTGTTGTTTTTTGCCTGTTTTATGGTTTCGAAGAAAAGGAATATCAAACGGAGTCCAAACGGAATGAAACCTTCGGGAACGTGATTTTCTCACCGAATACAACTCAGGAGACTTGGACCCTACGTCAAGCCAACTAACAGGAGGCCACGGGGTAGGGGGCGCACCTGCCCCCCCTAGGCGCGCCCTCCACCCTCGTGAGCCCCCTGTTGCTCCACCGACGTACTTCTTCCTTCTATATATACCCATGTACCCCCAAACGATCAGATACAGAGCCAAAACCCTAATTCCACCACCGTAACTTTCTGTATCCACGAGATCCCATCTTGGGGCCTGTTCTGGAGCTCCGCTGGAGGGGGCATCGATCACGGAGGGCTCCATTGGCGTACTTCTTCCTTCATGTCCTATTATTCTTGGTAGACCTTTCCTTAGAACGATTGGTGCAATTATTGATATGAAGGAAGGAAATATTAGATTCCAATTTCCATTAAGGAAAGACATGGAACACTTTCCTAGAAAGAAAATGAAATTACCTTATGAATCTATTATGAGAGCCACTTATGGATTGTCTACCAAAGATGGCAATACCTAGATATATTCTTGCTTGTTATGCCTAGCTAGGGGCGTTAAACGATAGTGCTTGTTGAGAGGCAACCCAATTTTATTTCTATTCCTTTCTTTTTGCTCCTGCTTAGTAATAAATAAATTATTTAGCCTTTGTTTTGGTTGTGTTTTTGTGTTTAATTAGTGTTTGTGCCAAGTAGAACCGTTGGGAAGACTTGGGGAAAGTCTTGTTGAACTTGCTGTAAAAAACAGAAACTTTAGCGCTCACGAGAACTGCTGTAATTTTTATTTTTAAAGTGCTATTTAGTTAATTCTTTTTGCAGATGATTAATAGATAAATTCCTCACGTCCAGAAATTTATTTTAGAATTTTTGGGGTTCCAGATCTTGAGCTAACTACAGATTACTACAGACTGTTCTGTTTTTGACAGATTCTGTTTTGCGTGTGTTGTTTGCTTATTTTGATGAATCTATGGCTAGTAAATTAGTTTATAAACCATAGAGAAGTTGGAATACAGTAGGTATAACATCCATATAAATAAATAATGAGTTCATTACAGTACCTTGAAGTGGTCTTTTATTTTCCTTCGCTAACGGAGCTCACGAGATTTTCTACTTTAAGTTTTGTGTTGTGAAGTTTTCAAGTTTTGGGTAAAGATTTGATGGATTATGGAACAAGGAGTGGCAAGAGAATAAGCTTGGGGATGCCCATGGAACCCCCAAGATAATCTAAGGACACCTAAAAGCCAAAGTTTGGGGATGCCCCGGAAGGCATCCCCTCTTTCGTCTACTTCTATCGGTAACTTTACTTGGAGCTATATTTTTATTTACCACATGATATGTGTTTTACTTGGAGCGTATTTCATTATTTGAGTCTTTGCTTGTTAGTTTACCACAATCATCCTTGCTGTACACATCTTTTGAGAGAGCCATACATGATTTGGAATTTGTTAGAATACTCTATGTGCTTCGCTTATATCTTTTGAGTTATATAATTTTGCTCTAGTGCTTCACTTATATCTTTTAGAGCACGGTGGTGGATTTGTTTTATAGAAACTATTGATCTCTCATGATTCACTTAGATTATTTTGAGAGTCTCAATAGCATGGTAATTTGCTTAAAATCCTAATATGCTTGGTATGCAAGATTAATAATAAAAACTTTCTTATGAGTGTGTTGATTACCATGATAAGTTTGATACTTGATAATTGTTTTGAGATATGGAGATGGTGATATTAAAGTCATGCTAGTTGAGTAGTTGTGGATTTGAGAAATACTTGTGTTGAAGCTTGTGATTCCCGTAGCATGCACGTATGGTGAACCACTATGTGATGAAGTCGGGGCATGATTTATTTATTGATTGTCTTCCTTATGAGTGGCGGTCGGAGACGAACGATAGACTTCTCCTACCAATCTATCCCCCTAGGACCATGCGCGTAATACTTTGCTTTGATAACTTGTAGATTTTCTCAATAAGTATATGAGTTCTTTATGACTAATGTTGAGTCCATGGATTATACACACTCTCACCCTTCCACCCTTGCTAGCCTCTCTAATACCGCGCACCTTTCGCCGGTATCATACACCCACCATATACCTTCCTCAAAACAGCCACCATACCTACCTATTATGGCATTTCCATAGCCATTCCGAGATATATTGCCATGCAACTTTCCACCATTTCGTTTATGACACACTCCATCATTGTCATATTGCTTAGCATGATCATGTAGTTGACATAGTATTTGTGGCAAAGCCACCGTTCATAATTCTTTCATACTTGTCACTCATGCATCATTGCATATCCCAGTACACCGCCCGAGGCATTCACATAGAGTCATATTTTGTTCTAAGTATCGAGTTGTAATTGTTGAGTTGTAAGAAAAATAAAAGTGTGATGATCATCATTATTAGAGCATTGTCCCAGTGAGGAAAGGATGATGGAGACTATGATTCCCCCACAAGTCGGGATGAGACTCCAGACGAAAAATAAAAAAAGGAGAAATAAAAGAGGCCAAAAAAGGAAAAAAAAGAAAAGGCCCAAATAAAAAAAGGAAAATGAGAGAAAAAGAGAGAAGGTACAATGTTACTATCCTTTTACCACACTTGTGCTTCAAAGTAGCAACATGATCTTCATAGTAGAGAGTCTCTCATGTTATCACTTTCATATACTAGTGGGAATTTTTCATTATAGAACTTGGCTTGTATATTCCAATGATGGGCTTCCTCCAAAATGCCGTAGGTCTTCATGAGCAAGCAAGTTGGATGCACACCCACTTAGTTTCTTTTTGAGCTTTCATATACTTATAGCTCTAGTGCATCCGTTGCATGGCAATCCCTACTCACTCACATTGATATCAATTGACGGGCATCTCCATAGCCCGTTGATATGCCTAGTTGATGTGAGACTATCTTCCCATTTTTGTCTTCTCCACAACCACCACTCTATTCCACCTATAGTGCTATATCCATGGCTCATGCTCATGTATTGCGTGAAGATTGAAAAAGTTTTGAGAATGTCAAAAGTATGAAACAATTGCTTGGCTTGTCATCGGGGTTGTGCATGATTTAAATATTTTGTGTGGTGAAGATAGAGCATAGCCAGACTATATAATTTTGTAGGGATAACTTTCTTTAGCCATGTTATTTTGAGAAAACATAATTGCTTTGATTAGTATGCTTGAAATATTATCATTTCTATGTCAATATAAAATTTTGTCTTGAATCTTTCGGATCTGAATATTCATACCACAATTAAGAAGAATTACATTAAAATTATGCCAAGTAGCACTTCGCATCAAAAATTCTGTTTTTATCATTAACCTACTTGAGGACGAGCAGGAATTAAGCTTGGGGATGCTTGATACGTCTCCAACGTATCTATAATTTCTGATTGCTCCATGCTATATTATCTACTGTTTTGGACATTATTGGGCTTTATTATCCACTTTTATATTATTTTGGGACTAATCTATTAACCGGAGGACCAGCCCAGAATTGCTATTTTTTGCCTGTTTTAGGGTTTCGAAGAAAAGGAATATGAAACGGAGTCCAAACGGAATGAAACCTTCCGGAACATGATTTTCTCACCGAATACAACTTAGGAGACTTGGACCCTACATCAAGCCAACTAACAGGAGGCCATGAGGTAGGGGGGCACGCCTCCCCCCCCCCACCACCCCCAGGCGCGCCCTCCACCCTCGTGGGCCCCCTTTTGCTCCACTGACGTACTTCTTCCACCAATATATACCCACGTACCCCCAAACGATCAGATACGGAGCCAAAAACCTAATTCCACCGTCGTAACTTTCTGTATCCACGACATCCCATCTTGGGGCCTGTTCCGGAGCTCCGCCGGAGGGGGCATCGATCACGGAGGGCTTCTACATCAACACCATAGCCTCTCCGATGAAGTGTGAGTAGTTTACTTCAGACCTACGGGTCCATAGTTAGTAGCTAGATGGCTTCTTCTCTCTTTTTGGACCTCAATACAATGTTCTCCCCCTCTCTTGTGGAGATCTATTCAATGTAATTTTCTTTTTGCGGTGTGTTTGTTGAGACCGATGAATTGTGGATTTATGATCAAGTCTATCTATGAATAATATTTGAATCTTCTCTGAATTCTTTTATGTATGATTGGTTATCTTTGCAAGTCTCTTCGAATTATCAGTTTGGTTTGGCCTACTAGATTGATCTTTCTTGCAATGGGAGAAGTGCTTAGCTTTGGGTTCAATCTTGCGGTGTCCTTTCCCGGTGACAGTAAGGGAAGCAAGGCACGTATTGTATTGTTGCCATCGAGGATAACAAGATGGGGTTTTCTTCATATTGCATGAGTCTATCCCTCTACATCATGTCATCTTGCTTAAGGCGTTACTTTGTTTTTAACTTAATACTCTAGATGCATGCTGGACAGCGGTCGATGAGTGGAGTAATAGTAGTAGATGCAGGCAGGAGTCGGTCTACTTGTCTCGGACGTGATGCCTATATACATGATCATACCTAGATATTCTCATAACTATGCTCAATTCTGTCAATTGCTCAATAGTAATTTGTTCACCCACCATAGAATACTTATGGTCTCGAGAGAATCCACTAGTGAAACCTATGGCCCCCGGGTCTATCTTTATCATATTAATCTCCTACTACTTAGTTATTTACTTTGCTATTTACTTTTCCATTATTTTACTTTGCATCTTTATCATAAAAATACCAAAAATATTATCTTATCATATCTATCAGATCTCACTCTTGTAAGTGGCCCTATAGGGATTAACAACCCCTATTTGCATTGGTTGCGAGGATTTATTTGTTTTGTGCAGGTACGAGGGACTCGCACGTAGCCTCCTACTGGATTGATACCTTGGTTCTCAAAAACTGAGGGAAATACTTACGCTACTTAGCTGCATCATCCCTTCCTATACGGGGAAAACCAACGAAGTGCTAAAAGAGGTAGCAGCGCTCTATGACTTGTTCCCACCAAATGAGGACATAGTCTTGGAACTCAAGGGATGCCATCGCGATCTTCTTCTCTTCTTCATAGTTGTGCAAACGGAAGATCTTGTCAACTTTCAATGCCCATGAAAGGTACTCTTCGAGATCGTTGCTTCCATTGAACTTGGGCATGGTGAACTTGAGATTTCCGTAGCGTTGTTCTTTATTGTTTTGGGGTCGTGGATGATGACGCCCATGTTGTTGATGATTGTTCAACTCATGGTGCTCTTGACGCGAAGGGTTTCCAACCTCATGTTTCTCTTGTCGTGGATGATCTCCATTGTCTTCATGCTCTTGATGAACTTGTTGGTCTTGATGTGCTTGTGGAGGAGCTTGTCGAGCTCGAGGAGGAACTTGAAGATGCACGCGATCTTGATAAATCCTCTCGCGAACTTCTTCGTGAAGTGCTTCTGCGTGTTCATGAGCTTGTCTTCCTCTGTCGGCTACGGCTCGACTTGAATCGTGTAGAGCTTGTTGCGCCTCAAGTGCTTGAGCTTCACAGAGGTGTTCTTCTTGGCGTTGTGCCTCGGCATCTTGTGCAACTTGGTGTAGACGCGCTCGCACTTCCTCTTCATGTTGGCATTGTCGTTGTCGTTCTCGTTCTCGTGCTAGCGCAAAGGCCTCTTGGTTTTGACATCGTCGATGCTCTTGCGAGTCAGTGTCACGTAGAGGATTGAGGCTTGCTTGATGCTCGTTGCGTGTGGCACGGTGAAGAGTGTTGGATGTCGGTGTACTTGAGCCGGAGAGGGTGAAGTCGGATTGGCGACTTGAATGGCTCCTTCTTAAAGTGGAAGAAGAGCGGTTGAGCAACAAAGCACGAATCTCGTCCATTCTTGCGTCATTTTCTTGCTTGTTATCGTCGAGCTTGTGGTCGAAGTAGTCACTACTAGAAAAAAGGCTGTTAGTGGTGCACCTATTTTGGCTATTAATGGCGTACTATAGGTGCGTCACTATTACCATGCCACTAGTAACAAATACTAATGGCGCACCTCTGGTGCGCCATTAGTATTACAGGTAACAGTGGTGCACCTTGTGGTGCGCCATTACTATTGCTACAGGTGCGCCACTTGTATTGTTTTTTGAAATTTTTTGATTTTTTTCTGAATTTTGAAGGCCGGAAAATAGTAGTGGCGCACCGCCTAACCCCCACCGTGCGCCATTGCTATTTTTGAATTTTGAATTTGGATCCGGATCGCGAATTTTTTGCCCTTTTTTGCTCGTTTTTTTGCACGATATTTTTTCAAATTTTGTTCTCGTTTTTGGATCTTGTACGTTCTTTTGCCAAAGAGGAGCTCGCCTACATCGTCAGAGAGGAGGAGGAGGAGGTCACCGGAGAGGAGCTCGCCTGCATCGCCGGAGAGGAGGAGGAGGTCGCCGGAGAGGAGTTCACCAGAGAGGAGGGAGGAGAAACCGTGAGGGGAGGGG
>NC_041392.1:698925982-698935033 GCF_002162155.2 Triticum dicoccoides | reverse complement strand
GGAGGGGAGGAGAGGAGGGAGGAGGAGATCACCGGAGAGGAGGGAGGAGAACCCGTGAGGGGAGGGGAGGAGAGGAGGGAGGAGGAGGTCGCCAGAGAGGAGGAGGAGGAGGTCGCCGGAGAGGAGGAGGGGAGTATTGTGGAGGAGAGGAGGGGAGATGGAGTGGAGGAGAGGAGGAGATGGAGTGGAGGAGAAAAATGAAGATGTAAGGAGGAGAGGACCCCGCCCAGCCATATATACGGCATGGTAATCGCGCACCATGGGCAAGTGCGCCATCACTTAACTTTTTATTAATTTATTTTGAATTTTGAAGGCGGGAAGATAGTAATGGTGCACCTTGGGCAGGTGCGCCGTTACTAAAAAAATTATATTTTTTTGATTTATTTTGAATTTTGAAGGCGGGAAGATAGTAATGGCGCACCTTGGGCAGGTGCGCCATTACTAACTTTTTTTATTTTTTGATATAGTTTGAATTTTAAAGGCGAGAAGATAGTAATGGCGCACCATGGACAGGTGCGCCATTACTGAGTTTGAATTTGTTTGAATTTTTTTGCCTCTCCAGATCTTGAAAGCGCCGTAACTTTTTTTCTGTTAGGTTTTTGAGGATTCTAGAAAATCGAATACGGGCATAGCCGGTCAAATTCGGATGTAAATTTTCAAGTAGATGATTTTTCATATAAAAACTTTTTCATCGGAGGTCGTATGCAAACATTACGGCCATTTTACCGAAATACGGCGGCCTTTTGCAAAAAAATTCAAAATTCATGTTTGTTACTTTTCCTAACAACTAGAACACATAACACATGGGCATCTATTTTTTTGAATTTTTTTGAATCTTTTATCATTTTCTTTTATTTTTAAAAAAACCTAAAAGGCGATCCATGGGGTGTTTGTGTGTGTGAGACATAGCAATGGCGCACCACACCTAGGTGCGCCACTGCTATGTCAGTGGCGCACCTAGGTGTGGTGCGCCATTGCTATGTCTGGTGGGGGTGGATCCAAAAAATAGCAATGGCGCACTGCTCATGTGGTGCGCCATTAGTAAAAACAAAGCAATGGCTCACCCGATTCTGGTGCACCACTGCTATATAGCAGTGGCACACCACATACATGGTGCGCCATTAATGTCCATATTAGCTATAGTCGTTTTCCTAGTAGTGAGTCCCTTGTACGTTGCTCGGAGAGTCACAAGTCGGTGGCGAGGTTGTCGATGCGTTCACTCATAGCTTGTTGCTCTTGATGCAAAGCATGTTGTGCACCAAAGAGGTGACTCTTGGTGATGAAGGAGTTCATGTCGTCGTCTTGCTCCATGAAGAGTGGGTTGCTAGAAGTACTTGGCCTATCCATTATTGCAAGACAAACGTGAGTGGTGGAAAGAGAAGAACGAATACCAAATGTAGCTTGACAGAAGTTGAAAGTGGATCGATGATCACTCCAATGTAGGACAAGGAAATAGCACAATTGGTACTAGCTCTTGTCGGTTTCTCACACCTACACAAGTAAAAGCTTATGGTGGATCTTGGTTAGGATGGTGGCACAAAATTTGATGCAATTGTAAGTGAGCTTCAATAATGTTGGAAAAGATTCGCAAGATGCAATGTAACAAGTAGACCAAGCATATAAGGTACATGAAAACACACACGCAAAAGATAAGTGGGGTTGGGCAACCAAGGATGAGCCAAAATGTGGAATCCACAAAAATGCTCTTGTTGCACAACACTAGAGAGACGCTAGCACGATTGCACAATAGGCGGATGATGAAGCTATGTACCTAGGGTAGGGTCATGGATCTGTCCAACATACCCTCCCCAAGGACATCTCTACAAAGAATCAGAAGCAGTCAAAGAGAAACCATCATCCACTCGACCACGAAGATGTGCTCACTCGACCACCTTGAAGACACTCGACCACCAGAAGATGAGAAACCCTCCACTCTACAACAGTCAGGACTTAAACCATAGCTTTATGAGCATTTACAACAATTTACTGCAGACGTTACTAGTAACGCCCCTCCTTTATGAGCATTGAACCTTGTGTAACGGAGGGGAGCTGGGGTCCTGGCGTACTCTATATAAGCCGCCCCCTCCTCTGGGACAAGGGTTCGCACTTTCTGTAATTCACACGCATATATTTAGTCGACCGCCTCCGGGCTCCGACACGTAGGGCTGTTACTTCCTCCGAGAAGGGCCTGAACTCGTAAAACTCGTGTGTACAACTCCTCCATAGCTAGGATCTTGCCTCTACACTCCTACCCCCCTATTCTACTATCAGTCTTAGAACCACGACAGTTGGCGCCCACCGTGGGGCGGGTGTCTTAGCGACTTCTTGGAGAAGTTGCAATTTTTCCGATCCCCTTCATCATGGTTCCAGGCGGAGGTTTGGCTGAGGGCCGCGAGATCCGTCTCGGCGCGCTCGTGTTTGCCACCGACGACTCCGCTTGGCTTCAGGAGGAACCACTCGATGCCGACGCGCTCCCCGCCCGCGGGGCGACTCACTTTCGCGCGTGCATCCGCGGCGTCCTCCTGTGGCAGCCGTCGACCCAGTATCAGTCGACTCCAGCAGCTTTCCCCCTTCCTGTGGCCCGCCGGAGCAAACGCTCCGGTCGGTCTAGGCTTCGGTGGTGGGTGAAGCATGCGGTGGCCCGCAGTCGGACACCCCTCAAGTTGCGGCGATCGAGCCTGAAGAAACTCTCTATGGCATGTTCGGTCTGTCGACTGGCTCCGTAGAGACTGCATCCGAGTGCGACAGCAGCGACCCGGCGGCGGAAGTCCTGATGGTCAACGGACCACGCAGCCCTCCTGGCTTCAACCGTGAAGACGGAGGCGACGGGAACGGTGACCCGTCGTGCGTTCACGACGAGTACCGCCCCGAACCCCTCTCCTCGCAGCAGAGGGCGGAACTTCGCCGCCGGAACATGGATGGACTGGATACTCCTATAGTTGGAGAAACCCCTGAGGCCCGGGCCTTGGAGCAGGCGCGCTTGGCCAACCTGGCTGAGCGCACTCGACTGGAGAACCTCCAGAGCGCACTCGACGATCGCACTCGACAACGTGCTCCTGAGTCTAGTCGACGCCATCTTTTTCCACCTCCGACTCAGGTATACCGAACACCGATCTAGAATCTAGCAGCTGCTGCCCGGATAGCAGAGTCGATCCAACCTTCCCAATCAGAAGCTGGCCAAGGTCTGGTGCAGATCAGAGCCTTGCTTTGGGCAGCGGGAGAGCAGAATACGGTCGTATCACAGTCGCGGAATAGGATCCATAGCAGATCTGTGGTCGCAGACACAGTTCAGTCGACCCATAGCCCAAGATCGCCCCCGAGGCATGAGGGACGTGGAGATCGGCGTGATCAGTACAGAAACCGAGAGCAGTATGATCGATGTGCCGACCGCGATGATCGCCGTCGAGTGCCCACGCCTCCTCCAAGAAGTGGGTCATACGTGCCTCGGCCACATGAAGACAGACGCCCTCATGGTGTCGGACGAGGTATTCCAATCGACCCAGGGAACCAGGCTTTGATGCGAGATCTATTCTCGTGCAAGGCTTGGTCGACAGAAAAGAGCTCACCGAGAGGTCCATGACAGAGATCCGCAAACCAGCAACAGGGTGCATGTCTCTGGTCCAGAGTGCTTCAGCAGAGCTATCAGAGCTGCGGTGATTCCCCCCAACTTCAGCTTGGCGACTGGAGTCAGTAAGTTCACCGGAGAGTCCAAACCTGACACTTGGCTTGAAGACTACCGAGGGGCTGTCCAGATTGGTGGCGGAAATGATGAAGTGGAAATGAAACACCTTCCTCTGATGTTGGAGGGCTCGGCTAGAGTATGGCTGAATCAGTTAGCGCCTGGCAGCATCTATACTTGGGAAGATCTCGGCCGAGTGTTTGTCAGAACATTCGAGGGCACTTGCAAACGGCCGGCAGGTTTGACAGAATTACAGTGTTGTGTTTAGAAACCGAATGAAACTTTGAGGGATTATATCCAGAGATGGATCACCCTACACCACACGGTAGAAGATGTGTCAGATCATCAGGCAATTTGTGCCTTTAAGGAAGGCGTCAGGTATTGGGAGTTGAATATGAAATTCGGCCGGACAGGAAATATGACTCTGGCTCGGATGATGGAAATTGCCACCAAGTATGCCAATGGTGAAGAAGAAGAGCGACTCCAGCGTGGCAAGCACAAAGCAGTCGCCCACAAAGCCGGAGGAGGAAACTCCGGTAGGAAACAGAAGCGCAAGGCCGAGCCAGCTGCTCCGGGTGAAGCCTTGGCTGTGGTTCAAGGAAAGTTCAAGGGGAAGCCCAAAGGGCCGTGGAACCCCAAGAAAGTAAAAGATCAAGATGGAAATGATGTGTTGGATCTGCCGTGCCATATCCACACCAAAAAAGATGAAGAAGGTAATTTCATTTACCCGAAGCACACCACTCGGCAGTGTCGGCTCCTAATCCAGCAGTTCCGAGAAAAACAGCCCAAGGAAAAGGAGAAGGAAGCAGACAAGGCTGAGGATGAGGAAGAGGATGATGATGGTTATCCCCGCGTGAATTCCACTCTGATGATTTTTGCTGACGTTGAGAGCAAAAGTCGATTGAAAGTCATCAACAGGGAAGTGAACATGGTCGCTCCAGTGACACCCAGTTACTTGAAGTGGCCACACACTGCCATTACATTTGACCAGTCTGACCATCCAGCGCACATAGCCACCCCTGGGAGGCAAGCACTGGTGGTCGACCCGATGGTCGAAGGCACTCGACTGACAAAGGTCCTGATGGACGGTGGCAGTGGCTTGAACATACTATATGCAGAGACGTTGAAGGGAATGGGCATTCCGATGTCCAGACTCAGTGAAAGCAATATGAGTTTCCATGGGGTCATTCCAGGCAAGAAGGCTGTATCCCTCGGTCAGATTGCACTCGATGTGGTTTTCGGTGATTCCAAAAATTACCGCAAAGAAAAGTTGACATTTGAAGTTGTGGATTTCCAGAGTGCTTATCATGCAATTCTGGGCAGGCCAGCTTATGCATGATTTATGGCTCGACCATGTTACGTGTACCTCAAACTGAATATTCCTGGTCCCAGAGGAGTGATCACTATCTCTGGTAATCGGAAGAAGGCAGAAGAGTGCTTCCAGAAGGGCTCAAAGATCAACGATGCCCAGATGGCCGTGGTAGAATTGCAAGAATACCAGAAAAATGCAGATCCGAGTGACTTGCTACAAGCCAAGAAGCCAGCCACAGATTCAGCATTCCAGTCGTCTGGTGAAACGAAGTCGATTCACATTCACCCGATAGATCCCAATGCTGCTCCGACTCACATTTCAACCACACTCGCTCCAAATAGGAAGAAGCGCTCATCCAGTTCCTCCGTGAGAACTGGGACATCTTTGCATGGAAGCCTTCTGACATGTCGGGTGTTCCCAGGGGACTGGCTGAGCATCATTTGCGAGTTGACCCGAAGGTGAAACCAGTCAAAGAGCATCTTCGACGGTCCGCTGTACAGAAAAGAAAGGCAATCGGTGAAGAGGTGGCTCGGCTTTTGGCAGCTGAGTTTATCCGAGAGATTTACCACTCCGAGTGGTTAGCCAATGTTTTTATGGTCCCAAAGAAAGACGATTCACTTCATATGTGCATTAATTTCAAGCATATCAATCGGGCCTGCCCGAAAGATCACTTTCCTCTCCCTCACATCGATCAGATAATTGACTCGACTGCAGGGTGCGAGCGTTTATCCTTTTTGGACGCCTACTCTGGGTACCACCAGATCCGTCTGTATGGACCTGATGAGATAAAGATAGCTTTTATCACCCCGTTTGGGTGCTTCTGTTATGTCACAATGCCATTCTGTTTGAAGAATGCTGGAGCCACATTCATGCGGATGATTCAGAACTGCCTGCTCACTCAGATTAGTCGAAATGTGGAAGCATACATGGATGACATTGTGGTCAAGTCATGTAAAGGTTCTGACCTACCAACTGGCCTTGCTGAAACCTTTGCCAACCTCAGAAGGTATGATATCAAGCTCAATCCATCAAAGTGCACGTTTGGAGTTCCAAGTGGAAAGTTACTCGATTTCCTTGTTTCCGAACGAGGAATCGATGCTAACCCAGAGAAAGTAGGCGCTATACTCCGAATGAAACGCCCTGTGCATGTGCATGATGTCCAGAAGCTTACTGGTTGCTTGGCCGCCCTAAGTCGATTCATTTCTTGCCTCGGTGAAAAGGCGCTGCCTCTTTACTGACTGATGAAGCAATCAAATAAGTTCGAGTGGACCCCAGAAGCTGATGTAGCGTTTCCAGAGCTAAAAGCCCTGCTTTCCACCCAGCCGGTGCTTGCTGCTCCAATCAGCAAAGAGCCTCTACTACTTTATATAGCAGCCACTGGACAAGTCGTCAGTACAGTACTTACGGTCGAGCGGGAAGAAGAAGGAAAATCTTATAAAGTTCAACGCCCAGTTTATTATATTTCTGAAGTCCTGACCCCATCAAAGCAGAGATATCCTCATTATCAGAAGCTTGTCTATGGGATTTACATGACCACAAAGAAGGTTGCACACTATTTCTCGGATCACTCTGTTATAGTCTTCAGCGACGCTCCATTGTCAGAGATTCTGCACAGCAGAGATGCAACTAGTAGAGTGGCGAAATGGGCGACTGAACTCCTTCCCTTGGATATCAAGTTTGAGGCAAAGAAAGCTATCAAGTCCCAAGCAATAGCAGATTTCCTCACCGAGTGGATCGAACAGCAACCGCCGACTCAAGTTCACTCTGAGCATTGGACCATGTTCTTTGACGGATCCAAAATGTTGAATGGTTCTAGTGCTGGGGTAGTTCTGGTATCCCCCCGAGGAGACAGGCTCAGATATGTCCTCCAGATTCACTTTGATTCCTCCAACAATGAAGCAGAATATGAAGCACTCCTATATGGGTTGCGCATGGCCATCTCACTCGTTGTCCATCGCCTCATGGTCTTTGGCGACTCGGATTTGGTAGTTAATCAAGTGATGAAGGAGTGGGACGTCAGAAGCCCAGCCATGACTGGTTACTGCAACATGGTGAGAAAGCTTGAGAAGAAGTTTGAGGGGTTAGAACTCCACCACATACCCCGACTGAAAAATTAAGCAGCCGATGACTTGGCAAAGATAGGTTCCAAGAGAGAAGCCATTCCCAGCAATGTGTTTTTGGAGCATATTCACTCGCCGACAGTTCAGGAAGATCCTTTTACTGAAGAGCCCCCACAACCTAAGAGCGCCACAGATCCGACTGAAGTCGAGGTCCCAGCCGTGGTCGACCTGATCATGGAGGTTCTGGCCATTACTCCCGACTGGACGGTGCCCTACATTACGTACATCCTCAGGAAAGAACTCCCAGAGGATGAAGAAGAGGCTCGACAGATCGTCCGACGATCCAAGACCTTTACTGTGATAAGAGGACAACTGTTCAGGGAAAGTGTGACTGGGGTTGGTCAGAAATGCATAACACTAGAAGAAGGTCGAATGATCATCAATGACATCCACCCGGGGACCTGTGGTCATCATGCGTCCTCTCGGGCCATCGTGGCTAAAGCATACCGAGTTGGATTCTATTGGCCACGAGCAAATGAAATGGTGAAAGATATAGTCGACAGATGTGAAGGCTGCCAGTTTTACTCCGACATGTCTCACAAGCCAGTGTCAGCCCTGAAGACCATCCCCCTCATCTGGCCCTTTGGTGTTTGGGGACTGGATATGGTTGGACCACTGAGAACTGGCAGGAGCGGTTTCACTCATGTGCTCGTTGCAGTCGATAAGTTTACCAAATGAATCGAAGCTAAACCTATCAAGAACCTTGATGCTAGCACCGCTGTCAGTTTTATCAGAGAATTGACATTCAGATATCTAGTCCCACACAGCATCATCACGGACAATGGGTCGAACTTCGATTCCGATGAGTTCAGAGCTTTCTGTGCCTCTCAGGGCACTCGAGTTGACTATGCTTCAGTCGCTCACCCGCAGTCGAACGGACAAGCAGAAAGAGCCAATGGCCTAATTCTCAAAGGACTGAAACCTCGACTGATGTGTGATCTCAAACACGCAGCAGGCTCTTGGGTTGATGAACTTCCGTCAGTTCTGTGGGGTTTAAGGACGACTCCTAATTGGTCGACCGGACGAACTCCTTTCTTCTTAGTCTATGGAGCTGAAGCTGTTCTGCCAAGTGACCTGCTCCACAATGCACCCCAAGTCAAGCTCTTCTCCGAAGAGGAAGCAGAGCAGGCCCGGCAAGATTCAGTCGACCTCTTAGAGGAGGAAAGAGAGATGGACTTGATCCGGTCGACCATTTATCCACAAGACTTGCGTCGATTCCATGCCAGAAATGTGAGGGGTCGAGCCTTTCAAGAAGGAGACCTGGTTCTTTGAGTGGATCAACAGAAACCACACAAGCTTGCCCCGACTTGGGAGGGCCCCTTCATCATCACCAAAGTTCTCCACAACGGAGCATACCATCTTTACAGTATTGAGCACCAAAAAGATGAGCCATGGGCATGGAAAGCGGACCTGCTCCGCCCCTTTTATACTTAAGCACTTGTTCGAATAAAATGTAATCAGAAACACCTTTGTAATTTGTTTTTCAAAGACAAGAGCTTATGTTCCTATCATTCGATTGTTGTGTTCTTATTTACTTCTGAAATCCCCTAGTGGGTGGGCTTAGTCACGAATCCGTTTCGCCTAAGTTCGAAAGAAAATCCTACCAAGTGAAGAGCAATCCTCCCACTCGGGGGCTTAGCTGCAGTCCACTACTCGCCTAAGTTCTCTCACTAGGAGACTTAGCTGCAGTCCAGTACTCGCCTAAGTTTGAAAAAAATCCTACCGAGTGGAGAGCAATCCTCCCACTCGGGGGCTTAGCTACAGTCAAGTACTCGCCTAAGTTCTCTCAATAGGAGACTTAGTTGCAGTCCAGTACTCGCCTAAGTTTGAAAAAATCCTACCGAGTGGAGAGCAATCCTCCCACTCGGAGGCTTAGCGGCAGTCCAGTACTCACCCAAGTTCTCCCACTATGAGACTTAGCTGCAGTCCAGTACTCGCCT
>NC_041392.1:698925327-698925658 GCF_002162155.2 Triticum dicoccoides | reverse complement strand
TTCTGAAATCCCCCAGTGGGTGGGGCTTAGTCGCGAATCCGTTTCGCCTAAGTTCGAAAGAAAATCCTATCGAGTGGAGAGCAACCCTCCCACTCGAGGGCTTAGCTGCAGTCCAGCACTCGCCTAAGTTCTCCCACTAGGAGACTTAGCTGCAGTCCAGTACTCGCCTAAGTTTGAAAAAATCCTACCGAATGGAGAGCAACCCTCCCACTCGGGGGCTTAGCTGCAGTCCAGCACTCGCCTAAGTTCTCCCACTATGAGACTTAGCTGCAGTCCAGTACTCGCCTAAGTTTGAAAAAATCCTACCGAGTGGAGAGCAACCCTCCCACTC
>NC_041392.1:698733161-698925004 GCF_002162155.2 Triticum dicoccoides | reverse complement strand
CATACTCGCCTAAGTTTGAAAAAATCCTACCGAGTGGAGAGCAATCCTCCCACTCGGAGGCTTAGCTGCAGTCTAGTACTCGCCTAAGTTTTCTCACTAGGAGGCTTAGCTACAGTCCAGTACTCGCCTATGTTTGAAAAAATCCTACCGAGTGGAGAGCAATCCTCCCACTCGAGGGCTTAGCTACAGTCCAGTACTCGCCTAAGGTCTCTCACTAGGAGACTTAGCTGCAGTCCAGTACTCGCCTAAGTTTGAAAAATCCTACCGAGTGGAGAGCAATCCTCCCACTCGGAGGCTTAGCTGCAGTCCAGTACTCGCCTAAGTTCTCTCACTAGGAGGCTTAGCTGTAGTCCAGTACTCGCCTAAGTCCAAAACATACCCCTATCCGCAAGGACGATGAGGTGCAGGTCGACTGCAACCTTCTCCTTCGGAGCTACCGCACAAGTACAACGTACACTCCATCCCTATCCGCAAGGACGACGAGGTGTAGGTCGACTGCAACCTTCTCCTTCGGAGCTACGGCACAAGTACAATGTACGCTCCACCCCTATCCGCAAGGACGACGAGGTGTAGGTCGACTGTAACCTTCTCCTTCAGAGCTACGTCACAAGTACAACGTACACTCCATCCCTATCCACAAGGACGACGAGGTGCAGGTCGACTGCAACCTTCTCCTTCAGAGCTACGACACAAGTACAACGTACGCTCCACCCATATCTGCAAGGACGACGAGGTGCAGGTCGACTGCAACCTTCTCCTTCGGAACTACGGCACAAGTACAACGTCCTCTCCATCCCTATCCGCAAGGACGACGAAGCGCAGGTCGACTGGAGCTGCCACCTCAGAGCTGCGCCTCCAGTGCAAAGACTATTCCAGGCAGTGAGCAAAGTCCATTCGAAGGCAAACGCAAGCATATTCGGAGATAAACCAAATTCAGATAAATTCTAAAAGTTCCAAGCAGCAAATCAAAAGTAGTCGGGCATCAAGCCCGAAGGAGTTCAACGGTTACAGCAATCACTCGGCATCCTGAGGCAAATTTAATGCAGATTTAAGTTTCATAAGTTTGTTCACTCGGCTGGAGGAGGGCTGGCAGGCTCCACGAATGGGTCCAGGTCGATCCCATCAGCGATCCAAGTAGCGGCAGCAATGAAAGTCTCCATGAAGGACTGGAAGTCATGCTTTTTGGTGTTAGCGACTTTGATCGCAGCTAGCTTGTCTTCACGAGCCTCCTTGCAATGGACTCGCACCAAGGACAGCGCCACATCAGCACCACACCAGGCGGAGGATTTCTTCCATTCTTGCACTCGGTCAGGGATCTCGCTTAGTCGAGTCATCAGGGATTCCAGGTCATTTTGAAGCGTCGCCCTCGGCCAAAGCGATGAGTCGATTCGAGAGACTACCTCCTTCAGGCGCACGAGGTAGCTTGTGGCGCTAGCGATACGGGACTCCAGTCGGAACACGTTCATTGCAGTTTCGTCGTAGACTGGAGAAGCGATAGGGTCCAGACCCGTCTCGACCCTTCCAGTTTCCTCGTCGAAGTCTTGGCAGAATTCTGCAGCCAAAAATTAGTGAATCGACCGAGCAAGATCCGATCGCAAGCATCAACACAGTCGGTTTAGAAGAAATACCTTCCAGCGTGAGATAGAGCTTCTTGGCAACAGTCCTCAGATAAGCTTCCGTGTCATTCCTCTTGCGGATCACAGACTCCAACTTTTCATTTAGGACAACCTTGCCCTTCTTCAGACTGGTCACTTCACAGTTAGCTTCATTAAGACAAGATTTCAGTTTGTTCTCCTCCCCTTCCAGCGTTCTGATTGAAGAAAGCTTCTGGTCTGCGAGAGCAGTTTTATCTTGGGCTGCTTTTTGCGCGGCAGCAAGGTCCGAGTCCTTATTCTCCAGAGCCAACTTCATTTTCTCTGCAAAAGAAACAATTGAATCAAATAAGAGATCAAAGAAATATATTGAAAGTCAGTCGACAGTCAGTTACCTAAGGAAGTTTTCTTCAGATTCGCCTTGAGCTTTCTTCAGATTCTGCTGGGCCAATTCCAAGTCTAGGTTGAGTTGCCTCTGCTTCTCCTCAAGTTCAGCAAACTTAGAAATAAGAGTACAAGACTTCTGCAGAAGGCAAAAGACGGATCAGTCGATAAGATCAAAGGTTGTTTACTTCCGAGTGAATAAAACCTAAAGAAGTTCGCTTAGACCCCAGCCGACTGCACATAGTCGACTGCGGTCTCAGGGGCTACACCCAGCAGGTGCACTTGGCGTGCCCCCGCTGACTAAGACTCAACTCGACCGGTCCGCCCGGACCAAGTCAAAAAAAAAGATGTTCAGACCACAGTCGACTGCCAGCAGTCGACTGCGGTCTCGGGGACTACACCTAGTGGGTGCACTTGGCGTGCCCCACCGGTTCGGATCCTACTCGACCGGTACGCCTGAGTCGAGTGTAAGGAGTGAAAAAGAAAGGAAAGTAGAACTCAGACCCCAGTCGACTGCCAGCAGTCGACCGCGGTCTCGGGGACTACACCCAGTGGGTGCACTTAGCGTGCCCCTACCGGTTCAGATCCCACTCGCCCAGACCGAGTGGAAGAACGAAACTACCAAAAACAACAAAACACCCAGTGGGTGCTCTAATTCGACGCAAACAACAGGAGATTGTGTAAAAGAACATTTTTCGGCTAACATTTCCTCATAGAGCAAAAACAGTCGGAAAGTCTACTCACCTGGACATTGGCCCGAAGAGCAGCACTGGCGTCATAGGCAGCCTGGCTGTTCTCATGCACCATCTTCACCCGCTCCATCATCATGTTAGCCTGTCGGATGGCTTCCGCAGCCGCTTCCGACTGGTTGTCCGGGACGGGATAGCTGGTGAAAAAGTGAGAAGACGGCCCAGGTGCGGCGGCTTGGAGCTCTGTGCATGGAGTTGGACGACTGAAGGAATCACAGGCGCAGTCGACGGTGCGGGGTGCTCACTCGACAAGGGTGCAGCAAAGGTCACAGAGGCCCTGCCCGCGTCTTCAGGTTGACGGACAGGAGGTGTCGTAGTTGGTTCTTGCCGAGACATCCTACCAGCTGCTACCTTCTTGCTCTTCCTGGGCTTAAGAGCCACATCTTCATCGTCATCTGGAAGATCTATGACGTTGGGTGGAGCTGCAAGGCAGATCATTCGACCCCAAGTGAACCACTAGAACGCAATCGACCAAGGAATCAAGAACAAAATCGCAAGAGTTTATACCTGGGTTGGAGGTTACCGCATCTTCCATCTCCTCGTCCCAGTACTGGAGAGAAGAGGTTCCTGACGTAGCAGCACTGCGAAGACCCGCATTCAATCGGTTACATCCAGTTAATCGAGTCGACGAAAAGGACAAGTCAGATGATTACCTGGAGATAGTAGGGACGGTCACTTTGATCCTGGGCAAAGCTTTTGGCAGTTTGGAGGAGCTGGCTTTCGGTGCTTTCGGCGCTGGAGACGGCACAACTTTGGACTGCTTTGGAGCCTTCTCAGTCGGCGTTGGGGAAGACGTCCTGGGACGCTTCGAAGACTGTCCAATCGGCGCAGCCACCAAGTCCGGAGCGCTCGCCGGGTCATGAGCATGTTTGGATCTCCTCTCCCTGCGAGGAGGCGAGTTGACTTCTTCGTCATCAGTCGATTCGACGCTCTCCTCGTCCTCCTCGGCATCCGAGTGCCTCTCGCCGCTCTCGCCCCCGCTGGCTTCTTCCTCGACGTCTTGCTCCTGCACTCCATTGGGCATTGAGTACATGTCGATGAGGGCCTGAAAAGTCAACGATCAAAGGAAATTCAGTCGACCATAAACAAGATGTCACACGGTGAATCGGAAATATACTTGATAAAACAGAATTATAACTGTTCCGGTTGGTGCGAGTTGTCGAATGGAATCACCCCCCTAGACCCCCGAGGGTTGTCTTTGCTGCTGGTGATCCCCATCAACCACTTCTCCAAGGTATCCTCGCTGACATCCTCCGGATGGATCCGAGTGCAATCCTTGAGCCCAGAGTACATCCACATCGGATGATCACGCGCCTGAAGCGGTTGGATGCGTCGACCGAGAAAGACCTCCAGCAGGTCCATCCCGGTCACCCCGTCGCGGACGAGTTGGACGACCCGCTCGACCAGCACCTTGACATGCGCCTTCTCTTCTGGAACTACCTTCAGGGGGGCAGGCTTCTCCACTCGAGCCAAGGAAAAGGGAGGAAGTCCAGTCAACTGACACGGGATCGGCTGATCCTTGCAGTAGAACCAAGTTGACTGCCAGCCCCGGACCGAATCGGGAAGGATCATGGATGGGAAGGTACTCTTGCTCCTCATATGAATCCCCAAACCCCGCACATCTGGATCACTTGTGTCTTCTCGTCACTCGGATTGGCCTTTTTGACCGACTGGGAGCGGCAGGTGAAGATGTGTTTGAAAAGAACCCAGTGCGGTCGACAGCCCAAGAAATTTTCACACATCGACACGAAAGAAGCCAGATAGACTATGGTGTTTGGAGTGAAATGGTGAAGTTGAGCCCCAAAGAAGTTCAAAAAACCCCGGAAGAAAGGATGGGGAGGTAGTGAGAATCCGTGATCTACGTGGGTGGCGAGGAGAACACACTCACCCTCCCTTGGCTGTGGCTCGGTTTCGTTCCCCGGGAGCCGTGCCGACTTGTGGGGGATCAGTCCCCCCCTCCACCAGGTCGTCGAGGTCGTCATGGGTGATTCTCGAGCGGATCCAGTCCCCCAGGATCCAGCCTGGCGGCAGGTCGGATCTCGAGGAGGATCCGCCCCGGCTGGTCCACTTGCCCTTCGCCTTCGCGGTCGTCTTCTTCGCGCACTCCAGCGCCACCGTCTTCTCTTTCCCCATGGCAACGGGTCGAGCTCGAGCGAGAGTCCGGCGACGAGAGCGGAAGGGAGCGTGGCGGAGAGATCGGGAGAAGAAGAAGACAGAATGGGAGCGCACGGGGCAGAGGCCTGGTATGGGGCCTTTTATAAGGTCGTCCCCCGAGTGACTGACTGGTGGACCCAGACGATCTAAACAAATCCCGCAACAGTCGCGCGCGCAGTACGTGGCGAAAAAGGTGGCGTGGGGATCGAGGAGGCTTGCCTAATCCGTCCTAATAACCTCGGTTCCGTCCGTTTGGCGCACTTCCCAAAATTCAAATCCCGCGAAATCCGCGGAGAGCAGAGCACAGATTGAAGACAAACATCCTCTACATTATCATTCAGAATTCTACCGTGAAAATTCACTCGACAAAAACCAAGAATCGACCAAGGCGACTGAGAAAGGAGTCGACATCGTCACCTCAACTCATTGTTCCAGAACAAGATATACTCATAGCACAAAGAATGGGTCAGAAGTGTTCCCAACTCCTTCCTCACTCACACCCTGATCCATTCGGGGGCTAATAATGAAGCTATGTACCTAGGGTAGGGTCATGGATCTGTCCAACATACCCTCCCCAAGGACATCTCTACAAAGAATCAGAAGCAGTCAAAGAGAAACCATCATCCACTCAACCACGAAGATGTGCTCACTCGACCACCTTGAAGACACTCGACCACCAGAAGATGAGAAACCCTCTACTCTGCAACGGTCAGGACTTAAACCATAACTTTATGGGCATTTACAACACTTTACTGCAGACGTTACCAGTAACGCCCCTCCTTTATGAGCATTGAACCTCTGGGACAAGGGTTCACACTTTCTGTAATTCACACGCATATATTCAGTCGACCACCTCCAGGCTCCGAGACGTAGGGCTATTACTTCCTCCGAGAAGGGCCTGAACTCGTAAAACTCGTGTGTACAACTCCTCCATAGCTAGGATCTTGCCTCTATGTTCCTACCCCCCTATTCTATTGTCAGTCTTAGAACCACGACAGCGGATACAAAGAACTTGTGCACAACCTACTTAGCAAAAATGCAATGACTTCTATCCCAAGTATGCTCTATGCAAGGTATTTCGATGATATGATCCAAGATGATCTAGTATGACAATCTTAATGTTGTATGATGCTATGGTTCTTGCTTAAAAGTTCTTTGCTTATCTTTCCTTTTGCTTAAAAGCTTGTTTGGCTATTTGATGTTTGAGCTCTTTTCTCATGCAACGAACCAAGATAGCAATTGTGTATGCGGTGACAACTTTGTGACACAAGAGATGATACCAATATATGCAACAATGATGTATGTATGCTATGGGAAGTATAATCACTAATGTGCACAAGTCTCATTGCCGGCAATACTCAATGGCTAGTCTCGATGGGTAAGCAACACAAAGGAGTAAGGCTATGATGGCTATCAATATAATGGCAAGAGTGATATGTCCAATACCAAGATGAGGTTACCGTTTCTTGCGGACGGTATGGTGTCAAAATGGTGTACCGAATACCAAAATGGAGTCGAGGTGGTCGTTGTTGATGATGCGTCCGTGGCGAAGATGAGCGGCGGTGATGTTGATGTCAAACTGTACCTAAATAGCCGAAACACAAGAAGGACACAGTACCGCAACTCAAATTCTCAAAGCAAAATTGGACCAAAATTGTCAGAGTTGGAGTTAGTAAGCGGTGGTTGTGTATGTGGTATATGGTGGGGCTATGCGGAAGTGGTGGAGGTATGCGGAAGTATATGTGGGCACCGGAACAAAATTTGGGGAAAAATGGACGGAAAACGGGCGGTGGAGAGGAAGTTGTGCTGCCAGGGGCCGGACATCCGGGGTCGTGGCCGGATGTCCGGGGAGTCGGATGTCCGGGCTATCGGGCCGAATGTCCGGGCTCCAGATCCGTGGATGGATTCGAAGATCGTCGCTAGGAGAGGTCAAATCCGGGCAAAATTCAAAGAAATTTGTGGATGGAAATTGGGGAAAAGTGGATGGAAAGCTAGATCTACCTGCAACACATGGAATCCGCAGATCAAATCTAACAAAACTTCATCACACCAAAAAATCACAAAAAAATTCGGTGCCATTTTTGGTGGGGATTTTTGAAATTGGGGAAGAACACAACAAAATTAGGCTAGAAAACAAAGAGGGGGGCTCCGAAATCGTGATCAACGTGGCTCTGATACCAAGATGATGTAGGGTAGAACCCTATGTGGCCGATCTTTCACGAAAGTAGATCCCGTGAAGAACACGAAGAACACGAGGTGGAAAGAGAGGGAAAACACAAGGGAAACACAAGAGAAACACTAAACCAACACAAGAATGTCACACATGTGCTAGATCCTCGGATACATGGAACGATACACGGTACACGATCAACTAGGGACGATACAATGGTAACGGTCTTCTCTGTGAGGAGGTCTTGAGTTCTTCCCTAAAAGGGGTCTTGAATCCGCTTAGGGCATCTTCTCCGGTGGAGGCTTGAATCTCCATGGAGAAGGTAACCAAGTGGATGAGCAAAGCTCTCACACAAACATGAACTAAACCTTTGCTAACCCTAGAAAGTTGGATGAGGTGGAGTATATATAGTCTAGGGTGGAGAAGGGGTACACGGGCCTCGGCCCTTCACTATGCGCAGACAGGGGAGGCCGGACGTCCGGGCATCGGGCCGGCTGTCCGGGCTTTCACGCGATGCAGGATGTCTGGGCTGGAGCGGTGGGCTTTGTTGCTCTCGGGTTCGGAGGGGTCCGGATTTCCGTGCTGGTGGCCGGATATCCGGGGGCTCGGGAAAGGCCGGATGTCCGGGGCCTGTAGCTTCTGGCGGCTGCGCGGCTGTGGTGGAAGGAGCTCCAGGGGCCGGTCGTCCGGGGTCACGGCCGGATGTCCGGGGCCTGGGAGGTGTACTTGACTCCTTCCGATGGTTCTCTTCATCCTGAACTTGGGGACTTGTACATCTTCATGTGCATCCTCGGGAGGGTCCTCTTTGTACCTAATCATGCACAACAACTCGGACTTAGGTAGTAGCCATGTCTCATGCATAGAAAGTGGAAATTCGGAGAGGAGTGAGTTCACCTTATCTTCGATAGCCTTGGCTCGGGCTCTTGTCATTGGTCCAAGTGGTGTCGTTGGAGGTGTAGGTGCGTCCATGGGGATGATCATGGGATGCTCCGCATCACATAGTGGGGAGTAACTTAGAGTAGTAACATGCATATGTTACTATTCTATATTACTACCTCCACAATGGGGAGTAACAAATGTGTGGTGTCATGCAACACTTCATTTATTAAGTTGTAGACTCATCTTGTCTTGGTATGTGTGATGTTACTCATACTACTAGTAACTAGCTATGTTACCACATCACTTTCTTTCTTCATTAATTACTTGTCACATCATCTATTTTGTCTAAATATGTGTGATGTTACCATCTATGTTAGGTTGGTCATAGTGGTGAGTAACTTATACTAGTGTCCTGCATATGACACTAGTGTAAGTTACTACCTCCATAGTGCAAAGTAATGTAATAGTAGTGTTATAGATGGGTTCATTTATTAGCTTATAGACTCATCCTATGTTACAGTAACATATTATGTTACTACTCTAAACACATCTCTCCTCATTAACTACATGCCACATAAGCAAAAAACAATTGAAGTGCGCTATTTTACTACCTAAGTTACTCCCACTATGACTAGCCTTATTCCCATTGTCGGTAGTCTAACTACTTTGAAGTTAATAAGTTTGTATATATTTGTATGGATAATTAAGTTTTATTTTCTCAAGGAGAAGGAATATACTACAGTATGTACGTAAATGAAGAAAGGTATCCATAAAACGGCAACAGATAAGGGATTGGGGACTAGCGATGTGACAGTATGGACATGCATATGCATGCCTAGCTCTAGTGTAACAGGTGTATATACTGTGTTAAAAAAAACAGGTGTATATACTTCTGGAGAGCTCGATCATCTCAGATGTCTACTCTTGTTCGTGCAGCCTTGTAGGCAATCCAAGATGAGACCAACTTCCAGTAGACAACTCATGATTGGGACCTTTATATCTTATCACATTAATAAAAGACCAACATATTCTTATCTGGAAAAAAATGTTTTGTTGGCAGCGCCATCCTATTGGCCGGCCATCATCCGGCCGGACAGCTGTATGATCGACTTTACCCAGACACACCCTCTCATTTGAAACTGTGCCACCCCGGGAGGATGATGCACATACGCCTATTGATTGGTTGCCACCCTCATCTATCCACATCGAATATCTGAAAGACAAGGTAGTAGCTTCTATCCATGCTCCTCCTAGACCCTAAGAGGTTTTGCCACGAGGTGCTCTCATGGAACCGACCGGTCATCCAACTCCTGTTGACGAGGATGACTCCGTGTATTGGTGATGGCAGGCCATTCACTCTGCACCCACCTTCGAGAGAAAGGACACCTCTTCGGTGATCATGATCACAGCATGTTCGTCCTGGAAGCAAAGTACCACGATTATCTTCAGCGACGTATAACCCAAGACTGCTAGCCTTGTTCGTGCGATTAGGGTTGAGGCCCGATTGTGGGTGAGAATGTGAGCATTGGTCTCATGACACTCTCTTGATGGCGCTTAGCACTTAGGGGCATAGTGTTGTATGGCGTTGTAAATTCGGATGTGTCCCATTTTCGGGCTTGTACTACATATTTCTCTTTTTTCTACCGATGCATTGAGGCGTAAACTTATTGTGTCTTACACGAAAAAATATTTCTCTATGTCAAGCATGCATTAGACATGATCATACCCGCCCGAAACAAGTAAGCAATACAATTTTCTTTTTAATTAGTCATTTTGAACATAAATAAATTTTCATACCTTTTTTTCAATAAATCTTTTGAAGTTCGCCCTCTTCAGGCTTTTTCTGGACTTTCCTGCGAAAAAATTAAGCATGACAAATTATTATACCTATTATACTCCCTCCTTCCATCTATATAGGGCCTAATGCATTTTTCGAGGCTAACTTTGACCAAATATTAGAGCAATAATATATGACATGCAACTTACACAAAGCACATCGTTAAATTCGTGTGTGAAAGGAGCTTTCAATGATATAATTTTCACATTGTGCATGTCATATACTATTAATCTTGTCAATAGTTAAAGGCGGTCTTAAAAAACACATTAGGCCCTATATAGATGGAAGGAGGGAGTACTATTTTTGGGCCCATGACACCAGGTTGGGACGCCCATGCTCAGGCATGGCTTTGATAAGAGCAACTCTAGCAGACCCCGCAAAAGACGTGAAACCGCAAAATTCCGGCGAGTATACGGACTCGGCCCAATTTTCCGGTCAGAACAGAGCCCGCATACTCACCCGGCCCGTAAGAAAATTTGCCGCGGCCCGCAAACCGCATGCGCCGACCACTATATCTACGGTTCCCCGGCGCGTTGGCGGGTCGAAACCCTATCCCCCGCCTCTGTCGAGCCACACAATTCCCCACCCCTCTTCTCTACATTTCTCGCCGTTGGCGACCACCTCCCGCCTCCAGCCGCCATGTGGGGCCGCATGTGGAGCTCCGGACGCGGCTCTGACAGAAGATCCGGCGGCGGAAGCAACCCCGAGCACGAGCGGTGCGTCCGGTCGGACGGTGCGAGGAAGTGTACCAACCGTGGTCTGTCGCTGCCGGCGAGCTTCCGCGTCGGCAAGACGGAGGAGTACGACCGTCGGCATGGCCGTACCCCGTCCTCTGTCGCGTCCTTCTCCTCTGCGGCGAGATCTTCCTATGCCAGGAGGTCCTCCTCTTCCTGCGCGGGCCTTCTCCCCGTGAAGAGGGAGTGGTCGGAGGAGCCGGACGACTTCGAGTTCGTCCTCATCAAGGAGGAGCCCGAGGAGCTCGGCCGCCGCGGAGTTGTCCGACCGGAAGACTTCATCGCCGACGTTGACGCGGTTGCGGCCGCCATTTCCTAGCGGAGCGTGCGCGAGGAGGCGGAGCGTCAGCGCCACGCCGAGGAGCTCGAGGACATCCAGTGGCGGCAGGCGGTCACCGCCAACCTCTCCGCCAAGGAGAAGGACGAGGAGTGGCGGCGCATCTGCGAGGAGCAGAGGGCGGAGTACGTCGACCTCTGCAGCTCCGGCGAGGAGGATTGACCTCCTCCACGGCATCGTCCATGGCCGCGAGCTCGCCGCCGTGAGATCCCCACCCCTCTAGTACAAGTACTAATGTAGTATGTAGTATGAACTAGTGATTGTAGTCTTTGATCATGTAAAATATTTGTAGTACGTGATGAACTACTCGCGTCCACGAGGTGCAACTTCCCCCGCGAAACTGTTTTTTCAAATTATGCAATTTCATTTACAGTTTCTATTCGGCCACACTAGTTTTCGACCCGCAAACAAGATCTTCGTGAAAGTGCAAATGCATTTTGCGGGTCAAAATTTTGCGGGGTCTGCTAGAGTTGCTCTAAATGCTTTGCCACCTTAATGTAATTTACCGCCCTATCCGCCCCTTGCTCCTATTGGTCATTCTTCATGTTGTAAAGAGTATGTGCTCCTAATAAGTTCTTCTCTCCGTCGACCCCATGTGTTGATCTTCTTCCCTTTCCTGTCCATTATAAATTTTGCTTGCCGCTAAACAATGGAATGAAAAAAAAACGGTGGACTAACGGCGCCCCAGTAGACCTTTACAAAAAAAATGGTTGTACACGATGATTAGTGGTATTAACTTCTATTTTTTTTACGGGGTTTATACTTGAGAAACGTCGGTGTTAGTTGAGACAAGTTGTAAGTCGAAGTTATGATTGAATACTTGTGGTAGGGTTGAAGTATATACTATTTATCCACCCAACTGTTTCTAAATTTCTGAGAATTTAAAGCATGGATTTCTATTGTTACCAGTTGATGTCAAGTTCTCACCGTGAAAAATCCCAAATATATGCTTTTGTTGATGGACCAAGCAATTGCGCCCTATGCCCCAGACTTCCTTCTCTATGGCATTTGAGGCACGACTATGCTTGAAAATGCTCCACGAGGCGAAAACCGCCTTAAAATCAACAGAAGAAAAAAAAACAGTCTTAAAGTTCCGTTTTTATTTCTTTTTGGGATCAAAACTTGAATTCAGATTTGGGCTCTTGCAAAGTGTCAATACGGAACGTGACCGGCGAAGTTAATTCACAGCCAGCCGAAGATGGACTTGACCTTTGCTGGATGGATGGAAACTCTGATGGAGCTCACGTGTGGAGGTCAAGTCGATGTTTCTGCGATGTTTTCTAAAGTAAGTTTAGAACTTGGCTTCGGGCTCTTGTAAAGTGTCAGTACGGAACGTGATCAACTAATAAGATCACAGCCTGCCCAATATGAACTTGACCTTTGCTGGATGGATGGAAACTCTGATGGAGCTCACGTGTCAAGCTCAAGTTGATGTTTCTGCGGGAGGAAAGTCAAGGCGGGCAATGATCTCAACGCCAACCGGAACCGAGCGCGACACGTACGGTGCCCAGCAACCCAATTAGCGCCCGTAACATGTGATCGAGTGAGCCCAGCAACCAGCATGCATGCATGCGCACACAAAACCCATCTCGTGATCTCCTTCCTTCCTTCCACCACTTGAACTCTTGAGCCCATCAATCGATTGTGTTAACTGTTAAGCTAAAGCAGAATTAACCAGTGCTGCGTACGTACGTAGTACTATGTACCAATTGGACCCCGTGAGAGTGGAGGGAAAAAGGGGTGGAATCCATAGATCGATCATGGAGACACGCACCATGGCAAAGTAACTAAAGGGAGATGCCACACTTGAGAGAATGGGTTGAGGTGCCGTGGACGTATTGGTAGAGCTTATAATTAATCATGGGTACTCCATTAGGGACAGATACTTGCCGTTTTGGCTACGTACGCGACGTACTAATGGCGCCAAATATTAATTAAGTAGCTAGTAGGTGATGCTCAGAGTAGGCCATTAGTCACTCATATGCAATATTAATGGACCCCAGTACAAAAACTTGATGCCCTCATGTACGTCGGATCCTGATCGAAAGCATGACAATTAGTCGCTGCAACATGGTAATTTTTTTGACAATATTTTACACTACATGACAATTTTTATTTTAGAACATGGCAATTTGTATACAACAGTATGGCAATTTATCTGTTTTTGCATGGCAAATTTGGAGCGTTTTTGAAAATCTGATCGTCAGATTTTTAGCACTTCCCATATTAATTAATAGGTGCACTGTTTTTGTAGTAGTTTATTCTTTCTTATACTTTGCGGCAGTGTAGTTCTTCCTTTGCGATGCGTTTTGCTGTATTTGCGCCTTATCTGTTTTGTTTCAATAAATATGATGCATATTTTGATGTGCTCGAGAAAAGAAAAATAGGTGCATGAATAGACCTGCTATGCATGCAACAAATTTTGGTCCGATCTTTGTACGACACCTAACAAGAGCCATCCATCACGTTTTTAGTTTAAGCTAGATGATCTGATCATACATCCTACCAACATCAGACTCAAATTCATCGTACATGCAGTATTACCAATCATTGCTATGACTTGAACCCTGGACTACAAAACCTACCATATTAAACCTTTGACTTTCTAAAACCATTTAGTCCGAACCCTATTCTAATACTGGGTGCGGTTTCCCATTTTGTGCCTTTTCAAAGAAAGTGAATACTTCATGGAATGGGACCGATCAGAACACCAAATATATCTATATTTTTTGTGGAGTGTCAAGAGATGAATAGGAATTGTCATTCTCCCATTGATGAAAAATTTCACCTTTTTTCCGCATCTTGAATTTTCAGTTCAAATCTAGCCAAAATATTTCAAACCGTATGCCCTCGAAACGGCTTCAAAAAAATCTGAACATTTCCTAGAATACTAAGATACTTAATTAGTTCGATTTACTAGAATGTTTCTAAAAAAATTCATGTGAAATTTGCATTTCAACTTTACCAGAAATATGTGAAAACATTCAAATCCCATAAATATCTAGGGAAAATGATTTTCTTCATAAGACATTAGAGTAATTAGTTTTATTTCCTAGAGCATTCTAACCTATGTAATCATATAAATAGAAAGTTCTTTCAAGTAGTTATCCAAGTATATTAACTTTGTGACACATAATCTGCAAACTAGTATGAGACTACCAATTCATAGCCAAACCTCGATCGCCATTTGACAATTCTAATAAGCCTTTTATATTTAGATAAAGGTTTATTAATTTTCTCTAGTGGTTAGCTCACATCATGTCATGCATTGAATGTACGCTGCAAATGATAGACACAAATCATACGTCACGACGATAAGTGGGATAAGTGACACAAGGATCAGGAGGAGGCACATTTCCTCTGAATCATTGCCATGATCACCATCGATATTAATTGCTAGTCCACACTTATCCTTGTTTCTAGCAACAAAATATGTACACACTAGGGCAGACACGAATCTACGTGTGCGGCTGCCGCGGGAGCCGTTCTGGAAGAGCTCACTGCGCACAAGACATCATAATGTTGAGTTGGCATCCATACAAAAGACATGCATCCCTATTCAGCTAACCCCCAAACGCATGTGGTGTGTGACCCATGTTGTTGTTTTGTCCTGGATCAGCCGCCATGGCGCGCTAGCGAATGTACATTTGGGTTGGTGTGTGCACACTCGAGACATATTGCACCTCTTTTCTCCTCTGCAATCATGCACGATTGTACTCCCTCCGTTCGGAATTACTTGTCTCGGATATGGATGTATCTAGAACTAAAATACATCTAGATACATCCATTTCTACGACAAGTAATTTCGAACGGGGGGAGTACAAAATACTGACCTACTAGCCCGGGACCATCATTCTTTTGGCGTGGATAAGCTCACACCAAGGTAGAGCAAGAGAACGATTTTTCTAGAACTTTCTATGAGCGTTCAAATATATCTTGTTTCCATTAGGCACCTTTCTGATTAGTTGATGCACTATGTGTGTTAAGGTCACATACTTTATGAGAGATGGATACTCTCTACCACAAAGTTGGTTATGAGGGAATATGTTTTGGTTAAAAAGCAAAGCTTAAAGGAGCACGACACTAACAAGTAGAGTAACTGATGTAGTTTCCTTGGATATAGTCTATGGAGTAGTACCTTCTATTGGCCATGCGCCGGGCCCTCCGGGCACTCACAATCTGTAACGCCAAGCATAGCTCTAGGCTAACTAAAGCTTGCAGACGTAATGCGCATTCATGCTGGTAAAGGTCCACTAAGCGATGGATTTAGCTAGCTAACTGGATGCTGAAGGATAAGGATTCATGCTCTAGGCTAACTGGATGCCATCGGGCCGCCAGGCCGGCCCAGCCGCGCCCCACACCCTCCCCCTTATCCACCCCACTGGGGGAAAACCCTAACCACCCACCCCACTTTCCCCACTCCTCCCTCTGCTTCCCCCGATCCAGATCGGATCGGGCGTCGACGCCCCTTGCTGCTCGCCCGACGCCACGCCTCGGCGGACCGCCTTCGCCGGAGCCGCCCACCGGGCCGCCCCGTCCTCATCCCCCTCCCCGATCCAGAACTGGTTCGGGGCACGACCTCGACGCCGCACCGAACCGCGATGCCCGCCGCTCGACCCCGGACCGCTCCCTCGCCGGACCTCCTCCTCTACGTCGCCGTCGTCCCCGTCCTCCTCCCCAAAGGCTCCACCGAGCCTCGCCGACCCTCTTCTCTTCAACGCCGGTGAGGGACTTGCCCTCCCCTTCCCTTCCTCTGCTCCGTGCCGGCTGCGCCGCTTTCTGCACCGTCCTGCGCCCACCACAGCCATCGCAACCATTCGCCACCACCCGTGCTGCTCCCGCTCCACGCCTCGCCGCACTGGCCGCGCCCCAGGCGCGCCCCCGACCCCCGGCCTCCTGCAGCTCTCACCAGCACAGACCCCCCCGCTCGCGCGACCGCGGCTCGCGCCGTCCAGCCGTCGCCCTGGCTCCCCGTGCCAAACCCTGTCGCCACAACCCCTGCTGCATCTGCCGCGCCCGCGGCCTGCTGTGCGCGCCCGCGCGCAATCCCCCCTGCGCTGTAGTTGGTAGCCGCCCCCTCACCTCGCTGCCCTGCTCCGGGCGGTTGCGGCTACCCTGCCGTGGCCGCCGGCCAGCCCGCACTTGCCCGAGTCCAGTTGCCCGCGCCCCGCCGCCGGCGCCGGCGTGCGTCGTGCGCGCCCTCTCGGGCACGCGCTTGTTCGGGTTACACCCGCACCCAGCGCCCGTTAGGCCCGTGTGAGCAAATGACAAGTGGGCCCATCCCCTAAAACATTTTAAAAGGAATTAAAAACTAAATAAATAAAGTAAATAATAATTAAAATGTTAATTAAATAATTAATTAACTAAATGATTAATTAACTTAATTCTGATTAAATTAACCTAATGACTAATTAACCTAATTAACTATTGTTAATTAACTAACAGAGTATGACGAACGGGACCCACCTGTCAGGTTGACCAAGTCAACCCTGTTGACTGCTGACGTCAGCATGACATCATGCTGACGTCATAAATTCATTTTCGAATTAAATAATTAATTAATTAAATTCCAGAAATTAATATAATCTTTAGAAAATCATATCTTTTAATTCGTAACTCGGATTAAAATATTTTCAACATGAAAGTTGCTCAGGACGACGTGACGAACCCGGATACGCAGCCCGTTCGTCCACCACACACCTCTAACATACCAAACACGCAACTTTCCCCCTCCGGTTCATCTGTCCGAAAATGCGAAACACCGGGAATACTTTCCCGGATGTTTCCCCCCTTCGTCGGTATCACCTACTACCGCGATTGGGCACACCTAGCATCGTTACTTGTCATGTCATGCATCGATATGCATTTGTTTGCATTGTATTCATTGTTTCTTCCCCCTCTTCTCTCCGGTAGACTACGAGACCGACGCTGCTGCTGCCCAATTCGACTACGGAGTTGACGACCCCTCCTTCTTGCCAGAGCAACCAGGCAAGCCCCCCCCCCCTTGATCACTAGATATCGCCTATTCTCCTCTATACTGCTTGCATTAGATTAGTGTAGCCTGCTACTGCTTTCCGTTGATCCTATTCTGATGCATAGCCTGACATTGTTGCTACATCTATTGATACCTTACCTACAATCCTAAATGCTTAGTATAGGATGCTAGTTTATCATCATTGGCCCTACATTCTTGTCAGTCTGTCTTGCTATACTATCGGGCCGTGATCACTTGGGAGGTGATCACGGATATATACTATACATACATACATACTATACAAATGGTGACTAAAGTCGGGTCCGCTCGAGGAGTACCCGCGAGTGATTCATGGATTGGGGGTTAAAAGGACCTTTGTCCCGACGGCCCTCTGTGTGGATCTTGGTGGCGGAGCGACAGGGCAGGTTGAGACCGCCTAGGAGAGAGGTGGGCCTGGCCCTGGTCGGCGTCCGTGGTTGCTTCATAATAACACGCTTAACGAGATCTTGGTATTTGATCTGAGTCTGACTACGAGCCTATACGCACTAACCATCTACGTGGGAGTAGTTATAGGTATCCCGACGTCGTGGTATCAGCCGAAGCACTTCAGACGTCAGCGATGGAGCGGCGCGCGCCGAATTGGACTGGAACGCCACTAGGCTAGGTCTGCTTTCGGCCGCGTACGCAACGTGCAGGTGTGCTATGGGCGATGGGCCCAGACCCCTGTGCGCTTAGGTTTAGACCGGCGTGCTGGCCTCTCTGTTGAGCCTAGGTGGGGCTGCGACGTGTTGATCTTCCGAGGCCGGGCATGACCCAGGAAAGTGTGTCCGGCCAAATGGGATCGAGCGTGTTGGGCTATGTGGTGCACCCCTGCAGGGAAGTTAATCTATTCGAATAGCCGTGATCTTCGGTAACAGGACGACTTGGAGTTGTACCTTGACCTTATGACAACTAGAACCGGATACTTAATAAAACACACCCTTCCAAGTGCCAGATACAACCGGTGGTCGCTCTACCTCAGGGATATGAGGAGGAGATCGCCGGGTAGGACTATGCTATGAGATGCTATTTGGAGATGCTACTTGGAGATGCTACTTGGAGGACTTCAATCTACTCTCTTCTACTTGATGCAAGACGGTGGCTGCGAGAAGCGTAGTCTTCGACAGGATTAGCTACCCCCCTCTTATTCTGGCATTCTGCAGTTCAGTCCACTGATATGGCCTCCTTACACATATACCCATGCATATGTAGTGTAGTTCCTTGCTTGCGAGTACTTTGGATGAGTACTCACGGTTGCTTTCTCCCCCCTTTTTCCCCTTTCCTTTCTTTCTGGTTGTCGCAACCAGATGCTGGAGTCCAGGAGCCAGACGCCACCGTCGACGACGACCCCTACTACACTGGAGGTGCCTACTACTACGTGTTGCCCGCTGATGACGACCGGGAGTAGTTTAGGAGGATCCCAGGCAGGAGGCCTGCGCCTCTTTCGATCTGTATCCCAGCTTGTGCTAGCCTTCTTAAGGCAAACTTGTTTAACTTATGTCTGTACTCAGATATTGTTGCTTCCGCTGACTCGTCTATGATCGAGCACTTGTATTCGAGCCCTCGAGGCCCCTGGCTTGTATTATGATGCTTGTATGACTTATTTTATTTGTAGAGTTGTGTTGTGATATCTTCCCGTGAGTCCCTGATCTTGATCGTACACATTTGCGTGCATGATTAGTGTACGATTGAATCGGGGGCGTCACAAGTTGGTATCAGAGCCGACTGCCTGTAGGAATCCCCCTTCCAACTCCTTGGCCGAAGTCGAGTCTAGACTTTACAACACTTTTACTAACTTGGCTGTGTGCCTTATGGGCCCACGTCGCCATTGGGTGGTACTAGGATCTTTTACTCCTCGACCTTTACTCTGGGACTCTGAGCTCTCTTCTATTCGGGTTAAATGATTTCGCTAAAAACAAAACTAACTTTAGGTTCTCACAAGTACTTTCTCCCGGAGAGCCACTTGTTACCGATGACCGCCTGCTGCACCAGAAGATTCCGAAGATACTCTACGATGTGCTCTCGAGACTATGTGCCATCGCTTTTGCAATTCACTTCCATCGATAAATCCCTCTGGATAACTACTTACACCTATCGTTCATATTGTCATCCCCAGTTGCTCTTGTTATTACAAGATGTCCTGAAATACTCTTCGATATTCTGAGAATTCTTTACGCTTACTGCCCTGCAGTTCCTTGCTGCATGAATACCCCTACGGATAATTCTCGCACTTATCGAGTATCCGCTCATCCCCAGTTGTTCATGTGTTTCACAAAAGTCTTCAAAATACTATTCGATCTTCCGAAAATCCTCTGGAGCCTTTGGCTCTTGAAATTCTTGCTTGCTTGCATTATGGTTAATCCCATAACTCTCGTAGTCTTATTGACATTCCTTGTCATTATCATTCTGAGTCTTTTGACTCAATATGTTTGCGAATACCCGCAATCATCTTTGATCCATATAAGTTACTTTTCCGGCTGAGCTGCCATTCTTTTAACTGGAATTGGTTCTCGACCAATCCAATTGTCGTTGATTGTACCATAAGGCTATTCTACTTATCCATCCCTAATCAGAGCATTGCTTCTGATCCCTTGATTTGGAAATCGTAATTCCTTTGCATTTGACAATTGAGTTAGTCAGTTGTTTCTATAATCTGCTTCCTCTAGTTGAGTACCGATGCTCACACCAGATCCCTTATGGACCACCAGATCCTTTATTGGATTTATCTGACAACGCCCTTCATATTCAATAACCTTGTGAGCCTTTCCTCGGATACATAATGCCTTTGGTAAATTGTATCCTCTGCTTTTCTCAACCAAGCTCTGCCATCGAGTTTGAGTTAATTACTACTAAAGATTGTGGTATATGTTTCTAAGAAGCCCCTGTGGGATGAACATATGCCCTCTCTAAACCGTGTGAACCCGAAGGTTTTCACGATTCATACTCTTCTGGTATTTTGCCAGATAAAATTTCAACGCTATAACTTCATCGAAAGCGAGAAGTGAATGAAAGGGTATGCATTGGAGAAGTGGGAGTCGACCTTGAACTTTGTGTTCATGCCCATGGACGCGATGTATATCCTATCATGGAAGCTTCTTGTAACAATAACTATTTCCTTGATAACTAACATATGGTATCTGTGAATTGATCCCTTGCAACCGTCGTTCCGACCATGATTGTTCTTCTTTGATCTCATTTCTCGGACAAGTTAAAACAATTGTCTCCTATGGATCAATACACCAGTCCAACCTTTACTTTGATCTTGTGTCGAGTATTACCCCCCTGGTATCTCGAGATTATCATGGAACTGCATAACTTCTTAGGAGTTCTTCATCAAGTGCAACCTTCCCACTGATTCCAATTTTTCACGGGCTCTGAGTTAACAGACACTCAAAGACACCGCTAACGGAACCGAGTCCGCACTACGGTTCAACAACTCTTTAGTAAGCTTCTATAAATATGAGTTTGTACCCGATCACGCCATTCCTAGCCTGTTTGGCTATATCATTGTCGTGATGATTTTAACTGTGCTACCCGGTCCTTCTTCTCGGAGCACAATTTTCGACGATGAACTAACCTTACGTCGGTCCTCATCGTCATATCATTTCGCCTTGAACAACAAGCTTGGTTTCGAGTTTGTGTCGTACCCTTGGTTCCAATAACCTTTCACTTCATCATTACTTTGACTTGATGTCGTCGCCGATCGATTACATCTTCATGAACTCTCGCGACAAAGGTGTCGTGATCATCAACATTCTGAGCTCATCCATGATATCAATTGAATTCATGATGAGAAATACCATCCTGGCCCTTGATGAATTGTATTATCATCGACCACTTTATGGCCTTCCCACCAACACAAGCTTGTTCATGCTTGGTGTTATACCTTGAGTTCCTTGCTACCCAGCATTTGATCTTCCTTACCTCGGAAGTATTACCATCTCTTTTTGTCAAGAATGTGGTGGGAATTTCACCACCTCTTAAGAATTCTTGATATCAAAATGCTTCTTGCCATCTTCGTTCATTTCTTGTTCCCCGTGTTAATTCCAACAAGTGAACGGTGTTGTTTGGATTCTTTCCTTCTAGCAACCCTAAATTTTTTTGAAGTTAATGGTCGAAAGTTCATTCTTAGGCTATTGACTATTGAATCACCATTCTGACGTTGGTTGTGCTACCCAACCCATATTTCGGGTGCACCTTTCAACCAATGTTTAATTGTGTATGTTTTCCTCAAGCATACATCATTATACCATTTGATCTGACAAATGTTATCTCTTTGTTCACATAATTGTGGAAATCCATCTTTTGTTAATCTCGATGAATTGTCGCTGATTCCACCAGCCACCTCCTCATCCTCTCATTGGTTTACCGATGAACTCTTGTTTCGGAACTGGCTTCCATGGTCATCTCCCGAGAATCTTCGATGTCATCTCGTCAATTTGTATCGCACCTTTTCTCCTCAAGCATCGTGAGCTTGAGGTATCATGACACCAATCAGATCTGAATCTCGGTCAGATATGATGGTAGGGACAACTTTTCAAGAGTTATGATGTTGGTCCTTTGATGACCTGGTAACATGATGTCATGCCTAGCACCCCCCCCCCTGGGTGGAGGACCTATTGTTGTAGTATCCTTTTTAGCAAGTTTAGCCATTCTTCCATGAGGAAATTGTAAGACTTATTCTACAAGTTATTCCTGATGGATCCTTCGTGTTTCCAAAGTCTGATCTTCACCTGAAGACCATGTCAATGCTATCTCGAAGCATGTCAATGGTACTCCAATTTTCAACAGGAACATTTGAAGCACGATGCTAAATTGTATTTATCACTTATCCTAACACCGTTGTATGGGTAATATCATGAGATTCCTTCCCCCTTACCTAAATGGTTTTCTACTTTATATCCTGTCATGGATATCTTGCTCTACTTGTCCTTGGGAAGGATATACCCTTGAAAAATATGTTTAAACATATTTTCCTTTCCATTGTTCTGTTTAATCTGATGATCATATTTTCCTTCCATTGGTTTGTTTAAACCTTTTCTATGATCTATATGATATAAGCAGTAATAATCCACTGCTTGTGCAAAAGCCTCGATGTACAACTCTGTCGGTAAGACCTTGTTACTATTGTTGATGACATTCCGGTAACCACCGATGGACGGGAACCTTGCCTATTGGTCCGCCTCGTTTCTACGAGCAGAAAAATGGTTCTCTTCGTCCCTCGCCCTTGGTACCTATGTTGTTGCCGACATGACCCATAGACTCTCCTCTGACATGCCTTGCTTACATGATTGTGCAAGACGTCACCGCCTTTCCTACTTTTAACCCACATGGTGGGCCCATAACCCACAGTTCCACAGGATCGAAACCTGACTCTCCTGTACACCCTGTTGTCAGAGTTATTCCTCGTGCTTGACTATGTATGTAATTCACGGGCCACTTACCTGTTGATCTATTCTGGTATCGGACACAATACTTATTCCCGTTGCTCTGAACCCCTTTCGCACTCTGCTTCAGGCAATGAATGATTGCCTATCCGCTTGAAACTTCTTATCGCACTGTCTTACTTTGCTCTCGATGTGTGTCATTTGTTCAACTCGAGAGATACTCATAAGTTCATTCTTGGGATACCCCCAGATGAATTTCCCTTATAACATCCTATCATTGTAGAGCTGCCCCTTACCTATTCGTAAGTATGATGGAGTTCCCTAAAGAAAGGACGACAACTTCATCATGATGCTTTGGAATAAAGAAATGAAGACATCAACGAAAGGGATCAACCTCTTCGAAAGGGCAGCCAAGACCGTGAAGACTCGTTAGGTTTTTCGCTACCAACACCTTCCCCCCCCCCCTTACTCCACCGCTTAAATCTCGGGACGAGATTTCTTGTAGTGGAGGAGAATTGTGACGCCCGGGTAATCAAGCTACAGTAACCCTGTGCTAATGATGCCACGTCACCTCGGTTACTGTTGGTAAACTCGTGTTAGTTCAAACGATTCAAATTCAAATTTAAAATATAGGCACACGACAAAAGTTTTCAAATAATAAAACTAAAATGTTCTGGTTGTGCCAAATAATGCGTAGGTAATTATGGTGGAGAAACCACACTTGTATAAAATATGTAAATACTCAAAATGAATAAAATAGTAGCAAAAACAATTAGTTATACTCCTAATATATTTTACCAAATACGAAAGTATTTTTATTCTGAGGTAAAACTTCTTAGAACAGTGGTTTATTTTAACACACTATTTTTGGAGCTATTGTCATGTTTTACTAAACCAAAAATAAAGTGTAACTAAAATAAAACTGAAAAGAATAATAAAAAAACAAAAGGAAATAAAAGCCCCCCCCCCTCGCTGGGCCTCGGCCCAGCAGGCCATCGGGCCGCCAGGCCGGCCCAGCCGCGCCCCACACCCTCCCCCTTATCCACCCCACTGGGGGAAAACCCTAACCACCCACCCCACTTTCCCCACTCCTCCCTCTGCTTCCCCCGATCCAGATCGGATCGGGCGTCGACGCCCCTTGCTGCTCGCCCGACGCCATGCCTCGGCGGACCGCCTTCGCCGGAGCCGCCCACCGGGCCGCCCCGTCCTCATCCCCCTCCCCGATCCAGAACTGGTTCGGGGCACGACCTCGACGCCGCACCGAACCGCGATGCCCGCCGCTCGACCCCGGACCGCTCCCTCGCCGGACCTCCTCCTCTACGTCGCCGTCGTCCCCGTCCTCCTCCCCAAAGGCTCCACCGAGCCTCGCCGACCCTCTTCTCTTCAACGCCGGTGAGGGCCTTGCCCTCCCCTTCCCTTCCTCTGCTCCGTGCCGGCTGCGCCGCTTTCCGCACCGTCCTGCGCCCACCACGGCCATCGCAACCATTCGCCACCGCCCGTGCTGCTCCCGCTCCACGCCTCGCCGCACTGGCCGCGCCCCAGGCGCGCCCCCGACCCCCGGCCTCTTGCAGCTCTCACCAGCACAGACCCCCCCGCTCGCGCGACCGCGGCTCGCGCCGTCCAGCCGTCGCCCTGGCTCCCCGTGCCAAACACTGTCGCCACAACCCCTGCTGCATCTGCCGCGCCCGCGGCCTGCTATGCGCGCCCGCGCGCAATCCCCCCTGCGTTGTAGTTGGTAGCCGCCCCCTCACCTCGCTGACCTGCTCCGGTCGGTTGCGGCTACCCTGCCGTGGCCGCTGGCCAGCCCGCACTTGCCCGAGTCCAGTTGCCCGCGCCCCGCCGCCGGCGCCGGCGTGCGTCGTGCGCGCCCTCTCGGGCACGCGCTTGTTCGGGTTACACCCGCACCCAGCGCCCGTTAGGCCCGTGTGAGCAAATGACAAGTGGGCCCATCCCCTAAAACATTTTAAAAGGAATTAAAAACTAAATAAATAAAGTAAATAATAATTAAAATGTTAATTAAATAATTAATTAACTAAATGATTAATTAACTTAATTAATTCTGATTAAATTAACCTAATGACTAATTAACCTAATTAACTATTGTTAATTAACTAACAGAGTATGACGAACGGGACCCACCTGTCAGGTTGACCAAGTCAACCCTGTTGACTGCTGACGTCAGCATGACATCATGGTGACGTCATAAATTCATTTTCGAATTAAATAAATAATTAATTAAATTCCAGAAATTAATATAATCTTTAGAAAATCATATCTTTTAATCCGTAACTCGGATTAAAATATTTTCAACATGAAAGTTGCTCAGAACGACGTGACGAACCCGGATATGCAGCCCGTTCGTCCACCACACACCTCTAACATACCAAACACGCAACTTTCCCCCTCCGGTTCATCTGTCCGAAAACGCGAAACACCGGGAATACTTTCCCGGATGTTTCCCCCCTTCGTCGGTATCACCTACTACCGCGATTGGGCACACCTAGCATCGTTACTTGTCATGTCATGCATCGATATGCATTTGTTTGCATTGTATTCATTGTTTCTTCCCCCTCTTCTCTCCGGTAGACTACGAGACCGACGCTGCTGTTGCCCAGTTCGACTACGGAGTTGACGACCCCTCCTTCTTGCCAGAGCAACCAGGCAAGCCCCCCCCTTGATCACCAGATATCGCCTATTCTCCTCTATACTGCTTGCATTAGAGTAGTGTAGCCTGCTACTGCTTTCCGTTGATCCTATTCTGATGCATAGCCTGACATTGTTGCTACATCTGTTGATACCTTACCTGCAATCCTAAGTGCTTAGTATAGGATGCTAGTTTATCATCATTGGCCCTACATTCTTGTCAGTCTGCCTTGCTATACTACCGGGCCGTGATCACTTGGGAGGTGATCACGGATATATACTATACATACATACATACTATACAAATGGTGACTAAAGTCGGGTCCGCTCGAGGAGTACCCGCGAGTGATTCACGAATTGGGGGTTGAAAGGACCTTTGTCCCGACGGCCCTCTGTGTGGATCTTGGTGGCGGAGCGACAGGGCAGGTTGAGACCGCCTAGGAGAGAGGTGGGCCTGGCCCTGGTCGGCGTCCGCGGTTGCTTCATAATAACACGCTTAACGAGATCTTGGTATTTGATCTGAGTCTGGCTACGAGCCTATACGCACTAACCATCTACGTGGGAGTAGTTATGGGTATCCCGACGTCGTGGTATCAGCCGAAGCACTTCAGACGTCAGCGACGGAGCGGCGCGCGCCGAATTGGACTGGAACGCCACTAGGCTAGGTCTGCTTTCGGCCGCGTACGCAACGTGCAGGTGTGCTATGGGCGATGGGCCCAGACCCCTGTGCGCTTAGGTTTAGACCGGCGTGCTGGCCTCTCTGTTGAGCCTAGGTGGGGCTGCGACGTGTTGATCTTCCGAGGCCGGGCATGACCCAGGAAAGTGTGTCCGGCCAAATGGGATCGAGCGTGTTGGGCTATGTGGTACACCCCTGCAGGGAAGTTAATCTATTCGAATAGCCGTGATCTTCGGTAACAGGACGACTTGGAGTTGTACCTTGACCTTATGACAACTAGAACCGGATACTTAATAAAACACACCCTTCCAAGTGCCAGATACAACCGGTGGTCGCTCTACCTCAGGGATATGAGGAGGGGATCGCCGGGTAGGATTATGCTATGAGATGCTATTTGGAGATGCTACTTGGAGATGCTACTTGGAGGACTTCAATCTACTCTCTTCTACTTGATGCAAGACGGTGGCTGCGAGAAGCGTAGTCTTCGACAGGATTATCTACCCCCCTCTTATTCTGGCATTCTGCAGTTCAGTCCACTGATATGGCCTCCTTACACATATACCCATGCATATGTAGTGTAGTTCCTTGCTTGCGAGTACTTTGGATGAGTACTCACGGTTGCTTTCTCCCCCCTTTTTCCCCTTTCCTTTCTTTCTGGTTGTCGCAACCAGATGCTGGAGTCCAGGAGCCAGACGCCACCGTCGACGACGACCCCTACTACACTGGAGGTGCCTACTACTACGTGCTGCCCGCTGATGACGACCGGGAGTAGTTTAGGAGGATCCCAGGCAGGAGGCCTGCGCCTCTTTCGATCTGTATCCCAGTTTGTGCTAGCCTTCTTAAGGCAAACTTGTTTAACTTATGTCTGTACTCAGATATTGTTGCTTCCACTGACTCGTCTATGATCGAGCACTTGTATTCGAGCCCTCGAGGCCCCTGGCTTGTATTATGATGCTTGTATGACTTATTTTATTTGTAGAGTTGTGTTGTGATATCTTCCCGTGAGTCCCTGATCTTGATCGTACACATTTGCGTGCATGATTAGTGTACAATTGAATCGGGGGCGTCACATAATAAGTAGACGACTTCACCAATTAATGGATGGTTGTCAAATATGAACTAGCCTGTCATCACCATATGACATTGACATGGATCCTTCGAAACTGTTTTGTTTATTTTAGAACTATGATCTTTTGCTCTAAAATAAAATTGTTTCACTGTATCTGTGAAAAAAATTATGTATTAGTACAAAAAAAGATTTGAATTTTTTATTACTTATATTTCATAATGAAGCAATATAACTCCTTACTGATTTCCTCACACCAACTAGTTAACACAGAAACCTTAGCCCGGTGGTAAAATAGGAAACACACTTAATCATCGCTAGTGTCTTTTTCTTAACTTATCATAATGTCGTCTATTTTTGCTTATAGATATTTTATTTGCTATAGAAATTGCAGTGGAGATTTTCCCGCGGTTTCGCTTCAAAAGGGTACACACTCCAAGCAGAAAATGTCTCATTGGTCTTATGATATTCCTTGGCATCACAAATAGACAATCCTCCTATGTTTTGCAAGAATATTTCTCCCCGGCCTCCTCTCCTATAAATACACCCCATTTCCCTCTCACCCTTCCGCACCAGACACCACACCACCCTTCAAACAACAACAAGCACGCGGAGGAGAAAAACAGAGAGAACAGAGCAGCAAGAAGCTCCTCTGCTACGCCGTGAAAGTGAAACAGCAACACAACCATGAGGCCCGGAGCCGAGTTCTTCGCCGTGAGCCACCTGGCGGGGGCGCCGACGGTGGCGCCGGCGCACGGGCTGATCAACGGGACGGTGGCGCCACACTCGCCGTGGCAGTCGCCGGTGCCGTACCTCTTCGGCGGGCTGGCGGCCATGCTGGGGCTCATCGCCTTCGCGCTGCTCATCCTCGCCTGCTCCTACTGGAAGCTCTCCGGGTACCTCGACGGCGACCGGGACGGCCAGGCGACGGGGGACGCCGACGGGGAGAAGGCCTCGGCGTCGGGCGCGGCCAGGCCGGCCATGGATTTCCTGGAGCACGTGGTGGTCATCATGGCCGGCGACGAGCGGCCCACGTTCCTCGCCAAGCCAGCCGCCAGCCGGGCTGCCGAGGTGGAGCTCGCAACCGCGGCCGCGGCAGCGAGCGCGCTCGCGGGCGGCGAGGGGCAAGAGAAGAAGGCGGACGAGCAGGGCAGCGAGGCGAGCTCGCATCTCGGCGCTGACTCGGCGAGCCCGAGCCGTGATCACCACGACGCGACGAGCCGGAGCCACGTCCATGACCCAGACGCGGCGAGCCAGAGCCTCGACCACCACCACCATGACCAAGACGCGGCGAGCCAGAGCAGCAGCACGACGGCCCTGCAAGAAAGCTCGCAATAAAAGCAGCCGCCTTTTGTTCGCTACAGCTTTCCCTTTTTTGGGCTGCTTTTCTTCCTCCTCCTTCTTCCTCCCCTAGATTTAGGCTGGGCTGTGTAGATTCTTGGCGTGATTGGTTGAGCGAAAATTAATGGAGATATCTATGCGGGACTTGGAAGTTTTGCCAATCGAAGGTCTCTTTGCAGCCTCAAAAATGGTGGATCGTAGCATCATGCTCTGCTTCAGTTGCACCCTTCTGAAGAAACGGACGACACTCCACTCCATTATTCTCCATCTTTCGGAAACTTACAGCACCTTTAAGTTGGAAAAGAAATACTGATTGAATATTGATCACGATGAAACCCAAAGTGACTTGTGCCGGGAGACAAGAATAAATATTGATGGAATTCAGATTCTTTTGCTTTTGTGAATGCAGCTGTCCTGCAGAAAACAAGCAGTGCAACAGGGTCAAGCAACATCGGGACGGCACTAGGTATGTAGGCCCAGCAACTGCACAATTTTTTGATAAAAAGTTAAGCCTGGGTCTACCTTATATATTCCAAAATCTGTTCAAGAAACAAGGCGGCATGAAGCAAGCCGACACTCACTGCACATGACAGTTCCTTCCGAGTAAAATAGGCCATTAGGCCACTAACTCAAAGAGATTGCATGCTCTAGGCCAAGAACTCGAGAAGTGATCGAATTTAATCAATAGAAAAATATACATAATTGATTATTCTAGACAGTAAATTATATATGAAGCGATATACTAGGATAAAGAATGTAAGTTGACAAGAAGGTCTGGTTGGAGTTTAATCAATTTTTAACTAACAAATAAGTAATAATCCCCTAAATGTGCCTAGTTCACTTGGTTAATGGAGTGGATGTACAACCAAGTAATTTGGGTCCAAGGCCTCACAAAACGCTGAGTTTGGATTCTTATTATTAAAAAATGTTGTAGGGGCCACCCTTACCTCTTTACCAACAAAATAAAAGTAAGAACTCAGGTAGTCAATAGACGTTATAAACCTATAATTAAACGGATGCGTCACCAAAATACGATATTGACCCGCATCCTACGAAGCAGTTTCGAGTGAAATCGCAGGATGCATTTACAGGAAGGAGAGTCAAGCATCACTTGCACGGAGTGGATTAAATGACGATAAAGGGTTTTCCTCCGTTTTATATTATAAAGCATACATCTGATACAACCATCTCGCTGGGCCGCAACACAGAGTGGATTAAATTAACCACTTCCTCTATAAACATGCATATATAGGGGAGTTCTCCCTTTGATCGCACCTCTTTTTATCATCGAGAGGAAAAACTCACACCATTCTTTTGCGATTAGAGGGACTACCTCCATGCCAAAATAACATGTCATTTGGAAATTTCCCGCCCCAAAAAAAACATGTCATTTGGTAATTGATACGGTTTTTGACATTTGAGTATCTTTTGGAAATACATATCTAGGAATAGTGTTCACAGCTCCAAACAAAAAAAACCGCCTTTGGACTTTTGATATTCATGGGGCCACAAATCAACCCCCTTCCCACCCCCACTAAAATAAATAAGTGGACAATACCGTGTTGTTTTGTACTCCATTCGTTCCCAAATATTTGTCTTTCTAGACATTTTAAATGACTACAACATATGAGTGTATGTAGACATATTTTAGAGTATAGATTCACTCATTTTGCTTTGTATGTAGTCACTCGTTCAAATTTCTAGAAAGACGAATATTTAGGAAACGAAGGGAGTAGATGTTTGCCCTCCACCTTCTCTCCTATAAATACATCCCATTTCCCTCCCACCACTCTCAACACAAACAAGCCCCAACACAAGAGAAAACAGCAATAACCGAAGCAGAAGCAAAACTGACCAGGCGCAGCTCCTCTGCTACGCTTCCACAGGAATACAGCCATCCTATGCTTTCTCAAATGTTAACCGCTTCCACACCAATACAACCATGAGACGCGGACCGAGTTCTTGGCCGTGAGCCACCGCGCGGGTGCACCGACGGCGGCGCCTGCGCACGTGGCACCACACTCGCCGTGGCAGTCGCCGGTGCCGTACCTCTTTGGCGGGCCGGCGACCATGCTGGGGATCATCGCCTTCGCGCTGCTCATCCTCGCCTGCACCTACTGGAAGCTCTCCGGCCGGCAGCGGGTGACGCCAACGGGGAGAAGGACTCGGCGTCCGGTGCGTCCAAGTCGGCCCTGGATTTCCAGGAGCACGTGGTGGTCATCATGGCCGGCGACGAGCGGCCCACGTTCCTCGCCAAGCCAGTCACCAGCCGGGCTGCCGAGGTGGAGCTCGCGGCCGCAGTGGCGCCAGCGAGCGCGAGCGCCGTCGACGGGCAGGAGAAGAAAGTGGATTTGCAACGCTGCAAGGTGAGCTCGCAGGTCCGACCTCCGAGGCAATGCCGCTGACGAGGAGAGCCATGACCATGAGAGCAGCAGCACGACGGCACTGCAAGAAAGCTCACTCTTAACAATTGACGCAAAATGATTGTGCGCAAGAGAGACAAGAAAGGGAAGAGAGTACCTATAATTGCGGTAAGCTTACTCTTGAACAATTCTAAATTCATGTTTAGCAATATCTCTGTCTCAGCTTTGTTTACTTCATGATTGTCTGATTTTGTGATCATACATTCATACGCAAAATGCCATGCAGTTAGGTGCGTGGTGTAGAAAACATTCATAATAAAAATTTCAATCCTTTCAGTGCTCATATTTAGAGTGAAAAAAAATGGCCTTCTATCTAATACTCCCTCTGTCCCAAAAGTCTCAACTTCAGTATAGCTTTGTATTAAAGTTAGTGCAAAGTTGAGACACTTATTTTGGGACGGAGGGAGTATTTCAAATGCTCATGTTGTCTCTGCCTTGCTTTACTCTGTAAGAGAAGTACCTGAATTATGTGCCATTGCATAGCTTCATATCACATTTCGTGTATCTGATATTAAAGAACAAGTTGTATTTTCTGTATAAAAACAGTGCTTTAATTCCAAATGTGTTCCTTATACAATAACATCACAAATGATTATGTGAACAATATGCACCATTGTAATCAATAAACCCCGATATAAGTAGTGTAGATCCTTGTTTTTTTTTATCTACTATTAGGTCTCCTTTGATTCGAAGGATTTTCCTAGGAATTTTGGTGGCTTGCAATCCTTAGGAATTTTTGCCATATTGTTGTTTGATTCATAGGATTCAATCCTTTAGAAAATTTTCCTTATGATTCTTTTGTACTACATTCCATAGGAATTTTAGCATCCACACAAACCTCTACGAAAGAATCATTTATTTTTCCTATGATGCAATCATACAAACAAAACCCTGTAGGATCCAATCATATGTTTTTTCCTATTCCTTCACTTAGCATGGGACTAGCACCCTAGAGCGATCGAAGGAGCTCTTTTGAATCTTTTTTAGTAAAATCATATACTTGCCTAGATTTTGAAAGGACGCTTGTGAGAACAACATTAACATTTTACTAATTAACAGTGGAGGGCTTTTTTAGACTTCTCAGTGTATTTCTGGCCATGGGAATCCACATACTTTTCCATTGGGCTTTAAATGTCAATGCAGAGGTTTTCCCCTTGGCTTGTGAAGCATAGATGTCATGGCTCGGTTAATTGTCATAAAACAATACATGATAGGGATTATGGACTATAATGTTAATTGGATTATTTTCAGATATTGTACAATAACCCCGAGTATCATGATGCATTGCAGATGACAGCGGATTCATTCGCGGAGAGTGCTGTGAGTGCCTTGCTGCAGGCAGGGTTTCCTACGTGTCTCTCAAAAGAGGATTTCGCCGCGCTTTATAGATAAAGCAATGTTCGCACCCAAACAACAAGAGATCCAATTGTGAGTGCAAGAAAAGATTTGGCTTACTGGGGTAACAACGGAAGAGATGCAACATGCTGTCAGCTGACTATCCGAAGACCATCCAACATGTCTCCTAGATGGTCCCTGTCCTGCAGCCTACATAGTGGGTGCTACTACTGCAAAAATGCCAAGAATTTAAACATAGAGTCGGGAGCACGCTGCAAGAAGGCTGTCTTGATAACCATCTTATCATGCGTAGTACATAGGGTCCAATATATCATCACGAACACCAACCAGAAGAGGCGCCTCCTCCTACCGGTACGGTGAGATTAGGAATTTAGGAAATCGCCAATGTCTGAGGCCAGCCACTCAGGCCCAGAGCCTCGCGGACAAAACTCCACAAGAACTGGGTGGTGGCATATCTAAACCAATGAACTTCCAAAAAAAAAAGAGTGTCTGCAGTGATATTTGTTGTATCAGTAACTAACCAATTGTTTTACAGTAGGAAGGTAATTTTTAGCTTAGTAAAGTTCTGTTAAATCATATCAGATTTTCTTGTAAATGTTATTCCCTTCATACATCATAAATGCAATAGATATAGTTGTTAGTCTTCTCAACTTACATTACTATTCGGAGACAGAAACATAGCTCTTTTTTAGATAGCGAGGCCAGCCCATCAGCAAGATCACATAGCTTACTCAAACTTTAGAGTCTTCATTAACTGTATGAGAATGAAGTGATATTGTGTCACGCGTGTATGTATAATTCTAATGGAGGTTCTTACCCATAGCAACTCACCGTCTACTACCTATGAGCAACTTCGATTTTGTGATGATGTGAGGCACCGATGTATGAATTGCCTAGATATTTTGTGGATTAAAGTTGTCATCTTTTTGACGTCGAACTTATTGTAATAATTTCGGCTCAAAAGAATTATGCATTGTCCCCCAAAAATGATTGCCTTATCCCACTGTCCTCGTCTTGTCGTCAAATGCTTCTTCTTATCTTGGCGAAAATAGTCACCAAGTACTTGCACAACCTTTTGTCTGTCTGTAATGGTCTGTTTCTTATCTTAGTAAAAAATGTGGTGGATAACACGGCCATGAACTTTTATGCAATGACTTTGGTTGCATTGATATCATTATAAGCTTGTAAAGTTCTTATTCTAGATAGTGTGTCGCCACATTCTTTGCATCATCCCATATATATATGAAGGTTTCGTACCAGTTGACATCTAGTCATGGGCCCAACAGCAAAAGCAAGAATTTGGTAATAATAACTGCAGTATCTTTATAGATTTGTCACTAAGAGAAAACACCAGAGATTCATGTATCTCGGATTCCTGCAGTAAATTCTAAGTTGGAGCATTCCATAAAGTAATTTATAAGTATTGGCAAAGATCATCCCCCACGATGATAAGAAATGCCAAATGATATTTTCCCAGATCATTATGTTGGATTAAAGTAGGAGTCACTTGATGGTGGCCTGCACTAAGCCCAGTGTTACTTATTCCTTTTCTTGTTGGTGACAGCAGATTTGCATGAAATCTTGTTCTGCTACTCCTCCTCTTACATGCTCCTGATGCATGAAGCATCATCTGTTAATCTAATTGCAGCATCATTTTTTCTTCTGGCAGGTGATCCTAGAGCTGCTCCATAAAGATCTGGTCCTGCTTTTTTGCATTGTTTATTCCTGCTCCCCGCAAGTGCTGGTGTCACTAGCAGCAGTGAAAGGGACCTGACAAATGCCATGGATAATGCTCCTCTTCTTTTTTCAGGTTAGGGAAAAGGGCTTTTCCTCGGCAGTGGTGCTGGTGCAGAGCAGTTGAGCACAAGGGCTGTGTGACCTACCAGGGCTGGTGCACCGAGATCAGCCATGTTCTCTAAGTATGTGTAAAGTTTCATTAATTGATACGTTTATTTGCAGACTACATAATAAAAAGATAAAAATCTGGCCCAGATACAACAAAGAAAAATCATATTTTTATCTATGTATTTGTCTTTTTTGTGTACAACACATATGAACATATATACGTTCATGAAATCTCATACATCTATACTACACATATGTACTTATGTGTATATTTTTTTTCATTTTTTAAAATATAAAAAATATATTTTCATAGAAAAAAAAATACTCAGTTCCATGGAGCTCGGCCACCATGCACCGGGCTATCGGCGAAGCTTGTGGGCGACGGAGGAGTTGCTGTCACTCGCAGCTCGTAGCTCGGTTCGTCATCTCGACAGCGACCGGTCTTGGGAAAGAGCCGGTACAGATCAGCACAGCCATTCCTACCGGCCGCCGGCGAAGTTCAGTTGAATTATGGTGCCACCATCTCCAGGTACCAAAAGGGAGGCACAAGTTGATGATGATGGCATAATGCGGCAGTGGATGGATCATGGATCTGGCCCTCTTGTATTGAGCAAAGCAGCCCTTCTGCAACATGTGCTGCCGCCACCCGACCCGAGAACATCCATGCATCTCAACCCCCGTCTATTCAGGATAACATGTTTTTTACCCAAAAACAAGAGGCTGGAACCTTGTACTCTAAATGGATATTTTTGAAGATGCTCCGAGGCATGAGATGCTCTCTCATTCATCATGATCAGGAACTCGCCGGGAAGATCGCCGGAACAGCAGGCGGTGCATCTGCCCTTCCGCTTTGCATCTGCGACAGTCTCGGAACACCTGAGCGCTGTAGGGAGGTTCTCATTCTTGCATCCCATAACAGAGGGAGACACAGGTCAGCCGCCGGGACATGCACAATTGGAATCACTCCATAGATTAAATTTGGCCAGTCGACCCTCGACCTCGACGCTCTCCGGTGGAACGTCGACACGTCGTCGTCGCGGTGGATTCATGGCCGTGTGTGCTTGAGATGTTGTCATCCGAGATGACTGTAGAGCAACCGAAGGCAGTACGGCGAGATGCACTTGATTGGCGCGGGGGTATTATTCCGGACAGTGACTGGACGTGGATCCAGTACACTGAGGGAGAACGGTGTTCGATGGGCGTCTCTCTCGGTCTAGCGTACGCAGCAGCAGGGTCGCGTACGCAGATGATTCTTGGCCACAACGGGGCGAGACATGTTGGGTTTACTGCTGCACCACGACTCCATGGAATCTCGCTTCTCAAGAGGGCAGCATTGGCACTGGTGCTTTATCTATTTCTCTTCTTCATTCACTTTCCTTTTCTTTCTGCAGGCCGGTGGAATTTGTGGACATAGTGCACCACAGAATATGCTAGTGAATTACCTACGGTCGTGTAAAAGTTTGTCGTTTTGGATAAGGGCAGTTAAAAGATGGTGTTGGTCCTAGTCACTTCTCTGACGATCAAGTAAGGCATGCACTAATCAGCATCGCCGAATGACGAAATATCATGTTTTGTACTATTTTCGATCGGAGCTACCTATCAAAAGTAATAGAGAAAATTTCTTATTTGACACTGTCTTAAAATCTGGTTCCTTATTTGACACTGGAAAAGTTTTTCTTCCCTATTTGACACTAGTCCTAAATTTTATTCCCTATACGACACTTCCGTCCATTTTAAGCCTAAATGACACTTGAAAAGACGATTTTGCCCGTCATGTGGTATGTGTGTGCGCGTGCATGTGTTGTTGCGTGTGTGGGTGCGAGCGCACATGTGTGTTGCTGCTGCATGTGTGTGTGCATGTGCGCCGCTGCGTGTGTACGTGCGCGCGCGTGTGTGTGCTGTTGCGTGCCTATGTGCTGCCTGCGTGTGTGTATATGGGTGTGTGCTGCGTGCGTGTGTGTTGCTGCGTGCGTGCGTGCGCGTGCATGTGTTGATGCGTGTGTGTGTGTGTGTGTGTGCGCGCGCGTGCGTGTTGTTGCGTGTGTGTGCGCGTGCGTGTTGTTGCGTGTGTGTTGGTGCATGTGTATGTGTTGCTGCGTGTGTGCTCCTGCCCTCGCACTCGTGATGCGTGTGTGCGCTATTGCCCCCCACACACATACCACATGAGGGGCAAAAGAGTCTTTTCAGATGTCATTTAGGCTCAAAATAAACGGAAATGTCATATAAGGAATAAAATTTAGAACTTGTGTCAAATAGGGAAGAATTTTTTTTCGGTGTCAAATAAGGAAGCAGATTTTAAGATAGTGTCAAATAAGGAATTTTCTCAAAAGGAATATCCCTCGCACACTGCCTTGACTCCTGTAATGGATTAAATGAAATGCGGGGCTGGCTAATTAAATAAAAGTATTTCCATGCAAAATCTATCGAGGTTGGACTTTATCGTATTGTTGGAAACTGGTAGAGATAATTTTTTGCCACAATTTCTCAATACTTTATCGGGAGGTATTGATTTTGACTGGCATTGTCTGCCACCGTGAGGAAGATCGGGTGGGATCTTACTTGGAGTTAGATGTGATTCGCTCGAAGTCCGAAGTGTGATCATGGGAGATTTTGCTGTTAAGTTTAGGGTGTGGTCGAAGGCTGATGGGTTTAATTAGGCTCTGGTGGCGGTATATGGTGCCGCACAGCCCGAACTCAAACCTGATTTCTTGGCTGATCTGGTTAGGATTTGTGGTTCTGAGCAGCTTCCAATCCTGGTGGGGGGTAATTTTAACATCATTAGAAGGCGTGATGAGAAGAACAATGATAACTTTGACGGTAGATGGTCGTTTATATTTAATACTATCATTAAAAGTTTGGATCTGAGAGAGATAGAGCTTTCGGGAAGAAAGTTCACCTGGGCTAACGCGATGCCAAATCTGATGTTTAAAAAGTTGGATCAAGTACTGGCTAGTGTCGAATGGGAACAGAAATTTCCCTTTGTAACAGTTCAAGCACTTTCTCGTGATATTTCTGACTACACGCCTTTATTTTTTGACTCTGGTGAGGCCACCCACTTGGGAAACAAAAACTCATTTTCGTTCGAGCTTGCTTGGTTTGAAAGAGAAGGCTTCTTTGATCTCGTAGCCAGAGAGTGGGCTAAGGATGCAGGAGGTAGGACTGCACTTGAGCGTTGGCAGAATAAGATTAGGCACTTGAGAAGTTTCCTACGTGGGTGGGCTAAGCATCTTAGCGGAATTTATAAGGTCGAAAAGGAACGGCTCCTTACCCTTATTCAGTCCCTAGATGTAAAAGCAGAAACCACGATTCTGTCAGCCTCAGAGCTTCATGCCAAGCTTGACGCGAAGATGAGGCTGAAAGAGCTTCTTCGTGAAGAAGAATTAAAGTGGGCGTTGCGGGCCAAGGTCCGACGAGTAGTCCATGGGGACGCGAACACTCAATTCTTCCACACGATCGCTAATGGCAAACACAGAAAGAATAGAATATTTTAGCTTGAACAAGATGAAGGAACGATTCTAGGTCAGGAGAACCTAAAATTATACATTACTGAGTATTACAAGCAGTTGTTTGGGCCTCCAGAGGATAACTGTGTTTCTCTGGATGAGTCCAGAATTGAGGATGTTCCTCAACTTACTGCTGTTGAGAATGATATTTTAGCTGCTCCTTTTTCTGAGAAAGAGGTGTTTTGAGGCCATATCGCAGATGAAAAATAATAAGGCTCCCGGTCCGGATGGATTCCCGACTGAGTTTTATAAGAAGTGCTGGCATATTATTAAAGGGGATCTGCTGCCGTTGTTCCATGATTTATTCTCTAGACAACTTCAGCTTTTTCAACTGAATTTTGGAACGATAACCCTGCTTCCTAAGAAAACAGAGGCTGTGAGAATTGAGCAATTCAGGCCCATCTGTCTTCTTAATATTAGTTTCAAAAAATTTACCAAGGTCGGGACTAATAGGCTCACACAGATTGCGCATGTTGTGGTGCAGCCTACCCAAACTACTTTCATGCCGGACAGGAACATCCTCGAAGGGGTTGTGGTCCTTCATGAAACGCTCCATGAGATTCACACGAAAAAACTAGATGGAGTTGTTTTCAAGGTGGATTTCGAGAAAGCGTACGATAAAGTCAAATGACCTTTCCTTCAACAGGCCTTACGCATGAAGGGTTTTGATGAAGCTTGGCGACGCCAGGTAGAATCTTTCACGCAAAAAGGGATTGTTGGAATTAAAGTGAATGACGACATAGGTCATTATTTCCAGACACACAAGTGCCTGAGGCAAGGTGATCCAATGTCTCCTATTCTGTTCAACATTGTGGTTGACATGTTGGCAATTCTGATAGGTAGGACAAAGGAGGCCGGTCAGGTGGGTAGCTTGGTGCCTCATCTAGTTGATGGTGGTGTGTCCATCCTGCAGTACGCTGATGATACAATCATCTTTATGGAGCACGACTTGGCAAAAGCGAGAAATATGAAGCTGGTTTTATGCTTATTTGAACAATTGACCGGATTAAAGATTAAGTTTTATAAAAGTGAGTTGTTTTGTTTGGTAGAGCCAATGAGGAACAAGAGGCTTATAGGCAATTGTTTGGATGCGAATTGAGGGAATTACCTTTCACGTACTTAGGTATACCCATTCACTATTGTAAGCTGACAAACAGAGAATGGAAGTGCATCGAGGATCGGTTTGAGAAGAAACTGAGTTGCTGGAAGGGCAAACTCATGTCATATGGAGGCCGATTGATTCTTATTAATTCGATTCTCACGAGCATGCCTATGTTTCTCTTATCTTTCTTCGAAGTCCCATTTGGTGTTAGGAAAAGGCTGGACTTCTATCGATCCCGATTCTTCTGGCAGAGTGATGAACCAAAAAGAAAATACCGACTCGCCAAATGGGATATCATCTGTCGACCAAAGGACCAGGGGGGCCTTGGTATTGAGAATCTTGAAGTCAAGAACAGATGTCTTCTCAGTAAGTGGTTGTATAAGTTATCAGTTGACACTGAGGCCATGTGGGCGCAGATTCTCCGTAGTAAGTATCTGCAGTCCAAGACTTTATCCCAGGCGACAGTGAGACCGACTGACTCGCCATTTTGGAAGGAGCTTATGAGAGTCAAAGCTGCCTTCTTTAATAGAACAAAGTTTATAGTCGGTAATGGCAACACCACTCGCTTCTGGGAGGATACTTGGCTTGGTGAAACGTCGTTGGCGCTTCAGTATCCGTCCCTGTATCGTATTGTTCAACGACGTGATGCTCTTGTTGCAACGATTATGCAGTCCATTCCCCTTAATATTAAGTTTAGGAGGGCGCTTGTTGGCGACCAGTGGGAAGCATGGCTTCATTTGATGAGTAGACTGATGGAGGTTCAGCTATCTCATCAGCCCGATTAGTTGTGATTGGATGCTTACTGGGTCTGGAGAGTTCACAGTTAAGTCGATGTATATCGATGTCATTAACTCTAGTGCTATTCCTAGTTCCAAAGATGTTTGGAAAGTTAAAGTTCCTTTGAAAATTAAAGTGTTTATGTGGTTTGTACATAAGCAAGTCATTTTAACAAAGGATAATTTGGTTAAGCGCAACTGGACATGATCTACTAGGTGTAGTTTTCGTGGTCGGGGTGAAACTATCAAGCACCTCTTCTTTAACTGCCCATTGGCGAGAGTTTTGTGGCACACGGTGCATATTGCCTTTAACATTACTCCTCTAAATTCGGTCAGTACGTTATTTGGAACGTGGCTTGTTGGGATAGAGTCCGAAACAGCTAGACACATTCGCGTAAGAGTATGTGCTTGTTGTGGGCAATTTGGAAATGCAGAAATGATTTGGCTTTTAACAGAACAAAAAAATATTCATTTTTTGCAGGTTTTATTCCGGGCTACTGCGCTGATCCGTATGTGGTCGTTACTCACTCCGACGAAGGCCAGGGAGCGTTTGGTTACTGGATCTGTCTGTTGGGAGATGGTAGCGCGGATATCTTGAACCGGTTTGGATGGCGGTCATGTAATAGGATAGGCGATTAGTTTACCTATCTTTGTTATGCCAGCCGGTTGTGGCTTTTGGGTCTATTGTTTTTGGCGTTGTGGCTCTTTGTGAGCCTGTCGTTATTTTGTTTTCAGACTATAAGACCTTGTTGAACCTTTTTATTTATCTATAAATGTGGTCGTATGCATCGTTCTGATGTAGAGGCCGGGGAGTCCCCCTTTTCAAAAAAAAGAAAAAAAATGCAAAATCTTTGCTAATTTGACATGGATTGTATTCTTTAATTATTTCTCTATTTTTATTACTAATTTTTTTTAAATATTTCAATGAATATTATTCTTATTCTTCGATCCAAAATAGAAGAAGAAAAGAATAAGTAGAAGAATTAAGTTAAGTCGACCCAAAAAGAAAATGAGGTTCATGGCCAAGGGAACAGATGTTAGAATCAAAGTTATTTTGGAATGCATCAATTATGTTCGAAAAGGTGCAAGCGAGGAATCCACCGGGAGTTTTTGGCTTTTACTCCCAAACACATCCGAAAACAACATCCTAGTGAAAACAGGAAAATAGAAATGCGCAAACACAGTAAAATCCGGCAAAGCCTACTACGTAGGTGCAAAACAAATTGTAAAAACATCATAAATTTAGACTCATCAAATATGAGTATGTGACTGGCTAGAACTGGTCCTATTGATAATACACAGAAAGGCATGCTATCTCTATGAAGATGATTCTAATTCGTCTGAAATTATTAATTTTAGTAGCTGGAACACGAAATAGATGTTGTGGATTAAAAATGGAACTATGATTCATACTCATTATTAAGACCTCGCAAACAAACTGAAAAATCCAAGTAGTTCTGAAATAAAAATTAAAAAGAATTTTCTTCCTTCCAATTTTGTTTGCCCAAAGGACAACTGTTTTCTCTCTTGATTTTGTCGAGTCATTACACTGATTAAATAAATGATTATCAAGTGATTCTTATTCGAAGAACCCTTGCCTTTTGTTTAGCTTGAGTCTGAATCATCGTGGCTCTAGTATGAATCTAAGGTTTTAACAGAACTGATTCATAGGATAGCAACAATATAATTTATACATTACGCATAAAAAGCAAATCCAAAGTAGGGAAGAGAAAAAGTCAAGAAGCCTCTAATGGACAACATAAGGGAAAGAAAGAAAGACAGATGTGCCAACTTGGTTTTCTTTTTTTGCCATTATCATCACAAAGAAGATACTTCGGATTTTTCTTATGTATCTTCAAAGCAAATCGACCCAATTTAGTGGCTGGAGAAGTTTTGATCCTTTTTTTAGAGTCTTTTCACGGTACATTTTACTACTCGTAGGAGGAAGTAGTATTAAACACAATTTCTGATATTGCTCCGCATCTCTGGTCGTCCTCGTCCGTTGCCTCTGCCCGGACGATCGCCATGCTCCTTCGGCCGATCCACCCCATTCCTCCCTAGCTCGGACGTCCACCATGATCTGTCGTACACCATAGAACTTTTCTTTGACTCCAACATGCGTCGGCCATTAGCTTCAATTGTGCTTGTACAGGCCTTGAACAACTTTGTCCGCGCTCAACACAACTGACCACGAATCCATGGAATCTCGCTTGTCAACAGGGCTGCATTGCCACTGGTGCTTTATCTATTTTTCATCATCACCTTTCTTTCCTTTCTGCGGGGTGGAATTTGTGGGCATAGTGCACCACAGAATATGCTACTAGTGAATTACCTACGGTCATCATGTACAAGTTTGTCGTTTTGGATAAGGACAGGTAATAGAAAGTGTTGGTCCTAGTCAGTTCTCTGGCGATCAAGTAAAGCATGCAATATTTCGCAAAAAGAAAGTAAATCATGCAGTAATCAGCATCACAGAATGAGACAATATTATGTTCTGTATTATCGATGGGAACTATCTGTCAAAAGTAAAGTCCCTCGCATGTTGATTGATTGCAGTCTGGACGAAGCGGTGGAACCAACCGAGCTCTCCACGGAAGCTGCGGACTTTTTATCCCAGCACGCATGCACATTCAGCGTTGAACTAGGAGTAGTGTGCGCTAATCTTTTTTTCGCGAATACGCAAAGCTTGCGTATCATTCATTGATAGAAAGAATAATTTTTGTACAGAATGGGGAGATACGGGGTGCTAGGCTTAAGCGTGCTCAACGATCGGCGCCAGGCCTAGCACGAGCATGATGGAGGTTGGGTGTGCTCAGCCCCATCTAGAACTAGCCCCTCCTACGGTATGATGGTGGCTAAACCCTTGGCCCCTGCTTTGGCCCATAAGTGAGAGTGTGTGTGCGCTAATCTTGTAGCTTCAGCCATGGCTGCACAGTCCAGACACGTTCCAAAACAGTTGTTATTCCAGGAAACAGGAACGCCGCACGTGCCGTCATCCAAAACGACGGCTTCTCAAGTTACTTCAACAGATGGTCAAGGTTGTGTTTCGCAATTGCCGTGCATGCAAGGTATTGGGGATATTATTATTGTATATAAACCGGCCAGGAGAGACCGGGTTATCTCTATGATGATTATTATTTAAAGCCCAGGAAAACAAAGGATGGTGGCGCTTCATGAAGGCCCAATGCCCAAAGGCGGGTTAAGGCCTGTAGACATAAACCGACATTATTATGTAACTTGTATTGTAAGATAGAAGGAATAGAGGCCGTGCTGGACACGTTGATGATCCGGCCTCGGGACTCTGTAAACCGACGGGCGTCGACCTATGTATATAAAGGGGCGACCCGGCGGCGGTTTAGGAAGAACACACAACAACTCGAGAGCCAGGCAAAGCGGATTCGCTCCCTGGTCATCGAAACCCTGGCAATTCCATCATAACTGGAGTAGGCTTTACCTTCATCATAAGGGGCTGAACCAGTATAAACTCTCGCATCCCTTGTCCGCTTTAAACCTCTTTAAGCTATCCCGCGGTGATGGCTCCACGACTAAGTCCTTTCACGAGGACATCTGTCGTGACAAAACCATGACAGTTGGCGTCCACCGTGGGGCTATCGCACGATGGTTTCGAGCTTTTGAAGGGCAGCTTCGAAGGACTCAAGGGATACGATGTGGGCCGGATGACTAATAGTCATCGCGGCAAGCTCTACATCGACGATGCAAGATGGGGTCCCGAGGCCGGCTCAATCGAGTATGGGTATCGGATCCCCTTTGGTGGAATTCACGTCTTCATCGGCAAGACCGGCGAACCAGGCCCTGAGCCGCACATCTGCACCGACATCATCGAGACGGCTCAGCGTGCAAGATCCGCCCAGGTTCAGCCCGCCGTAAAGCGTGCCTTCGTAGGTGTCATCCATGGAGCGGAATATGAGGATAGATCGGCATCTGGCGGCGAAGCCGTTGTCTATTCTGATGACGAGTCTTCAACCGGAGAGACCGAGTCACTGTATCAGCTGCAGGATGGCCGGGTTAGTAGAGGTTCCTATGGCGACAGTATTCTGGACCCCATTGATCCGCCGAGTCGGGTTGCGGTCTTCATGGACGGTACACAATCAGCACAACACTCTTCTACCGCCGCGGCGATGATCTCCGGTTCAGCAGCAGCAACACCAGCAGGAGCAGGGGGCTCAGCGCCGCCTTCGGCTCAGGTTTTGTCTGATTTGTTCGACGCTTTAGCAACATTGCTGGTGGCAGAGGTGGACGCGGCAAACCGGGATCAGCACAACGCAGAGATTGCAAAGGTGAAGATCAGATAACTCAAGCTAAAGCGGACCTGGCAGCAGAGAACACCAGGATGGCTACAGAGCGGGCCGAGTTGGAGGCTCGGGCTTACCGGCTCATGCTGGATCAGAGTGCGTCAGATGGCTTCATGAGGAGAAGATACCGGTCGCACCTTCCACCGGTCTTTGAGCCAAGGAATCTTTTTAACACGCCAGGAGCAGGCACCAGCAACCAACCCGTGGTAAATTGGGCGGAGGTACCTGGGGCCGGAGCACCGGTTCAGCCACGCGCGATGGATCCGCCGCCTCAGCCTCGGGAGAATGATGTCCCGTCACGACACGTCTCAACACCCCTGGGACATTACTCTAACCCGTTGGATAACATCGTTGCCGCCGCTTCACGATTGGCAGCTCTCCCGATTAATGGCGAGTCCCCAGTAGCGGTTGAAACACGACGGGCTAGGGAGCTCCTTCAGACGGCCTTGCCTCAGCAGCAGGCTTATTCATATAGCCGCGAAAGAATTCATTCTACTCCCCGCCCAAGCTGGAGCTACAGCAGGCATATTGATGAACCGGTCGTATCAAGCAGCGCGCGAAATCGTAATCCGCCCCGTGGCCGTAATCCAACAGGTGGCGGTAGCAATGCTCAGAATGTAGTGGATCGCTCTAGGGCACGTCGGGAAGCCGAGTTAGCGACACAGTGATACGTCTCCAACGTATCTATAATTTTTGATTGCTCCATGCTATATTATCTACTGTTTTGGATATTATTGAGCTTTCTTATCCACTTTTATATTATTTTTGGAACTAACCTATTAACCGGAGGCCCAGCCCAGAATTGCCGGTTTTTGCCTGTTTTAGGGTTTCGAAGAAAAGGAATATCAAACGGAGTCCAAACGGAATGAAACCTTCGGGAACGTGATTTTCTCAACGAACAAGACCCGGGAGACTTGGACCCTACGTCAAGAAAGGAAACAAGAGGCCACGAGGTAGGGGGCGCGCCTACCCCTCCCCCCCCCAGGCGCGCCCTCCACCCTTGTGGGCCCCCTGTTGCTCCACCAACGTACTCCTTCCTCCTATATATAGCTACGTATCCCCAAACGATCAGAAACGGAGCAAAAACCCTAATTCCACCACCGCAACTTTCTATATCCACGAGATCCCACCTTGGGGCCTGTTCCGGAGCTCTGCCGAAGGGGGCATCGATCATGGAGGGCTTCTACATCAACACCATAGCCCCTCCGATGAAGTGTGAGTAGTTCACCTCAGACCTACGGGTCCATAGTTAGTAGCTAGATAGCTTCTTCTCTCTTTTTGGATCTCAATACAATGTTCTCCCCCTCTCTTGTGGAGATCTATTCGATGTAATCTTCTTTTTGCGATGTGTTTGTTGAGACCGATGAATCGTGGGTTTATGATCAAGTCTATCTATGAATAATATTTGAATCTTACCTGAATTCTTTTATGTATGATTGGTTATCTTTGCAAGTCTCTTCGAATTATCAGTTTGGTTTGGCCTACTAGATTGATCTTTCTTGCAATGGGAGAAGTGCTTAGCTTTGGGTTCAATCTTGCGGTGTCCTTTCCCAGTGACAGTAGGGGCAGCAAGGCACGTATTGTATTACTGCCATCGAGGATAACAAGATGGGGTTTTCTTCATATTGCATGCGTCTATCCCTCTATATCATGTCATCTTGCTTAAGGCGTTACTCTATTTTTAACTTAATACTCTAGATGCATGCTGGATAGCGGTCGATGAGTGGAGTAATAGTAGTAGATGCAGGCAGGAGTCGGTCTACTTGTCTCGGACGTGATGCCTATATACATGATCATACCTAGATATTCTCATAACTATGCTCAATTCTGTCTATTGCTCAACAGTAATTTGTTCACCCACCGTAGAATACTTATGCTCTCGAGAGAAGCCACTAGTGAAACCTATGGCCCCCGGGTCTATCTTCATCATATTAAATCTCCTACTACTTAGTTATTTCCTTTGTTATTTACTTTGCCTTTATTTTACTTTGCATCTTTATCATAAAAATACCAAAATATTATCTTATAATATCTATCAGATCGCACTCTCGTAAGTGGCCTTATAGGAATTGACAACCCCTATTTGCGTTGGTTGCGAGGATTTATTTGTTTTGTGCAGGTACGAGGGACTCGCGCGTAGCCTCCTACTGGATTGATACCTTGGTTCTCAAAAACTGAGGGAAATACTTATGCTACTTTGCTGCATCATCCCTTCCTCTTAGGGGAAAACCAACGCAGTGCTCAAGAGGTAGCAATAAGTATTTCTGGCGCCGTTGCCGGGGAGGTCTACGCAAAAGCCAACATACCAAGTACCCATCACATACCCTTATCTCCCGCATTACATTATTTACCATTTTCCTCTTGTTTTCCTCTCCCCCACTTCACCCTTGCCGTTTTATTTGCCCTCTCTCTCTATCATCCCTCTCTTTCTCTATTTGCCTCCTTTTGCCCGCTTGCTTTTTGCTTGTGTGTTAGTTTGTTTGCTTGTCATTATGGCTAGTGTCGATGATGAACGACACCTATGGGATCACAAGAATCCCTACTACGGTTGCGGGGCGCGGGGTCGTGAGAAGAGCGGATCAAACAGATAGCACACGGTTCGTTTATCCAGGTTCGGGCCGTGAGGATGCGTAAAACCCTACTCCTGCTTTGGTGGATTGTATATCTGTGTTCTTGAGCTAGCTATGGAGCGTGAGGAGCTCCAAAAAGCCGAATCCTTTTCCTGGTCGCCTCGGGCCTCCTTTTATAAGGAAAGGGGTAGCCACAGTGGCGCACAGGAGGTGGAAAGGGAACAGTGATGCGAGGTTATCCCTCGCATTACATGACAAGGCGCATTTAATGCATCTTGCCCAGGTGTCCTTGCTTTATCGGGGACGGGGGGAGAGCCATGTCTCGTCCGTCGCCGCTCCCTCTCGTGTCGACACGCGCCCTGGCTAGCGGCGCCCGCGGTGCCATGTAGGCAGGCAGGCAGCTGAGGTGGCGTAGTGGTGGGTCTCCACGAAGATCTGCATGCCGCCATGCAGGTGCCTGCCCAGCTGGTTGGGTCGGCAGCTGCATGTGAACGGTGGTGGAGGATTGACTAGCGTGGGCCTGATGGTGGCCCTACGGGTGTTCTCGGCAAGGGCCTTGCCGGGGCCCTGGCAAGGGTCTTGCCGTGGCGCCTGCTGTCATCCCCGGCAAGGCTCTTGCCGGGGGCCTTGTGGTCCTCCTTGGCTGGGATCCCGCCAAGGATCATCGTCTTCTAAAGGATGTATCTGATCTTGAATGCCTTCACAAAGATCTGCATGCCACCATGGGGATGTCTCCCGAATCCTTGCCCCATGGGGGCAGTGGACTCAAGGGTTACTCACTCCGTAGGTGTGGGGCGAGCTGCCATGGAAAGGGTCTTGCCGGGCTTGCTAGAACCGCCTCCCGGCAAGGATCTTGCGGGGGGGATCCGCTTCGTCCCCTTTGCTCTTTGTGGTCTTGGTCTTGGCGTCGTTCTGCTTCTCCTGAGCTTTGGCCTTACCTTGGCTCACCTTCCTTGCCTTGCTCAGTGTGGTGGTGCCCGTGGCTCAGACTGCCCGTGCATAGTTATAGGGGTACAAAAAGTGTACCCCTCTTTTTGTACACCGACAGGAGCCCCCAGGCCTGGGCCACACGTAAGCGCAATCGCGTCGTTGGCCTAGGCCCAAAAACGGTGCGCGGGCAGGCGGGGCGGTTTTTACCGTGGTAAGTTTCTTCGTGCGCTGCGCTTCCCATACTTCCTGCGCGTGGCGCGGGGTGGGGAGGCGTGTGTGACGTGGGTGGCATGTGTGGGGCTGAGCTCTGCATGCATGCGTCACGTTGTAGTAAAGGCGGCGGTTCGCGCCTTCCCCATAAATGGAGGGAGGCGTGGAGGTGCGGCCCATTTACTGAACGGGGCCGAGGCGTGGTCTTCAAGGCGTCCACTCCCCATGATCACGGGGTGGGGAGAGGTCGCCTCACCCATCGCCTCGGTCCTGCACGCCCGCCACGTGGCTCTCATGCGCCTGGGGTGGCGAACGATGGAGGCGGGAAACCGGGCCACCGCGGGCTGGGGCGGCGGGTCGGTTCTAGTTCCCTGCGCCTTCCGTGTCTTGATTGGCTGAGCAGGGCGGCCGAGCCCCCACCCCGTTCCTTTATAAAGAACGGGGGGGATGGCGTCCCGCATTCCTTCATCTCCTCCTTCCTTCAGCTTCTGCTCCCTCCCTTCCATCCATCATGGAGAGAGGGAATCCTGGTCCTTCAACGGTGGCGGCGAGGGTTGCCGCTCGACAATGCATCCCTCCTTCTCCTGCACCCGCGGTGGCAGAGCCAGCCGCGAGGGGAAGGGGAAGGGGGCAAGGCCGTGGGCGAGGCCGAGGCGCTCGGGGAAGAGGAGCACAGGGCGGTGCGCCGGCCTCGCCTCCGCCGGCAGTTCCTCCCCCCATGGAGGGCCACGTTGGGGATGACCCTTGCGAGTTCTTCGTCAGGCTGCGTCGGCCGCCTCGCCGTCGCCTTCGTCTCCTGACTCCATTCGCGCAGGAGATGGAGTTGGATCCGCGGGAGTCATTGTGGCTACGCATGAGGGGTTGCGGGATCAATGGCACGCGGGCCCGTGTCGACTTCCCCGCCCCTCACGTGATGTATCTTCGTCGGGGATGGAAGACATTCGCCCATATCCACCGCTTGACGGAGGGGCTCACTCTCCATTTTAAGCTGATGGAGGGTGGCCTTCTCTCCGTCAAGGTCTTCGGGTGCTTTGGGACCCGTGCAATGTGCTGCGTGGAGAGCTCTTCTAATAGTGAAGACTCCTCCTCGGGCGGGAGTGACGAGGAGGACAGTGGCAGCGACGACGAGGGTAGTAGGCGGCAGGATGATGGGTCCGATTAGGCGTCGGGTGCCGCTCCGCGCGGCACCGGCGACCCCATCATCCGCGTCGCCGGCTCCCTGAACTTCTCGGGGTCGTCTCCTTGGGCGGCTGGCGTTGGGAGGCTGCGGAAGAGGAAGTGGGCGGGCAGCAAGGTCGTCAAGTCGGAGTACGCGGGCACCGACGCCTTCGACGCGTGCTGACGTCATGTCGCCTCGTCTTCGAGCTCTGCTTCCGGCGCCGCCACCACAATCCAGCCCTCGGACGGCCACCGAGATGTTCTCTTGGTGTCTTCTACCGCCCGTAGCTCGCCTAGGCGCCCCTTTTTCCCTTTTCTTCTCCTTGACCTGCCTCCTGAGGAGAGGGACAAGAAAGGGATTACGGGCACCTTATCTCTTTTTAGTTTGTAAGCCTTCGGGCCTTAGCTGAATTTAAAACTTGTAATCCCATTATTCATGTTTTTCATTCCCTATGGACTGTACTTGAGTGGAATGTTTTTAATGAAAAAGGGATGTTTGCCGGGTCATTTGTTTGTGGGTAGAACCCACGACAAGGAGTAAATCCTTGATATCTTTAAGACAAACATTTCCTTTCCCGGCAACAGGCCTTGCCGTCTCTCCACTTCACTCGACCTTTCTCACACCTTTGGCGGAGGCAGGGATGAGGTGGGTTTAGGCTCCTTGTTTCATCCTCTCGCTGCCGCGACTACGACCAACCCTGGCCCCAGGAACGAGCCCTAGGGCCTAGATTTAGGGGAGCACGGTAGCTTTAGGAAAAACGAGGTTTCACATACCTCAGTCCATAAGGGATGCATGATAAGGGATGAAGAACTTATCTGAAGCTGTAGCCCCCGGCAACTCTGGTTTGCCGTGGGTGAATCTTTGCTCTTGCAGCCCCCGGCAATACTGGCTTGCCGTGGTCTAGATGCTAGTCTGTCCCTCTTCTCTTTTCCTCCCCAAGTGGTTCGGCACGGATATCCGTGTGTCCTGTGAACCAAAGAAGACAAAAGAAAGACAAAGAGACGCACACTCGACCTCTAAGCTAGGGGTTAGTCGCCGCTAAGCACTATCTACCCTAACCAAGGACGAGACTCGACCTAGCATGCATGCTATAACTTAGGGCGCCAGCGCTTCATTTATTTGTGCTCAGGGTCTGCGCCTGGCTTTGTACAAAGGGTTACATGCATCATCGGCAATGCTTGTACAAAAGGTGGCTTGCCGGGGGGCCCGGCAAGCCGCGCTTCACGGGTAAAACTTGCGAAGATGCTCAATGTTCCAGGAGTTACTCACCGGAAGGGCATCTTCGGTCTCCAGGCGGACTGCGCCAGGCCTGGTGACTCGTATTACCCGATAAGGGCCTTCCCACTTTGGCGTCAACTTGTTGGAATTCTTGGCCGATTGAACGCGTCGAAGAACAAGGTCGCCTTCCTCAAGGCTTCAGGCATGAACCTTGTGGCTATGGTAGCGGCGCAAGGCTTGCTGGTAGCGTGCTGCTCTCACAGCCGCCCGAAGACGATCTTCCTCAAGGAGCATTGCATCATCTTGCCGTAGTTGCTCTTGCTCAAGCTCATCATAAGTGAGCACTCGAGGTGACCCGTATATGAGTTCAGTGGGGAGAACTGCTTCTGCCCCGTATACCAGGGCAAAGGGTGTCTGGCCGGTGGCTCGATTTGGCGTCGTCCTGATCGACCAAAGAACCGTCGGCAACTCATCAATCCAGCGCCTTCTACTCTTGTGCAGCCTATCAAAGGTCTTGGTCCTTAATCCTCGCAGTACTTCAGCCTTTACTCTCTCAGCTTGACCATTGCTCCGTGGGTGAGCAACGGAAGCGAAATAGACTTTGCTGCCGAGGTCTTGGATATATTGCATGAAGGTGCGGCTTGTGAACTGTGTACCGTTGTCGGTGATGACCCTGTTGGGTACACCAAAACGGCACACTAGTCCCTTGAAGAACTTGACGGCTGACTGAGCTGTGACCTTCCTCACTCCCTCCACCTCCGGCCACTTTGTGAACTTGTCGATTGCAATGTACAAATACTCAAAGCCCCCGACGGCGCGGGGGAAAGGGCCCAGTATGTCGAGCCCCCAGACCGAGAAGGGCCAGGAGAGAGGAATGGTTTGAAGGGCTTGAGCTGGCTGATGAAGCTTCTTTGAATGGAACTGACACGCTTCACACCTGGTGACTAGTGTCGTCGCATCCTGGAGAGCGGTGGGCCAGAAGAAGCCTTGCCGGAATGCCTTGCCGTCAAGGGCCCTTGACCCGATGTGGGATCCACATATGCCTCCGTGTATCTCCGCCAACAGCTCCAGTCCTTCCTCCCGAGGGATACACTTTAATTTCACACCGTTCGGCCTCTTTCTGTACAGGACGTCATCGACGAACTGGTACATGGTAGAGTGACGGGCTACCTTTTCCGCTTCTTCCTGCTCTTCAGGAAGTTCCCCTGTTTGGAGGAATCGGACGGTATGTTGTGCCCACGCTGGAGCCTGGGGCTCGACAGCGAGGACTAAAGGCATTTCCTCCGCTATAGGAACGGCTGTCTCGACGACAAGAGCTTCACGCTCCGCCGGAGCTAGCCGTCCCGTGGAGGGCTCAGTGTCCCTGGCAACATCCTTGCCGGCGGCTCCGGGGAGCTCGGCGGGAAAGTACTTGCCGGGTCCTGATTTCCTCCTCTTGTTCTGCTCTGTTGATGGATCAACGGATGGCTGAGTTAGCTAGAGGACAAAGGTACCTGGTTCCACAGGTAGCTTGAGGGCAGCGCGTTTTGACAGGTAATCGGCGATATCGTTCTCCGCTCGGGGAACGTATTCAGCCTGTATACCATCGAAACGCTCTTCCAGCTTTCTCACTTCATCGACGTAGGCCTTCATCAACGGGCTCTGGTAGTCCTTGTTGACTTACTTGACAACGAGCTGCGAGTCGCCCCTGACGATGAGCTTCTTGATTCCAAGGTCTGCCGCGATCCTAAGACCGGGAAGCAGCCCTTCGTACTCTGCCGTATTGTTTGTTGACACCTCCCTGGGGAAGTGCATCTAGATCACGTACTTGAGGTGCTCTCCGGTGGGCGCGACAAGCAGTACGCCAGCCCCGACGCCGTGTAAGGAGAAAGCTCCATCAAAATACATGATCCAACTGCAACTTGCTTCCTTGCCAGGGAAAGCAGTCTCTTGGGCTTCTTCGTCAGGTGTTGCGGTCCATTCTACAATGAACTCCGCCAGGACTCGGCTCTGAATCGTTGAAGTACTTTCAAACTTGAGGCCAAAGCTGGACAGCTCCAGTGCCCATTCCACAACTCTTCCCGTTGCATCTGGATTGTGCAATATCCGTTGCAGAGGGAGGCGAGTGACGACAATGATCTCGTGTGCCTGGAAGTAGTGACGCAGCTTCCTCGAGGCCATAAGAAGGCCGAAGAGCAGTTTCTGCACGCCGGAGTACCTTGATCTAGCTCCCTGCAGGAGGGAACTGACAAAGTAGACCGGGTGCTGCATCATTTTCTTCTTCGGTGGCACTTCAATCGGCCGTGTTGTCTCTGCATTGGTGGTGTTGGGCTCTGTCGCTGCCATTACCTCGTCGCCAACCTCTCTCTGCGCCACTAGTGTGGCGCTGGCCACCTGGTTCGTTGCCGCCAGGTATAGCAGCAATGGCTCCTGTGGCCTAGGCGCAACAAGTATCAGCATGGAGGAGAGGTACTTCTTCAAATCTTGCAATGTTGCTTCGTCTTCTGGCGTCCACTCCATCGGCCCGCCTTTTTCAGGATCTTGAAAAGGGGAAGGGCGCGCTCGGTAGACTTGGAAATGAATCTGCCCATGGCGGCGATGCAACCAGCAAGCCGACGCACATACTTGATTCGCTTGGGTGCTTCAATCTGCTCTATAGCCTTGATCTTGTCCGGATTGGCCTCTATCCTACGCTGTGACACAAAGAACCCGAGAAGCTTGCCGGACGGGACGCCAAAGACGCACTTCTCAGGGTCCAGCTTGAGATTGATCTTGCGCAGGTTTGCAAATGTTTCTTGCAAGTCGGGTATGAGGGTTGCCCTGTCCTTGGTTTTGACCACTATGTCATCCATATAAGCTTCCATATTTCTATGGAGCTGGGGTTCAAATCCCATCTGGACCATCCTCGCAAACGTCGAACCAGCACTCTTCAGCCCGAAAGGCATCCGTATGAAACAATACGTACCACATGGGGTGATGAATGTTGTCTTCTCTTCGTCTTCTCTTGTCATGAAGATCTGGTGGTAGCCGGAGTAGGCATCGAGGAATGACAATAGATCACACCCAGCTGTGGAGTCAACAATCTGGTCAATGCGCGGCAACGGGAAGGGGTCCTTAGGACAAGCCTTATTGATATCTGTGTAATCAATACACAGCCTCCACTTCCCATTAGCCTTGCGCACTACGACCGGATTGGCCAACCACGTTGGATGGAGCACTCCTCTTACCAAACCCGTTGCTTCCAGTTTCCGGATCTCCTCTGTGATGAACCCTTGTTGTTCCAAAGCTTGCTTTCTGACCTTCTGCTTAACGGGCCGCGCATGAGGACAGACAGCAAGGTGGTGCTCAATCACCTCCTTGGGAACGCCGGGGATGTCGGAAGCTTGCCATGAAAACACATCGACATTTGCCCGCAGGAAGGTGACGAGCGCATCTTCCTATTTATCGTCAAGGGTGGAGCTTATGGTGAAAGCTCCTCCCGTGCCGTCCTCATTGACAGAAACCTTCTTGGTTCCCGGCGGTATGGCCCTGGGCTTCTTGTTTCCGCCGGTGGAGCTCTCTGGCACGTCCTCGACGGGAGCGCTACACTCCGAAGAGGTGCGCTTGCCGGAGTGGGTGTCTGAGGTCTCACCGGTCTTCTTCTTCTTATTCTCTCCCGGGGTCCCACCGGCAGGAGCAAGTGCCCTAGTGGTGGCAGCTGCTGCAACTGCTTGCTGGTATAGTTGGCCAGGGCAAATCAGCACATCTTTCTTATTGGAGGGGATGGTGATGATCGTCACAGGTCCTGGCATCTTCAGGATGTTGTAGGCGTAGTGTGACGCCGCCATGAACTTGGCCAGCGTTGGGCGGCCAAGGATCCCGTTGTAGGGCAAGGGGATCTTGGCAACATCAAACACGATCCTCTCCGTCATGTAGTTCAGATCGCTTCCAAAAGTCACGGGCAGCGTGACCTTTCCCTTAGGTTGGCTTCTTCCCAGGTTGACCCCCTGAAACGTGCCTGTCTCTTCGAGGTCTCCATCAGGAATCTACAGTTTCTCGATCATGGCAGGCGAGATCAAGTTCAGACCGTCCCCGCCATCGACTAGCATCTTTGTCACCTTGAGGTTGCGTATTGTTGGTGAAACCAACAATGGCAAGCACCCGACCGCAGTAGTGCGATCAGGGTGATCCTCAGTGTCAAAAATGATAGGTGTGATGGACCACTTCAGCGGCCTTTGGGCATCAAACGACAGCTCTGCCGCTGTAATCTCTCGCGCCCACTGTTTAAGCTGGCGGTGAGAAGTATGCAGCGAGGCGCCACTGTCGACGCACATGGCCTCTGTAGCTTTCTGAAACTCTTGGTCGCCGGATTCGTCGTCCTCTTCGTGATCGTCGTCTTTTGGCTTTTTGTCACGGCCCCGAGCAGGCCTCTCCTGTTGTTTATCCTTGCCGCGACGGCCCACCTGGCCGTCACGCTTCTTGCCGGACCCCTCAGCACCGTCTTGGCCCTTCTCCTTGTCCCGCCTCTCATATTCAGCCCTCTGCTTCTCAGCGAGGAGCTCAACCTGTCGGCAGTCTTGGAGAGCGTGGCCTTTGGTGCGATGGATCTTGCAGTATCGCTTGTCGGAGTTTCCAGGCTTCTCGGCAACCGTCAAGGCCCGGCAGGTGACACATCCGGCAATTTCCTTGCCGGGGTCATCTGCCTTGGTTTTCTTGGTGGAGCCGGTGTCATCAGATCCCTCGACGGCAAACACGGCTTTACCTTTGCGCTTCCTGTTGCGGCGTCAGCCCTTCTTCGCCGGGGCGGCAGTATCTTCATATGAGGAGTCGGTTTCCACGCCAGGTCTTCGCCGGGGTACTTCCTTCCCTCTTCAGCCCGGGCACAGCTGTCAGCAAGAACATAGAGTTCTGCTACATCTTTCACCTTGTTCATTGCCAGCTCTTCGCGCATCTTGCGGTTACGCACGTTCTGATGGAACGCGCTGATGATGGCGGCAGGGTGAACATCAGGGATATTGTACTGTATCCGGCTGAACCTTTGTATATACTTGCGGAGACTCTTGCCTCCCTTCTGGGGAATGACGTGCAGGTCGCTCGCTTGGCCATGGGCTTGGTGGCCTCCAGTAAAGGCACCCACAAACTCATGGCACAAATCTGACCAGGAGGAAATAGAGTCTACCGGCAAGTGCATCAACCATGACATGGCGTTGGGTTTAAGAGCCAACGGAAAGTAATTCGCAAGCACCTTATCGTCGCGGGCTCCGGCAGCTTGCATCGCAATGGTGTAAATGCTGAGGAACTCAGACGGGTGGGTCTTGCCGCCGTACTTTTCTCCCATGTCAGGTTTGAAAGTGCGGTGAGTGGGCCACTGGAACTGCCGCAGCTCACGGGTAAAAGCCGGACGGCCTACCTCGTAAGGTAGGCCTCCAGGGCTCTCCGGTGCCGGGTGGTTCACAGCGGGCCCTGCTCACCTGTCTGACTGGTGGCACGCTCCGCGCCGGCGCTCGATAGTGGTTCGAGCCTCTTCATGTTCTCGTTCCCGAAGGACTTGGCGCTGGTCACGGTGGGTCCGCGGGTCGGACGACGCTATGGAGATTTCGTTGCCCGCAACGTCGCGATGGGCTGGCGTCCGCGGTACCGGGCGAGGAGGAGGCGAGTGCACCGTGGTCGCGGCGCCGCCGGCTTTCCTGCCACTGGTGCGTGGGACTCCGTCGGAGCGTCGACCCGGGGGCTCCACCGGACTTGGTTCGTCTTTGTTGGCCACCGCAACAAGGCTTTGGATAGTGGCTCTCCATTCGTCGAGTTTCCCCGTAGTGGGAGGAAAATCGAGGAGCAACTGCGCGCGCGCCAGGGCTTCTGCTGGCGTTGGTGGCAGCGAAACCTGCACGGATCGCGACGCGCTTCGACTTCTGACCATGTCAGAAGGAGCTCTATCACGACCCCGCGGTCGCATGCCATCTTCACCAATGCCTCGGCGAGCGGGCAGGTCTTCTACCTCCCGGGAGTGGCGCTCGGGGCTCTTCCTGCAGCGACGCCCGGGGTCTTCGGCGTGATTGTGCCATTCGTCGCGCGCCGTTTGAGAGGAGCGCGCCGTCGGCGCCGGCGTGGGAGTCTTGGAGGCCCTCGCATCGCCTTCGGGCGGGGAGGTAGCGATCTTAGAAGGCCCCGCGCCACCGCGGAGGGCCTGGCTCCGTCTTTGGATTTGGCGGCGTGCGGCCCGTTACCAGGCGCACGAACATCGCCGCCTCCCAAACTCTGGCTACTGGGACGGTGTTGGTGTTCGTGAATGGCGCCCCGGGTCCTTTCTGCGACCGGTCCGCTGCTCGCCCGCGTCGGGACGGGATGTCCAGCTTCCGACGGGCCAACCGCCACCGTCGTCTTCTTCTTGGGCGCCATGATGATGAAGAAGCGTCGAGCTAACTGCTAAAGCCGATTAACACAACTGCGCCCCCTACCTGGCGCGCCAAAGATGTCGGTGATGAACGACACCTACGGGATCACAAGAATCCCTACTACGATTGCGGGGCGCGGAGTCATGAGAAGAGCGGATCAAACAGATAGCACACGGTTCGTTTATCTAGGTTCGGGCCGCGAGGATGCGTAAAACCCTACTCCTGCTTTGGTGGCTTGTATATTTGTGTTCTTGAGCTAGCTATGGGGTGTGAGGAGCTCCAAAAAGACGAATCCTTTTCCTGGTCACCTCGGGCCTCCTTTTATAGGGAAAGGGGTATCCATAGTGGCACACAGGAGGTGGAAAGGGAACAGTGATGCGAGGTTATCCCTCGCATTACATGACAAGGCGCATTTAATGCGTCTTGCCCAGGTGTCCTTGCTTTATCGGGGACGGGGGGAGAGCCATGTCTCGTCCGTCGCTGCTCCCTCTCGTGTCGACACGCGCCCTGGCCAGCGGCGCCCGCGGTGCCATGTAGGCAGGCAGGCAGTTGAGGTGGCGCAATGGTGGGTCTCCACGAAGATCTGCATGCCGCCACGCAGGTGCCTGCCCAGCTGGTTGGGTCGGCAGCTGCATGCGAACGGTGGTGGAGGTTTGACTGGCGTGGGCCTGATGGTGGGCCTACGGGTGTTCTCGGCAAGGGCCTTGCCCGGGGCCCCGGCAAGGGTCTTGCCGTGGCGCCTGCTGTCATCCCCGGCAAGGCTCTTGCCGGGGGCCTTGTGGTCCTCCTTGGCTGGGATCCCGCCAAGGATCATCGTCTTCTAAAGGATGTATCTGATCTTGAATGCCTTCACAAAGATCTGCATGCCACCACGGGGATGTCTCCCGAATCCTTGCCCCATGGGGGCAGTGGACTCAAGGGTGACTCACTCCGTAGGTGTGGGGAGAGCTACCACGTCAAGGGTCTTACCGGGCTTGCTAGAACCGCCTCCCGGCAAGGATCTTGCTGGGGGGATACGCTTCGTCCCCTTTTCTCTTTGTGGTCTTGGTCTTGGCGTCGTTCTGCTTCTCCTGAGCTTTGGCCTTACCTTGGCTCACCTCCCTTGCCTTGCTCAATGTGGTGGTGCCCGTGGCTCAGACTGCCCGTGCACAGTTATAGGGGTACAAAAGGTGTACCCCTCTTTTTGTACACCGACAGCTAGTCCTTTATCTTCTCCATTGTCTCCTGAGAATGAAGTTCTAAATTTTAAGCAAAGGGAGGGAGAAAATCTAAAAGATGCTTGGTATAGAATTTGCAATGCTCAAAATAGATCTACTAGGAAGCAATCTACTTCCGTTTTCCTTCGCAATTTTTATGTAGGCATTACTCCTTGGCAGAGATATGTTCTTGATACTATTACCGGAGGGAACTTCTTGGGTAGCCATACTTTTGATTCTTATAATGCTATGATAGATTTATTTGGCTCACCCCCTCTCTTCGTTAATGGAACTGTATTAACTTTGGAGCATGTAATGCGAAGGCTTGAAATTATTGAAAATAAGGTTGCTACCGTAGAGTTAATTGAAAATTTGGATAAAAAGATTCACAGCCGAATCTCTCAATATGGATCTAAAGTAGGAGTTACTTTGAAAAATATTAAAGAAAAGGAACCCATAGTTAATGAGAAAATAAATCACGATTCTACTAGGATCGATAAACTTGAGGATATTATTACCAACTTGGGAACCACTTTTTCTTACGTAAAGAATACTCCAAGTCCTTCCACTAAAGTTTCCAAGCTTATGTATGTTCCTAAAAATAAAGGTGAATCCTCTAGTAAGGAAAATGCGGATCTCAAATCTATAAGTATTCATCCCGATCTTTTTGCTATCATTAAGGAACCATTTGTCACAAATGAATTTTTCGATCTTGTGCCTAAAAGTTTGATGATTAATAAAAATAAAGAAATTCCTAAAGATGGTAGATGCCTAATTAAAGAATTACCTACCGAAGATGGCAATACCTAGATCTATTCTTGCTTGTTATGCCTAGCTAGGGGCATTAAACGATAGCGCTTGTTGGGAGGCAACCCAATTTTATTTTTATTCCTTGCTTTTTGCTCCTGTTTAGTAATAAATAATTTATCTAGCCTCTGTTTTAGTTGTGTTTTTTTGTGTTTAATTAGTGTTTGTGCCAAGTAGAACCGTTGGGAAGACTTGCGGAAAGTCTTGTTGAACTTGCTGTAAAAAACAGAAACTTTAGCACTCACGAGAACTGCTGTCATTTTTATTTGGAAAGTGCTATTTAGTTAATTATTTTTGCAGATGATTAATATATAAATTTCTCACGTCCAGAAATTTATTTTAGAATTTTTAGGGTTCCAGATCTTGCGCTAGCTACAGATTACTACAGACTGTTCTGTTTTTGACAGATTCTGTTTTTCGTGTGTTGTTTGCTTATTTTGATGAATCTATGGCTAGTAAAATAGTTTATAAACCATAGAGAAGTTGGAATACAGTAGGTATAACAGCAACATAAATAAAGAATGAGTTAATTACAGTACCTTTAAGTGGTCTTTTATTTTCTTTCGCTAACGGAGCTCACGAGATTTTCTACTTTAAGTTTTGTGTTGTGAACTTTTTCAAGTTTTGGGTAAGGATTTGATGGATTATGGAACAAGGAGTGGCAAGAGCCTAAGCTTGGGGATGCCCATGGCACCCCCAAGATAATCTAAGGACAACTAAAAGCCAAAGCTTGGGGATGCCCCGGAAGGCATCCCCTCTTTCGTCTACTTCTATTGGTAACTTTACTTGGAGCTATATTTTTATTCGCCACATGATATGTGTTTTACTTGGAGCGTCTTGTATGATTTGAGTCTTTGCTTGTTAGTTTACCACAATCATCCTTACTGTACACACCTTTTGCAAGAGCCATACATGATTTGGAATTTGTTAGAATACTCAATGTGCTTCGCTTATATCTTTTGAGTTATATAGTTTTGCTCTAGCACTTCACTTATATCTTTTAGAGCATGGTGGTGGATTTGTTTTATAGAAACTATTGATCTCTCATGCTTCACTTAGATTATTCTGAGAGTCTTAATAGCGTGGTAATTTTCTTAAAATCCTAATATGCTAGGTATTCAAGATTAGTAAAATTTTCTTATGAGTGTTTTGAATACTAAGAGAAGTTTGATGCTTGATGATTATTTAGAGATATGGAGGTAATAATATCAAAGTCATGCTAGTTGATTAGTTGTGAAATTGAGAAATACTTGTGTTGAAGTTTGCAAGTCCCGTAGCATGCACGTATGGTAAATGTTATGCAACAAATTTGAAACATGAGGTGTTATTTGATTGTCTTCCTTATGAGTGGCGGTCGGGGACGAGCGATGGTTTTTTCCTACCAATCTATCCCCCTAGGAGCATGCGCGTAGTATCGAAGTTTTTGATGACTTGTAGATTTTTGCAATAAGTATGTGAGTTCTTTATGACTAATGTTGAGTCCATGGATTATACGCACTCTCACCCTTCCATCCTTCCTAGCCTCTTCGGTACCGTGCATTGCCCTTTCTCACATTGAGAGTTGGCGCAAACTTCGTCGGTGCATCCAAACCCCGTGATATGATACGCTCTTTCACACATAAACCTCCTTATATCTTCCTGGAAACAGCCACCATACCTACCTATTATGGCATTTCCATAGCCATTCTGAGATATATTGTCATGCAACTTTCCATCATTCCGTTCATCATGACACATTCATTATTGTCATATTTCTTAGCATGATCATGTAGTTGACATAGTATTTGTGGCAAAGCAACCGTTCATAATTCTTTCATACATGTCACTCTTGGTCCATTGCATATCCCGGTACACCGCCGGAGGCATTCATATAGAGTCATCTTTTGTTCTAGTATCGAGTTGTAATCATTGAGTTGTAAATAAATAGAAGTGTGATGATCATCATTTTCTAGAGCATTGTCCCAAGTGAGGAATAAATAAAAAAGAGAAAGGCCATAAAAAGAGAAGGCCCAGAAAAGAAAAAAATGAGAGAAAAAGAGAGAAGGGACAATGTTACTATCCTTTGCCACACTTGTGCTTCAAAGTAGCGCCTTAATCTTCATGTTAGAGAGTCTCTTGTTTTGTCACTTTCATATACTAGTGGGAATTTTTCATTGTAGAACTTGGCTTGTATATTCCAACAATGGGCCTCCTCAAGTGCCCTAGGTCTTCGTGAGCAAGCAAGTTGGATGCACACCCACTAGTTTCTTTTGTTGATCTTTCATACATTTATAGCTCTAGTGCATCCGTTGCATGGCAATCCCTACTCCTTGCATTAACATCAATCGGTGGGCATCTCCATAGCCCATTGATTAGCCTCGTTGATGTGAGACTTTCTCCTTTTTTGTCTTCTCCACATAACCCCCCTCATTATATTCTATTCCACCCATGGTGCTATGTCCATGGCTCGCGCTCACATATTGTGTGAAAGTTTATAGGTTTGAGATTAGTAAATTATGAAACAATTGATTGGCTTGTCATCAGGGTTGTGCATGATGAGAGCATTCTTGTATGACGAAAATGAAACATGACTAAACCATATGATTTTGTAGGGATGAACTTTCTTTGGCCATGTTATTTTGAGAAGACATAATTACTTAGTTAGTATGCTTGAAGTATTATTATTTTTATGTCAATATGAACTTTTGTCTTGAATCTTTCAGATCTGAATATTCATACCACAATTAAGAAGAATTACATTAAAATTACGCCAAGTAGCACTCCGCATCAAAAATTCTGTTTTTATCATTTACCTACTCGAGAACAAGCAGGAATTAAGCTTGGGGATGCTTGAGACGTCTCCAACATATCTATAATTTTTGATTGCTCCATGCTATATTATCTACTGTTTTGGACATTATTGGGCTTTATTATCCACTTTTATATTATTTTTGGGACTAACCTATTAACCGGAGGCCCAACCCAGAATTGCTGTTTTTTGCCTGTTTTAGGGCTTCGAAGAAAAGGAATATCAAACGGAGTCCAAACGGAAGGAAACCTTCGGGAACGTGATTTTCTCAACGAGCAAGACCCAGGAGACTTGGACCCTATGTCAAGAAAGGAAACAGGAGGCCACGAGGTAGGGGGGCGCGCCTACCCCCCCCCCCCCAGGCGCGCCCTCCACCCTCGTGGGCCCCTTATTGCTCCACCGACGTACTCCCTCCTCCTATATATACCTACGTACCCTCAAACGATCAGAAACGGAGAAAAAACCCTAATTCCACCGCCGCAACTTTCTGTATCCACGAGATCCCATCTTGGGGCCTGTTCCGGAGCTCCACCGGAGGGGGCATCGATCACAGAGGGCTTGTACATCAACACCATAGCCCCTCCGATGAAGTGTGAGTAGTTCACCTCAGACCTACCGATCCATAGTTAGTAGCTAGATGGCTTCTTCTCTCTTTTTGGATCTCAATACAATGTTCTCCCCCTCTCTTGTGGAGATCTATTCGATGTAATCTTCTTTTTGCGGTGTGTTTGTTGAGACCGATGAATTGTGGGTTTATGATCAAGTCTATCTATGAATAATATTTGAATCTTCTCTGAATTCTTTTATGTATGATTGGTTATCTTTGCAAGTCTCTTCGAATTATCAGTTTGGTTTGGCCTACTAGATTGATCTTTCTTGCAATGGGAGAAGTGCTTAGCTTTGGGTTCAATCTTGCGGTTTCCTTTCCTAGTGACAGTAGGGGCAGCAAGGCACGTATTGTATTGTTGCCATCGAGGATAACAAGATGGGGTTTTCTTCATATTGCATGAGTCTATCCCTCTACATCGTGTCATCTTGCTTAAGGCGTTACTCTGCTTTTATGAACTTAATACTCTAGATGCATGCTGGATAGCGGTCAATGAGTGGAGTAATAGTAGTAGATGCAGGCAGGAGTCGGTCTACTTGTCTCGGACGTGATGCCTATATACATGATCATACCTAGATATTCTCATAACTATGATCAATTTTGTCAATTGCTCAACAGTAATTTGTTCACCCACCGTAGAATACTTATGCTCTCGAGAGAAGCGACTAGTGAAACCTATGTCCCCGGGTCTATCTTCATCATATTAATCTCCTACTACTTAGTTATTTCCTTTGTTATTTACTTTGCCTTTATTTTACTTTGCATCTTTATCATAAAAATACCAAAAATATTATCTTATCAGATCTCACTCTCGTAAGTGGCCTTATAGGGATTGACAACCCCTATTTGCGTTGGTTGCGAGGATTTATTTGTTTTCTGCAGGTATGAGGGACTCGCGCGTAGCCTCCTACTGGATTGATACCTTGGTTCTCAAAAACTGAGGGAAATACTTACGCTACTTTGCTGCATCATCCCTTCCTCTTCGGGGAAAACCAATGTAGTGCTCAAGAGGTAGCACACAGCATGAAGCTCCGGTTCGACAACTCACTCCGGTTCGTCAGTTCACTCCGGTTCGTCCAACAACGTCGGTGGAACCGGGGGTTACATCCAGTTCTTTGGGAGTACCATGTCTTGTCCCTGCATTGCGCAACGTACGGCTACGCAAGGATTTCAAAGGCCCGTGCAAGGTGCCGAATTACACTGCCGGTTTATCCCCCGAGTCATGGGTGGAAAGCTATGAGATGGCAATGGAGATGCTGGATGTGGACGAGGCGGCGTGTGCCAAATACTTTACCATGATGCTAGAGGGAACAACTCGCACATGGTTGAAAAACCTGCCGGCCAACTCCATTGGGTCGTGGGCCGAGTTAAGAGCCCGGTTCATCCAGAATTTCAAGGATACATGCAAGCAGCCCATGTCAATCCTGGATTTAGCCGCCTGTGTCCAGGAGGAAGGAGAATCAACAACCCACTGGGTGTGCCGGGTTTCGGAGATTTTGCATTCATCAGACCGCACCAACGCTGACACAGCTGTTTTAACATTGGAAGGCAATTGCCGGTTTGCACCTTTGAAGCTGAAGTTGGGACGGCTCAAACGCCATTGTAATGACATGGGAACACTTATGGCGGCTCTGGTGAAGTATGCTGACTCTGATAGTACCAAAGACCCCGAGTCTGATGATGAGAAGACAGGGAAGGGAAAGAAGAGCGGCAGCGCCAAGGGGTAGCAGGATAACCCGGCATGTCATGGGAACAACAGTAAACGTAAAGCGGATAATAGCCTGGACTTTGTGGCTAACACCACACCCAGGATAACGGTTAGTGGCGTAAGGGTAAACCGCCCCAACGGAGTGGACTGTCAGGCCCCAATCTGGAGCGCCTGCTAAATTAGCCTTGCCCAAAGCACGGATCAAAGGAGAGGCCAGCCACGCATCTTTGCAAGGATTTCTTCCTTATGCGGGAGTTCAAAAATTCAAATCTCTTTCAGTATGACAATGGCCCGCCCGGCGATTCAGGAGGCGGTTTTCATAGGCCGGGTTATGGAGGTGGCAGCTCCGGTTCAGGATTCCAAGGCAACCAAACCAGACATGGCAATCAAGGCAGTCAGGGCAACCAAGGAGGTTACAACCATCAGGGGAATCAACAGCAGCAGCAATCGGGTTATCAGAGCAATCTGAAGCAATTGAATAGTGGGCAGTATCATGTCTTCACCACTAGCTTATGTAAGCACGATCAAAAGCTTCATAAAAGGGTCGTAATTCCATTGAACCGGAGGTACCTCGTTACCTACGCTGGTTTGAACAGCCCATCCTGTGCAGTAGAGAGGATCATCCACCCCGGGTTGACAATCCGGGTCATCTGGCCTTGGCGGTGGCACCTCAGCTTGGGGGGTATAAGTTTACCAAGGTGCTTACGGATGGAGGAAGCAGTATCAATATCCTTTACTATGAAACCTTGCGTCGCATGGGGTTAACAGATAAGAATCTCAAACCATCGAATACCGTGTTTCATGGTGTGGTACCTGGTAAATCGGCATACCCAGTCGACAAGATAGCTCTAGAGGTCGCTTTTGGAGATGATCATGATTCAAGATCAGAGGTGTTAACTTTTGAAGTGGTGAAAATCAAGAGTCCATATCATGCCCTGTTCGGACAGCCGGCTTATGCTAAGTTCATGGCAAGGCCTTGTTATGTTTATCTGCAGCTTAAGATGCCAGGTCATAAGGGGACCATCATAGTACATGGGAGCCGGAAGATTGCTTTGAAATGTGAATAAGGTGATGCGGCTTATGCTGAGTCGATTTGTGCCACAAAGGAGTTAAATTTTTATAAGGACAATGTTGATCCGGCAGATATGATTTCTCTAAAAAAGCCAACTACCGAGCATGATCCGGCGCTGAAATTTAAATCGGCTGAGGAGACTAAGCTGGTTGACTTTATTCCTGGTGATTCATCCAAGCAGTTCAGCATCGGCGCTAACCTGGATCTGAAATAGGAAAGCGCGCTCATCGAGTTCATCCGTGAGAACCGGGACATCTTTGCATGGAAGCCTTCTGACATGGCAGGTGTATCAAGGGAACTCGCAGAGCACACTCTTAATATAGATCCTAATTTTAACCGGTCAGGGAGTTTCTTCGCCGCTTCAACGAAGAAAGGCGTAAAGCTATTGGTGAGGAGGTAGCCCAGCTTTTGGCAGCAGGGTTTATTGTGGAGGTCTTCCCCCCTGAGTGGCTAGCTAATCCGGAGCTAGTACTTAAGAAAAATGGCACTTGGCGTATATGTGTGGATTACACAGACTTAAACAAAGCCTGTCCAGCTGACCCCTTTGCTCTCCCTCGTATCCATCAAATTATTGATGCTACAGCAGGTTGTGACTGTTTGTGCTTTATGGATGCTTATTCTGCTTATCATCATATCAAAATGGCAGTCAAGGACCAGGAGAAGACAACTTTCATAACCCCTTTTGGAGCCTTCTGCTATGTATCTATGCCTTTCGGGCTCAAGAGTGCCCAAGCAACTTATCAATGCTGTGTCCAGAATTGTCTGCATAAACAGATTGGGCGCAATGTTCATGCATATGTGGACGATATTGTGGTGAAGTTCAGAAAGGAGGAGACATTGATAGGTGACTTGAAGGAAACTTTTGATAACCTCCGGGTTTATAAGATGATGCTTAATCCGGCCAAATGTGTCTTTGGTGTACCAGCAGGCAAGCTTTTGGGTTTTCTGGTATCTAACAGGGGCATTGAAGCTAATCCGGAGAAGATCACATCTATCACATCTCTGGCTAAACCGGCGTGCATCAACGATGTTCAACGTTTGGCGGGCCGGATTGCAGCCTTAAGACGGTTTATCAGTCGCCTTGGAGAGAAGGCTATCCCTTTGTATCAGATGCTAAAGAAAACAGATAACTTCGTCTGGAGTGATGCTGCTGATAAAGCGCTTGAGGATTTGAAGAGACAGTTAGCCAAGCCACCTGTCCTTGCGGCTCCGGTTGATAAAGAGCCATTATTACTATATGTGGCTGCTAATGCCCGGGCTGTTAGTGTGGCTATTATTGTGGAGTGCAAGGAGGCTGGAAAAGAGTATCTGGTTCAACGGCCGGTGCTACCTCTTGAGCACTGCGTTGGATTTCCCCGAAGAGGAAGGGATGATGCAGCAAAGTAGTGTAAGTATTTCCCTCAGTTTTTGAGAACCAAGGTATCAATCCAGTAGGAGGCTACGCTCGAGTCCCTCGTACCTACACAAAAACAATAGCTCAACGCAACCAACGCGCTTAGGGGTTGTCAATCCCTTCACGGTCACTTACGAAAGTGAGATCTGATAGAGATGATAAACAATATTTTTGGTATTTTTGGTATAGAGATGCAAAGTAAAAAGTAAAAGCAAAGTAAAAGTAAAGCAATAATAAAGTGATGGAGATTGATATGATGAGAAAGAGACCCGGGGGCCATAGGTTTCACTAGTGGCTTCTCTCAAGAGCATAAGTATTCTACGGTGGGTGAACAAATTACTGTTGAGCAATTGACAGAATTGAGCATAGTTATGAGAATATCTAGGTGTGATCATGTATATAGGCATCACGTCCGAGACAAGTAGACCGAAACAATTATGCATCTACTACTATTACTCCACTCATCGACTGCTATCCAGCATGCATCTAAGGTATTAAGTTAAAAACAGAGTAACGCCTTAAGCAAGATGACATGATGTAGAGGGATAGTTTCATGCAATATGATAAAAAAACCATCTTGTTATCCTCGATGGCAACAATACAATACGTGCCTTCTGCCCCTTCTGTCACTGGGAAAGGACACCGCAAGATTGAACCCAAAGCTAAGCACTTCTCATATGGCAAGAAAAACCAATCTAGTAGGCCAAACCAAACTGATAATTCGAAGAGACTTGCAAAGATAACCAATCATACATAAAAGAATTCAGAGAAGATTCAAATATTATTCATAGATAGACTTGATCATAAACCCACAATTCATCGGTCTCAACAAACACACCGCAAAAAGAAGATTACATCGAATAGATCTCCACGAGAGATGGGGAGAACATTGTATTGAGATCCAAAAAGAGACAAGAAGCCATCTAGCTACAAGCTATGGACCCGTAGGTCTGAAATAAACTACTCACAATTCATCGGAGGGGCTTGGATGATGATGTAGAAGCCCTCCGTGATCGATGCCCCCTCCGGCGAAGCTCTGGAACAGGCCCCAAGATGGGATCTTGTGGATACAGAAAGTTGCGGTGGTGGAATTAGGTTTTTTTTTCTCCGTCCCCGGTCGTTTGGGGGTATGTGGATATATATAGGAGGAAGAAGTACGTCGGTGGAGCTTCGAGGGGCCCACGAGGCAGGGGGGCGCACCCTAGGGGGGGCACGCCCTCCACCCTCGTGACCACCTCGTGTCTTTCTTGACGGAGGGTCCAAGTCTCCTGGATCTTATCTGATGAAAAAATCACGTTTCCGAAGGTTTCATTCCATTTGGACTCCGTTTGATATTCCTTTTCTTCGAAACCCTAAAATAGGCAAAAAACAGCAATTCTGGGCTGGGCCTCCGATTAATAGGTTAGTCCCAAATATAATATAAAAGTGTAAAGTAAAGCCCAATAATGTCTAAAACAGTAGATAATATAGCATGGAGCAATCAAAAAATATAGATACGTTGGAGAATTATCAAGCATCCCCAAGCTTAATTCCTGCTCGTCCTCGAGTAGGTAAATGATAAAAACAGAATTTTTGATGCGGAGTGCTACTTGGCATAATTTTAATGTAATTCTTATTAATTGTGGTATGAATATTTAGATCCGAAAGATTCAAGACAAAAGTTCATATTGACATAAAAATGATAATACTTCAAGCATACTAACTAAGCAATTATGTCTTCTCAAAATAACATGGCCAAAGAAAGTTCATCCCTACAAAATCATATAGTTTAGTCATGTTTCATTTTCGTCACACAAGAATGCTCTCATCATGCACAACCCCGATGACAAGCCAAGCAATTGTTTCATACTTTAGTAATTTCAAACTCATAAACTTTCACGCAATACATGAGCGCGAGCCATGGATATAGCACTATGGGTGGAATAGAATAATGAGGGGGTTATGTGGAGAAGACAAAAAAGGAGAAAGTCTCACATCAACGAGGCTAATCAATGGGCTATGGAGATGACCACCGATTGATGTTAATGCAAGGAGTAGGGATTGCCATGCAACTAATGCACTAGAGCTATAAATGTATGAAAGCTCAACAAAAGAAACTAGTGGGTGTGCATCCAACTTGCTTACTCATGAAGACCTAGGGCACTTGAGGAGGCCCATTGTTGGAATATACAAGCCAAGTTCTATAATGAAAAATTCCCACTAGTGTATGAAAGTGATAATATGAGAGACTCTCTACTATGAAGATCATGGTGCTAGTTTGAAGCACAATTGTGGTAAAAGGATAGTAACATTGTCCCTTCTCTCTTTTTCTCTCATTTTTTGGCCTTCTCTTTTTTTGTGGCCTTTCTTTTTTTGGGACAATGCTCTAATAATGATGATCATCACACTTCTATTTATTTATAACCCAATTATTACAACTCTATACTAGAACAAAGATGACTCTATATGAATGCCTCCGGCGGTGTACCGGGATATGTAATGAACCAAGAGTGACATGTATGAAAGAATTATGAACGGTGGCTTTGCCACAAATACTATGTCAACTACATGATCATGCTAAGCAATATGATAATGATGAATGTGTCATGATGAACAGAATGGTGGAAATTTGCATGGCAATATATCTTGGAATGGCTATGGAAATGCCATAATAGGTAGGTATGGTGGCTGTTTTGAGGAAGATATAAGGAGGTTTATGTGTGAAAGAGCGTATCATATCACGGGGTTTGGATGCACCAGCGAAGTTTGTGCCAACTCTCAATGTGAGAAAGGGCAATGCACGGCACCGAAGAGGCTAGCAAGCATGGAAGGGTGAGAGTGCGTATAATCCATGGACTCAACATTAGTCATAAAGAACTCACATACTTATTGCAAAAATCTACAAGTCATCAAAAACCTCGGCACTACGCGCATGCTCCTAGGGGTATAGATAGGTAGGAAAATACCATCGCTCGTCCCCGACCGCCACTCATAAGGAGGACAATCAAATAACACCTCATGTTTCAAATTTGTTACACAATGTTTACCATACGTGCATGCTACGGGACTTGCAAACTTCAACATAAGAACTTATCAATTTCACAACTACTCAACTAGCACGACTTTGATATTATTACCTCCATATCTCAAAACAATCATCAAGCATCAAACTTCTCTTAGTATTAAATACTCCATATGAAAGTTTTTACTAATCTTATATACCTAGCATATTAAGATTTAAGCAAATTACCATGCTATTTAAGACTCTCAAAATAATCTAAGTGAAGCATGATAGTTCAATAGTTTCTATAAAACAAATCCACCACCGTGCTCTAAAAAGATATAAGTGAAGCACTAGAGCAAACGACAAACTACTCTGAAAGATATAAGTGAAGATCAATGAGTAGTCGAATAATTATGCAACTATGTGAAGACTCTCTAACATTTAATAATTTCAGATCTTGGTATTCTATTCAAACAGCAAGCAAAGAAAAATAAAATGACATTCTAAGAATGGCAAACATCATGTGAAGAAGCAAAAACTTAGGATCAACCAATACTAACCGATAGTTGTTGAAGAAGAAAGGTGGGATGACAACCGGGGCATCCCCAAGCTTAGTTTCTTGAGACTTCTTGAAATATTATCTTTGGATGCCTTGGGCATCCCCAAGCTTGAGCTTTTGTGTCTCCTTAATTCCTCTCATATCACGGTCTCCCTAAATCTCAAAAGCTTCATCCACACAAAACTCAACAAGGACTCGTGAGATAACTTAGTATAAACCATTGCAAAAACCTTATCATATTCTACTGTAGCAAATCACTAAAATTATTATTCAACATTTCATACTAAATGCCTCTGCATATTTAATAGTCCTATCCTCAAATAGAATCATTAAAGAAGCAAACATATGCAAATAATGCAAACATAACAGCAATCTGCCTAAACAGGATAGTCTGTAAAGAATGCTGCAACATCCATACTTCCCTAGCTCCAAATATTATTAAAGAAAATTCCCACTGTTGTAAATTTATCATATCTTAATATGCAAAAGGTTTCAACATTTTATCACATTCTGAATTTTCTAGGGAATTATTGCAACAGCGGTAAACTTTCTGTTTTCAAACAGCAACATGTGGACTTCTAAAATAGGCATAGTAAAGGCTATCAATGCCACTTTTATTGAAATAAAAAATGCAAAACATTGCTCTAAATAACAGCAAGCAAATCCTAACAAAATAAACTGACGCTCCAAGCAAAACACATATCATGTGGTGAACAAAAATATAGCTCCAAGTAAAGTTACCGATGAACGAAGACGAAAGAGGGGATGCCTTCTGGGGCATCCCCAAGCTTAGGCTCTTGGCTATTGTCGGTGTCAAAACCGGCGGATCTCGGGTAGGGGGTCCCGAACTATGTTTCTAAGGCGGATGATAACAGGAGGCAGGGGACACGATGTTTTACCCAGGTTTGGGCCCTCTTGATGGAGGTAAAACCCTACGTCCTGCTTGATTTATTCTTGATGATATGAGTATTACAAGAGTTGATCTACCACGAGATCGGAGAGGCTAAACCCTAGAAGCTAGCCTATGGTATGATTGTATGTTGTCCTACGGACTAAAACCCTCCAGTTTATATAGACACCAGAGGGGGCTAGGGTTACACAAGGTCGGTTACAAAGGAGGAGATATACATATCCGTATTGCCTAGCTTGCCTTCCACGCCAAGTAGAGTCCCATCCAGACACGAGACGAAGTCTTCAATCTTGTATCTTCATAGTCTAACAGTCCGGCCAAAGGATATAGTCCGGCTGTCTGGAGACCCCCTAATCCGGGACTCCCTCAGTAGCCCCCGAACCAGGCTTCAATGACGATGAGTCCGGCGCGCAGTGTTGTCTTCGACATTGCAAGGCGGGTTCCTCTCCATCTTTCAAACATTTGTAAAGCAGTGTCCGGTCCCATAAATGTTTGGACCTCTTGGCTTCTGTGCCTAATAAGGGCTTTATCCCACGCGTCGAATGAATACGAGGCGTCAGAGTGTTTTTACATTTGCCCCCCTAGTCAGATAAATAAATCGTCTATTAAAGGGATGGGGATCCTTAGATCCGATCCATACCATCCTCCCCCAGCGGGAATCCATCAGAGCGCATTCCGGAAAGATCCATTACAGCATGGCCGACCTCTGCAGCTCCTCCTCCCGCCCCCGAAGCCCTAAGCCCGGTGATTGGGAGAGGTGTTCAGTCCCACACTGTCGTTTAGTCGAACTGCAGACTAAGGGATTTCTTCCTCCGGCGTATATGGTGCCTGTTCGAGCCGGGCTTGCCACCTACAATGGCGGGGAGCAAGCGGAGAGCTTTCCCTGTCCCTTTATGGGGGAACGGGTCTGCCTTGTTCCCTATTTATTAAGGGGACTCGGATTTCCAATTCATCCGTTCCTCCGCGGGCTCCTAGAGTTCTACGGCCTCCAATTACACAATTTCACCCCCGCCTCCATCCTACATATCGCCAGCTATGTCGCTCTCTGCGAGTTGTTCCTGGGCTGCGAGGCTCACTTCGAGCTGTGGAAAAGGCTATTTTGCCTCGTCCCTCGCACACAGAGGGGGTCACTTTATCAAGTGGGCGGAGCCGAAATATGGCGCATCGCCGATACCGGATACCTGTCTGGTACTCCGAAGAAGTCATCCGAAGACTGGCCTTCAGAATGGTTTTATATGGAGGGCGTTCCCCTTATGAAGACTGGTCTTCCTGAGTTCAACAATGCTCCTCTGAAGAAACGCCGAAGTTGGCACCCACGGAGCCCCCAGGTGGAAGACAATGGAGAAGTCCTCTATCTGATGAACCGGATTAAAGCACTGGCTCGATCAGGATTGGCAGTAATCGAAGTTATGTCGATTTGCATAATGCGGGGAGCGCAACCACTTCAATATGAGTAAAATGCATCATAAGTCCTAAAACTATCGGAGGTGTGTCAGTTTAGTCCTATAACTTTGAAACTGCACTTTTGGGTCCTAAAACTATCAGAGGTGTGTCAGTTTAGTCCTATAACTTCGAAACTGCACTTTTGGGTCCTAAAACTATCAAAGGTGTGTCAGTTTAGTCCAATAACTTTGAAACAGTAGTTGTGGGTCCCAAAACTATGTAAGTTTCTTCCTCTTAGGTCCTAAGCTTGCATGGTTAGCATTGACCCACTAACGAGTCACTTGGAAATGCTTGGATTGTAGCCACGTTGACCTGACCCAATGGGCCCACCAGGTAAATATGCAAAAAAAACTAGAGCGTTGTCTCGCCTCATTCTCACGCGCTCGTCTTCTCCCACGCACAGAATGCTTAGAGGCGACGGTACAGAGGCCATTAGTGAAATGATGGTTTGAGCTCCAGTGAGGAGAGTAGACCGGTCATCTCAGCCTCCCCCAATAGCAGCAGAACGACATGTCGCACAATGTCCAATTGCTACCCACCTATGGCTACTGCTAGGGTTGTGTCACTCTTGATGACCTCTGCGCCAGCTTTGCAGTTTCCGCGCACTCCTCTAATGACCATGCTCGTGCCCAAACAACAGCCTGCACGGCCAACTCTACGGCAAGGGTGTCGGGGCAACGATGATATCATCAAACAGAGAGAGAGAGAGAGAGGTGGGATGGCGTACTCCATCCCAATTGGCTCGGGATCTCCCCGGCGGCCTCGCTGAGGGAGAGGGATGTCGTCCTTCATGCCGACTAGCTCGGGGTCTCCCCGACGGTCACGCCAAACCTCTCAGGGAGGCTACCGTGCAGCTCATGGCCATGGAGGTGGTGGGCATGCAGGTTGTAGTACACACTGCAACGTGGAAGCGTATGTACCACTTTGGGGGATATAAACACATACAAAGGGCTCATTTGAAAAAATGCACCATGGATGGTGGCCATGCAAGATTAGGACCTCAGATGAACAAACATACATAGTTTTGAGACCCAAAACTGCAATTTTGAAGTTATGGGACTAAAAATGACACACCTCCAATAGTTTTAGGACCCAAAAGTGCAGTTTCGAAGTTATAGGACTAAACTGACATACTTTCGATAGTTTTAGGACCCAAAAGTGCAGTTTGAAAGTTATAGGACTAAACTGACACACCTATGATAGTTTTAGGACTTGTGATGCATTTTACTCCTTCAATATCGTGGGCACCCCTTGTGGTGATTTAATGGGGCGGATGACGCCACCCGCTGCGGGCATAAGGGTCCGGACAATGCTGCCGCTTTAGCAAAAATCCTGTCCGAATTGTTCAAGGGTGAGGAAGAGGAGTTCACCCGCATCAAGCCACGGGATGGATTCTCCATGTATAATCCTCCAAGCTGGGTAAGTTATATCTCCCTAGTCCCATTTTTCCCGCATTCTTTGTCGTAAGTATTCACCTTGCCACTTTGCGGCAGGAACTGCGAAAAGCCATAAAGGAGGTCAGCAGCCCTTCTCCACAACCAGAGGACCCTGACCGGGCCCTCGACTCCGGACTTGAAGAAGATTCAGTTATATTCGTGGAGCTGATAGACCGACAGTTCTATCAGTTAAGCTGCGATGATGCCATGGTGGCCATTACGGCAGACTATCCCGGACTGCTCCCTGCATCGCACGTAAGAAAAACCAAAAATCCCAACTCCAAAACTAGGATCCCCTTTTAGACACTTCACCCACCACTACTAGAAAAAGGGCTGCTAGTGGCGCACCTATTTTCGCTACTAATGGCGCACTACTGGTGCGCCACTAGCATCACGCCATTAGAATTTTTTTCTAATGGCGCACCTGTGGTACGCCATTAGAATCTGGTATTCTAATGGCGCACCACTGGTGCGCCATTAGTATGGCCCACGGTGTGCCATTAGTATCTAGTATACTAATGGCGCACCACATAGAAGTGCGCCATTAGTAACAATTTTTTCAAAAAAAAATCAGAATTTTTTTTAATTTTTTTCAAAAAATTTCAAATTTTTTTTTCATTTTTTTCTTAATCTCAGGTCATTATGTCTTAATCTCAAGTCAAATCGCACTCTGTGGTCAAACTTCTCAAAAGGTCACCCATCCTCATACTACTCCAGCCCAAGCACGGTTAACTTCAGAGTTCTATCCAACCCCAGCAACAGCTCACTTCACAGGCACTTGTTGATATATTTAGCATATCAATCCTATTATACCTTGTTGATGTCTAGGACTTTGTTCTTGTTCATGACTATGATGAAATTTTGAAAAATATTTCAAACTTCCCGGTCATATTACGTATCATTTTTAAAAAAAAAATTCAAAAAAAATTCAAAACCTTTTTTTTGAATTTTTTTGCCTCTAGATCTTGAAAGCCCGTAACTTTTTTTGTGTTAGGTTTTTGGGGATTTTGAAAATGTTTAACGGGGTTCCCCTTGTTAAATTTGGATGTAACTTTTCGAGTAGATGATTTTTCATATATAAAACTTTTTAATCCGAGTTCGTATGCAAAAGTTATGCCCATTTTACAAATTTCCAGAGAGATTTTGCAAATAAAGTTGAAATTTATATTTGTAAATTTTCCCAACAACTAGACCACATATCACATGGAAAACTTATTTTCTTTTATTTTTTTGACATTTTTATCATTTTATTATTATTTTTTAACTGAAAAGGCGGTCCACAGGGGGGGTGTATTCGGTGGAAGCCAGGCAAACTAGTAATGGCGCACCATGGGGTGGTGCGCCATTAGTAGTTAAACTAGTAATGGCGCACCACACCCACAGTGCGCCATTACTAGTTTTGAAAAAAAATTATAAAAAAATTTGAAATTTTTTTGAATTTTTTTTGAAAAAAACTTAGTAATGCCACACCAGTGGACCGTGCGCCATTACTAGTTAAAAACTAGTAATGGCGCACTGTCCACTGGTGCGCCATTACTAACAATTTTTTTTTTATTTTTTTTACTTTTTTTTCAAAACTTCTAATGGCGCACCATGGGTGTGGTGCGTCATTACTATGTCAACTAGTAATGGCGCACCACACCCACGGTGCGCCATTAGTAACAAATTTTGTTTTTATTTTTTTTCAAAACTTCTAATGGCGCACCGCACACCAGGTGCGCCATTAGTAATATATTACTAATGGCGTACCTGTATGTGGTGCGCCATTGCTATATTCTAGTAGTGCACCATATACACATGGCATTTTTACAGGGAAGGCATTCAGGACGCGCTGCTGAACCCGCAGCAATGTGCCAACAAGAGGCACCGAGGCTAGGTAGGCCAAAAAGGAAGGCGGTCAGGACGGAGACGTCGGCGCAAAGGTATGACAAACCCCGCTCCGTGGTTGTCGTCTTTCTCGAAATAAAAAGACGCCCGTGTTTCTTTAATAGAAAAAACGCCCGTCGGAATATGTCCGGCGATGTTACTAATCACGCTTCCACCAGCCGGGCGCCAGGACCGGACATAGAGGCGGAAACCGATATGGGGCGGGCGCCGGATAATCCCTCTACAGAAGATGCGGATAGATTATCCGCTACAAACTCAGAAGTGGAAATCGCCATGAATCATAGGCGCCTCTGGGCCGTACTCCGTGACGCTTGTTTCTCACCAGAGGCATTTGATGCCTTTAATTCTGGAGAGGCGTATCTCCGAGCTGCTCAAGATGGTCTAGCCAGAGCCACGGATCAGTATGTAAAGGATGTACGGGTAAGTAAATCTGACGATTTATATGTATCAGTAGCCCCTGAGACTTGAAACAGTTAGCGGAACTGATTTAAGGATCATCTTTATTGTGCAGGTTCTTACAGAGAAGAATACTAGGCTGTCACAGGAGCTAGAGGAATGCAAGACCCAACTGCGGGCCACTGTTGCCGCATTGCAGGAACCGAAAAAGTCACCCGCTGGTAACATTTACTTTAAAGAATGATGGTGACCATGTAGTGTGTGGCGTGGCTGCAGATCTAACAATAGATGTTGCAGATGAATCCGGAGAAAATCCAGAGGACCAGCATGTTATACGGCAGCTAGAGGCTAGCAAATGTGTGCTGACTGAGGTTAGGCGGGAGAAAAACAATCTCCAAGACGCCAATATCAAGGTGAGCGTGGAACTAAAAGACGTTCGAGCCCAGCTTGCAGACTCCGAGAAGGAGAATAAGCGGCTTCGGCGCGGCATTTTCAGTAAGTGCTTGAACGAATCCTTTTAAAGGAGTTCGGTGAAGAAGCCGACTAACAACGTTATATCTGTAGGTATGCTGACGGGTCGTCCCGCGGAGGAAATGCCCAGGTCTGCGGGTGATCTTCTATCCGAGCTCTCACGTCTTCATGAACAAGTTTGGCAGGTGATGCAAGGTGTTGCCCAGGCCTTGTGGCCATCCATCTCCCTGTCAGAGGGCGTTGTAGAGCTTACGGAGAAGCTCAAGGGAGCACGGCGGCGCTTCCTATTATGGAAGATATCGGCCTGCCGACAGGGTGCCAGAGAAGCCTGGGCCATGGTGAAGACGCGGTATACCAAGGCAGACCCAAATCACATGGCCGAGGTCGGACCTGTGGGGCTCGACGGAAAAGAGATCCCTGTTAGCTTAGTTTATGGGCAAGTAGAATTAGCCGCAAAGTATTCTCAACAGGATTGTAAGCTAGACCGCCTATTAGATGGCATAGAAGAGGAATTTAGTCAGTCTGCATGACTATGTAATTAAAGTGACATGTATAATGCCTTCTAGCCGGATTGTAGATCATTTGTCTTGGCAGACCTTTTCGCTTCAACCTCGGGACCCGATAGTCCGGAGTGTATCCGAATACCCGCTCAGTCATATAAGAACTGGGGTATGCGTGGAGACCAGGCATAGGGGTCATTAATGCTTGAACAGACAAGTGCCCAACTAGTTATGTTATATTACATGGGTAGTAAGAAACATCTTCCAGGGAGAATAGTTCCGTTAAGGGTTCCTTTCCCTGGGTAAGCATGCCCTAAGGTGCATGTCCGGACTGCAATAGGAAATGCAAGAAAAACATCTTGGGGTAGATATGGATAATAAATAAAAATCATCTTTTGTTCACCGACCGAATATTCCCTTGAGAACGCTAGCTTTCGGCTTCACCCAGTCTGAGGTACACATCCGGCTGACCCGGCAGTAACAATCACAGAGGTGCTCCCCTTATGCCCTAGCCGAATTAACGGGAACGTAGGGCATAAATACAAGAGCCAGGCAACCCAGCTTGGCCAAAACTTAAGTCATATCGATGCATATAATGGCGAAAAAAGGTACATGCGGAAGCATGACACATGTGCGGGGCCTGAGGCCCAGATAAATAATTAAGCTTCTGTGAAAGAAGCCCCCGGGTATGATGAGCGCGGCTAGCGCATCTATAATGTGCAAGCGAGGCACAAGTTGGCCCTTGAAGGCCTAGAGAAAGAATAAAAGAAAGGAAGAAAGAAAAACAAGACAGATAATGTATATGCAAAAAATGGACAAAGGGAGGGGACGAACATAGAGTCCGGTGCTAGGCGTAGAATCTTCGGAGCCTGGCCGCGTTCCATGGGTTCGGCTCGAGTCGACTAGTCGATGCATCCCGCAGTAGGTACGCTCCACGGGTCAAAACTTGGTCAATAATGAAGGGACCTTCCCATTTGGGCTCGAGCTTGTTCTTTTTCTTATCCGGCAGGCGTAGAACTAGTTCGCGAACGTTATAAGCTTTGGCCCGTACTTATCTGCTTTGGTATCTGCGAGCCTGTTGCTGATAAAATGCGGAACGGGCTTTGGCTACGTCGCGCTCCTCCTCCAGGGTGTCCAGGCTGTCCTACCGATCGAGCTTGGCTTCTCTTTCTTCGTACATGCGCATTCGAGGTGACTCATGAATTATGTCACAGGGCAAGACTGCCTCTGCGTCGTACACCATAAAGAAGGGTGTATATCCGGTACTATGATTTGGCATGGTCCGCAGCCCCCAGAGTACGGAGTTGAGCTCCTCTACCCAGTGCGTGTTAGGAACGCACTAGTCTGGGTTTAATGCCGCTCATTATAAGACTGTTTGCTCGCTCGACTTGGCCGTTGGTTTGTGGGTGATAGACTGAAGCATAATCGAGCTTGATGCCCATTTTGCAGCATCGGAGTTTTACCTCATCGGCTGTGAAGTTTGTGCCGTTGTCAGTGATGATGCTGTGGGGGATGCCATAACGGTGTACGACCCCAGATATAAAGTCTATCACTGGTCCGGATTCGGTTGTTTTAACAGGTTTGGCCTGTATCCATTTGGTGAATTTATCCACCATGACCAGTAAGTATTTTTTCTTTTGGGTTCCCCCTTTAAGGGGTCCAAGCATGTCAAGCCCCCAGACCGTGAAGGGCCACGTAATGGGGATTGTTTTGAGGGCGGTGGGTGGCATGTGGCTTTGATTTGCAAAGAGCTGGCAACCGGCGCAACGTTGGACCAAATCCTGTGCATCTGCCCGGGCCATTGGCCAATAGAATCATGTACGGAAGACCTTGCTTACAAGAGCCCGGGCTGCAGCGTGGTGACCGCCGAGTCCGGCGTGGATTTCTACCAAAAAGGTTCCGCCCTTCCTCTTCGGAGATGCACCTTTGAAGGACTCCGGTAGTGCTTTTTTTATACAATTCTCCCTCGTGGACCCTGTAGGCCTTAGATCACCGCACTATGCAGCGTGCCTCGTTTTGGTCCTTCGAAAGTTCCTGCCTAGTTAGGTAGGCCAGGAATGGTTCTGTCCATGGGGCTATAATGGCCATTATTACGTGGGCTGAAGGTGTTATTTCGGTGGCGGAGCCTCCGATTGTGTCAGAGTGTTCGGTATCGGGCATTTTGGTCGGGTCTGGACTATTGTTACCGGTGTCCCCTTCCCATACTACAGATGGCTTGAACAGCCTTTCCAGAAATATGTTGGGGGGGACCGCATCGCGTTTTGCGCCGATGCGGGCGAGGATATCCGCCGCTTGATTGTTTTCCCGGGCCACATGGTGAAATTCGAGCCCCTCGAACCGAGCTGACATTTTTAGGACGGCGTTTCGGTAGGCCGCCATTTTCGGATCCTTGGCGTCAAAGTCTCCATTTATTTGGGATATTGCAAGGTTTGAATCCCCACGCACCTCCAGGCGTTGGATGCCCATGGAGGCTGCCATCCGAAGATCATGCAACAGAGCTTCGTATTCGGCTGCGTTGTTGGAGTCTGTATACAATATTTGCAATACGTACTGAACGGTATCTTCGGTTGGGGACGTTAGGACGACGCTAGCCCCTAGACCAGCCAGCATTTTAGAACCGTCGAAGTGCATGATCCAATTGGAGTATGCGTCGTGCTCTTTAGGGAGTTCGGCCTCCGTCCATTCGGCGACAAAGTCGGCCAATACTTGTGACTTAATGGCTCGTCGAGGTTTGTATGTTATGTCGAACGGGAGGAGCTCAATGGCCCATTTAGCAATCCGGCCTGTAGCGTCGCGGTTGTTTATAATATCATTAAGTGGCACTTCCGAGGCTACTGTAATCGAACACTCTTGAAAGTAGTGTCGCAGCTTCCGGGATGCCATGAATACCGCGTAGGCTATCTTTTGATAATGTGGGTGCCGTGATTTGCATGGAGTGAGGACAGTGGATACATAGTATACCGGCTTTTGCAGAGGGAATTTATGTCCGTCGGCTTCTCGTTCGATGACGAGCACTGCGCTTACAACTTGATGAGTTGCCGCAATGTACAACAGCATTGGTTCGCCGATGTTTAGCGCGGCCAGGATTGGGTTGGTTGCCAAAATGACCTTTATTTCTTCCAATCCGTCTATGGCAGCGTCCGTCCACTCAAAGTGTTCGGTGCGCCGAAGGAGGCGATAAAGGGGTAAAGCCTTTTCCCCTAAGCGGGAGATAAAGCGGCTTAGAGCCGCCAAGCATCCTGTTAACTTCTGGATTTGTTTGAGGTTTGTTGGGGTAGCCAACTGTGACAAATCTCGGATTTTGGCCAGATTAGCTTCAATACCTCTACTGGAGACAATGAAACCCAGGAGCTTTCCGGCTGGTACGCCGAAAATGCATTTTTCTGGATTGAGCTTAATGTCATATGTTCGGAGGTTGTCGAATGTGAGCCTCAAGTCGTCTATCAAAGAGTCGACGTGTTTGGTTTTGACGACCACATCGTCTACATATGCCTCTATTGTTTTGTCGATTTGTTTCTCCAGACATGTCTGAATCATGCGCTGATATGTTGCGCCGACATTTTTGAGCCCAAAAGGCATTGTGTTGAAACAGAAGGGACCGTATGGTGTGATGAATGTCGTTGCGGCTTGGTCGGACTCCGCCATCTTGATTTGGTGGTAACTGGAGTATGCGTCGAGGAAACACAATGACTCGTGTCCTGCGGTAGCATCGGTAATTTGGTCGGTGCGGGGGGAGGGGGAAGGGATCCTTTGGGCAAGCTTTATTGAGGTCCTTGAAATCGACACAAAGGCGCCAGGATTTATCCTTCTTTGGTACCATCACCAGGTTTGCTAGACAGTCCGGGTGTTTTATCTCTCTGATGAATCCGGCCTCCAATAACTTGGCTAGTTCCTCTCCCATGGCCTGTCTCTTAGGTTCGGAGAAACACCGAAGAGCTTGCTTGACCGGCTTGAATCCCTTTAGGATATTGAGGCTATGCTAGGCCAGCCTGCGTGAGATTCCTGGCATGTCTGAGGGGTGCCAGGAGAATATGTCCCAATTCTCGCGCAGGAACTCTCGTAGTGCGGCGTCCACGGCGGGGTTTAACTGTGCCCCGATGGAGGTTGTTTTTGTAGGGTCCGTTGGGTGGATTTGGAATTTGACTATTTCATCCGCTAGTTTAAAAGAGGTGGACTTGGATCTCTTATCGAGTATCACGTCGTCCCTGTCCACTGTGGAGCGTAGCGTGGTTAGTTTCTCAGCCGAGAGGGCTTCGGATAATGCCTCGAGGGCCAGTGCAGCTGTTTTGTTTTCGGCGCGGAGTGCTATGTCCGAATCACTAGCGAGGGTGATGACTCCGTTGGGCCCGGGCATTTTGAGCTTCATGTACCCATAATGGGGTACGGCTTGGAAGATCGTGAATGCCTCACGTCCTAAAAGGGTGTGGTATCCACTGCTAAATGGGGCCACTTGAAATGTAATTTCTTCGGACCTGTAATTCTCTGGCGTACCGAATACCACATCTAGTGTGATTTTCCCAGCGCATCGTGCCTCCCGACTGGGTATGATTCCCCTGAAGGTTGTGCTACTTTGCTCAATGCGGTTCCAGTCTATTTCCATTTTTTGAAGAGTTTCCTCATAGATGAGGTTTAATCCGCTGCCGCCGTCCATGAGTAATTTGGTGAGTCGAAAGCCATCCACAATTGGACTGAGGACCAGTGTAGCTGGTACTCGAGCTGTTCGGAATTTAGGTTCGTCACTGGCATTGAAGGTAATAGCCGTGTCACTCCATGGATTTATTGCTGCTACGTGGCAGATTTCGGCCATGCTGCGGAGTGTTTGCTTGCGCCTATTATTTGACGCAAAGGTCTCAAAGACTGTTAACACCGTATTGTTATCCACGGGATGGTGCTCTGTGGCATTTGGGATAAGAAGATCCTCACCACTTTCGGCCACCTGCCGGAGTATCCAACATGCTCTAAGGCTGTGTGTTCGTATTATATCCGTTGTACTATGAATTTTGCAGGGTCCGTTAAGCCATCCCTCCAGTACGGTTCCATGCCCTATAGAGGGTTTTTGTTTCTTTGCAACTAGCTCGGGCGTCTTATGATAGTGCACCCTTTTACTTCGGACTGGGTGTATATTCGGAGCCGGATTGTCCCAAAATTTCGTTTCGGCTTTCCAGGCACTTCCCATCGCACAGTACTTTCGTACTATGGACGCCAAGTCAGCGAAGCATGATATGTCATGGCGACTTAAGGCGTTAAGGATTCCCTTGTCCGTGCAATTATTGCAGAAAAGTGAGACTGCATCTTCCTCGCGACAGCCCTTAACCTTGTTCATCACAAGGAGGAATCTGGCCCAATAATGATGTACTGTTTCATGGGGCCCTTGCCTAATGTGGGAAAGATCATTTATGTCTGGGTGGGTGGGCGGATTTGAGTCCGAACCCCTACCCGATCTGAGACCCAGGGGCCGAGGAGTTTCCAATCTTGGAAGTTCGGGTTCCGGAGTGTTATCCGATAAGTCTGGCCCGCTGCCAGATTCTAGGTTCAGGCCTTGGGTAATGTCCTCCCATAAGCGGGTATCCGGCTCGGAGGGCTCAGGAATCCGGACATAGTTAGTCCTCAAAATAGAGGAAGAGTTGTCGCATTGTTCCTCCACCACCGCAACATGATGGGTGACTGATGACCCACAAGTATAGGGGATCTATCGTAGTCCTTTCGATAAGTAAGAGTGTCGAACCCAACGAGGAGCAGAAGGAAATTATAAGCGGTTTTCAGCAAGGTATTCTCTGCAAGTACTGAAATAAGTGGTAACAGATAGTTCTGTAATAAGGTAAATTGTAACGAGCAACAAGTCACAAAAGTAAATAAAGTGCAGCAAGGTGGCTCAATCCTTTTTGTAGCAAAGGACAAACCGGAACAAACTCTTATAATAGGAAAACCCCTCCCGAGGACACATGGGAATATCGTCAAGCTAGTTTTCATCATGTTCATATGATTTGCGTTCGATACTTTGATAATTTGATATGTGGGTGGACCGGTGCTTGGGTGCTGTTCTTACTTGAACAAGCATCCCACTTATGATTAACCTCTATTGCAAGCATCCACAACTACAACAAAAGTATTAAGGTAAACCTAACCATAGCATGAAACATATGGATCCAAATCAGCCCCTTACGAAGCAACGCATAAACTAGGGTTTAAGCTTCTGTCACTCTAGCAACCCATCATCTACTTATTACTTCCCAATGCCTTCCTCTAGGCCCAAATAATGGTGAAGTGTTATGTAGTCGATGTTCACATAACACCACTAGAGGCTAGACAACATACATCTTATCAAAATATCAAACGAATACCAAATTCACATGACTACTAATAGCAAGACTTCTCCCTTGTCCTCAGGAACAAACGTAATTACTCACAAAGCATATTCATGTTCATAATCAGAGGGGTAATAATATGCATAAAGGATTTGAACATATGATCTTCCACCAAATAAACCAACTAGCATCAACTACAAGGAGTAATCAACACTACTAGCAACCTACTAGCACCAATCCCGGACTTTGAGACAAGAATTGGATACAAGAGATGAACTAGGGTTTGGAGATGAGATGGTGCTGGTGAAAATGTTGATGGAGATTGCCCTCTCCCGATGAGAGGAGCGTTGGTGATGACGATGGTGATGATTTCCCCCTCCCGGAGGGAAGTTTCCCCGGCAGAACAGCTCTGCCAGAGCTCTAGATTGGATCCGCCAAGGTTCCGTCTCGTGGCGGCGGAGTCTCGTCCCGAAAAGTTGCTCCCTATTTTTTTCTCATCGAAAGACTTCATATAGGAGAAGATGGACGTCAGAGACCCACCAGGGGGCCCACGAGGTAGGGGGGCGTGCCCTAGGGGGGGCGCCCCCCACCCTCGTGAGAAGGGTGTGGGCCCCCTGGCCTTCATCTTTGGCGAGGATTTTTCTTTATTTCTTTTAAGATGTCCCGAGAAGTTTCAGGACTTTTGGAGTTGCGCAGAATAGGCCTCTAATATTTGCTCCTTTTCCAGCCCGGAATTCCAGCTGCCGGCATTCTCCCTCTTTATGTAAACCTTGTAAAATAAGAGAGAATAGCCATAAGTATTGTGACATAAAGTGAAATAACAGTCCATAATGCAATAAATATCGATATAAAAGCATGATGCAAAATGGACGTATCAACTCCCCCAAGCTTAGACCTCGCTTGTCCTCAAGCGAAAAGCCGATAACAATAAATATGTCCTCATGTTTAGAGGTAGAGGCGTCGATAAAAATAAAATAAGGACATGAAGGCATCATGATTATGCTCATAACAGCAACATATATAGATTTTGTCATATGATTACTCATGTTGAAGTGATGATCTATTCACAATGCAAAAGTATAAATCATAAACCTTATTGAGCTCCAACAAACTATAATCTCAGTCATTGAAGCAATTGCAATTTATCATAACATCGGAAAGAGTCTATGTCAGAGCTAAAAAGCAAGTCCACATACTCAACTATCATTTAGTCCTCCATAATTGCTAACACTCACGCGATACTTGTGATTACGGAGTTTTAACCGGACACAGAGAAAGATAGGGGCTTATAGTTTTGCCCCACAACCTTTTACCTCAAGGGTAATGTCAACAATAATGGTTCATGCTCCCCTACATCCAATTAGATATATATATCATGTTCTTTCCAACATGTTGAGCTTGCCAAAGGATAAAATGAAAAAGAAAAGGTGAAGATCACCATGACTCTTGCATAAGGTAGAAGATAATAATAAAGGATAGGCCCTTCACAGAGGGAAGCAGAGGTTGCCATGCGCTTTTATGGTTGGATATATAAAATCTCAATGCGAAAGAACATCACTTTATATTTCCCCTTGTGATATGAACCTTTATTATGCAGTCCGTCGCTTTTATTACTTCCACATCACAAGATCGTATAAAGCTTATTTCTCCCACACCAATCAATCATACATATTTAGAGCAATTTTTATTGCTTTGCACCGATGACAACTTACTTGAAGGATCTTGCTCAATCCATAGGTAGATATGGTGGACTCTCATGGCAAAGCTGGTTTAGGGATATTTGGAAGCACAAGTAGTATTTCTACTTGGTGCTGAGAATTTGGCTAGCATGAGGGGGAAAGGCAAGCTCAACAAGTTAGAGGAACCATGACAACATACTTTATCTCAGATATAAGAAAGACATAACTCATTACGTTGTCTTCCTTGTCCAACATCAACTCTTTAGCATGTCATATTTTAATGAGTGCTCCCAATCATAAAAGATGTCAATGATAATATATCTATATGTGAAACCTCTCTTTCCTTATTACTTCCTATTAATTGCAACAATGCCCAAAGCTATGTCTGCCAACTCCCAACAACTTTTAATCATCATACTCTTTCTATGTGAAGTCATTACTCTCAATAAGATCAATATGAACTTGTTATTTCTTTTTATTCTTTTCCTATTTTCTTTTATTCACCCAAGATCATGGCAAAATAATCAGGCCCTTAACTCAACACTAATCTTTATTATATATAGCTCACGGACTCGATTACAAAGAGAGATCATAAAGCAAAACTCAAAAATAGATCATGCCATAAACTTTATTCTACTAGATCAAGATACTACTAATAGGATCGAACTAAGAAAAACGGTAAAGATAGGAGTTGTGATTGTGATACGATACCGTGGCACCTCCCCCAAGCTCGGCAGTTGCCAAGGGGAGTGCCCATACCCAAATACTCAATTCTTCTTTGTTGGAGGAGACGGTGGAGGTGTTGTTGATGATGCGGGCTTGTCATCCATCTTCCAAGGCATAGGTTCACTATCATAGAAAGATGATTGAGTCTCCGGAATCCTCAAATCTGCAGCCAAACTCATTCTTTTGAATCTATATTCATACTCACAGTTTTGGTTTTCAAGGTCATAGACTTGGGCTTGGAGGTGCTCGATCTTCTCATGTAGCTTGAAGATGGCCTCCTCGGTATTCTTGGCATCCGGCTTGTAGTTGTTGGTGAACTCTGCGAGCATCATGTGGCTAGCGTTGATTCCATGCTCCACCATCCTTTGGCACTTGAAAACTTGTTGCTCCACTGCTTCGAGCCATGTCTCCATGCTTCCGGTCCCTTTTGGTCCCTCTTCATCGCGGATGTGCAGTAACCCATCACGCATCTCAATGGTTTGAGGGTGTCGCAACACCTCCGCGAGGTAAGGGTTGATGACCTTCTCGAAGAACTTGTCCTTGGAGGCGCTTGGAGCCGTCATGATAACCTAGATCTGTCAGAAAAACAGCTCGAAACAAGAACAGGAGATTTTTGCGTGATACGGGAGTCAAAACCTTCGGGAGAATATATAATGAATTTTTACCGACCAAAATACGTAACGTACAAGAAAACGAAGTCCGGAAGGCATGCGAGGTGCTCACAAGGTAGGGGGCGCGCCCACCACCCTCGTGGGGCCCTCGTGTCCTTCCCGGACTGCTACTTATTTTTCTATTTTTCTAAATATTCCAAAATGGAGAAATATTGCCTTAGAAATTGTTTTGGAGTCGGTTTACTTACCGTACCACATACCTATTCCCTTTCGGAGTCTGAAACGTTCCGGAAAGTGTCCCTTATGTATTCCTCTGGGGTTACGGTTTCAATAATATTGGTTTCAACATTTATGGGATTACCTGAGATATAATGTTTGATTCTTTGACCGTTTACCACCTTCGGATTTGTGCCTTCGAAGTTGTTGATTTTTATTGCACCGGAACGATAGGCCTCCTCAATAACATAGGGGCCTTCCCATTTAGAGAGAAGTTTTCCTGCAAAATATCTTAAACGAGAGTTGTATAGCAATACATAATCACCTACATTAAACTCACGCTTTTGTATCCTTTTGTCATGCCATCTTTTAACTTTTTCTTTAAACAACTTGGCATTTTCATAAGCTTGGGTTCTCCATTCATCAAGTGAGCTAATATCAAATAACCTCTTCTCACCGGCAAGTTTGAAATCATAGTTGAGCTCCTTAATAGCCCAATATGCCTTATGTTCTAGTTCGAGAGGTAAGTGACATGCTTTTCCATATACCATTTTATATGGAGACATACCCATAGGATTTTTGTATGCAGTTCTATATGCCCATAATGCATCATCAAGTTTCTTGGACCAATTCTTTCTAGACCTATTAACAGTCTTTTGCAAAATTAATTTGAGCTCTCTATTGCTCAACTCTACTTGACCACTAGACTGTGGGTGATAAGGAGATGCAATTCTATGATTAACATCTTATTTAGCAAGCATTTTACGGAAAGCACCATGAATAAATTGTGAACCACCACCAGTCATTAAATATCTAGGGACACCAAACCTCGAAAAAATAACATCCTTAAGCATCTTGATAGAAGTGTTATGATCAGCACTACTAGTTGGAATAGCTTCTACCTACTTAGTAATGTAATCAACATCAACTAAAATATGTGTATATCCATTAGAGGCAGGAAAAGGTCCCATATAATCAAAGCCCCAGACATCAAACGGTTCAATAACAAGAGAATAATTCATAGGCATTTCTTGACGTCTACTAATATTACCAATTCTTTGACATTCATCACAAGACAAGACAAACTTACGGGAATCCTTGAAGAGAGTAGGCCAATAAAAACTAGATTGCAATACCTTATGTGCAGTTCTATCTCCAGCGCGGTGTCCTCCATAAGACTCGGAGTGACACTTGCGTTGGATCTGTTCCTGTTCATGCTCAGGTACACAACGTCTAATAATACCATCTACTCCTTCTTTATAAAGATGTGGGTCATCCCAAAAGTAATGTCTCAAATCATAGAAGCACTTTTTCTTTTGTTGGTATGTGAAGCTAGGTGGTATAAATTTAGCAACAATATAATTAGCATAATCAGTATACCATGGAGTACTACGAGAAGTACTTATAACTGTAGGGTTTCGTAGTAATTTCAAAAAAATTCCTACGCTCACGCAAGATCATGGTGATGCATAGCAACGAGAGGGGACAGTATGATCTACGTACCCTTGTAGATCGACAACAGAAGCGTTTGGTTGATGTAGTTGTACGTCCCCACGGCCCGACCGATCAAGCACCGAAACTACAGCACCTCCGAGTTCTATCACACGTTCAGATCGATGACGATCCCCGGACTCTGATCCAGCAAAGTGTCGGGGAAGAGTTCCGTCAGCACGACGGCGTGGTGACGATCTTGATGTACTACCGTCGCAGGGCTTCGCCTAAGCACCGCTACAATATTATCGAGGACTATGGTGGAAGGGGGCACCGCACACGGCTAAGAATATGATCACGTGGATCAACTTGTGTCTCTAGGGGTGCCCCTGCCTCCGTATATAAAGGTTCAAGGGAGGGGGGCCGGCCGGCCAAGGTGTGGCGTGCCAGGAGGAGTCCTACTCCTTCTAGGAGTAGGACTCCCCCCCTTTCCTAGTTGGAATAGGATTCATGGAGGGGGGAAAGAGGAGAGAGAGGAGGAAGGGGGGCCGGCCCCCTCTCCTTGTCCAATTCGGACCAAGGGGGGGAGGGGCGCACGGCCAATCTCTGGCCACCTCTCCTCTCTTCCACTAAGGCCCACTAAGGCCCATATACCTCCCGGGGGGTTCCGGTAACCTCCCCGTACTCCGGTAAAATCCCGATTCCACCCGGAACACTTCCGATATCCAAACATAGGCTTCCAATATATCAATCTTTATGTCTCGACCATTTCGAGACTCCTCGTCATGTCCGTGATCACATCCGGGACTCCGAGCAACCTTCGGTACATCAAAATGCATAAACTCATAATATAACTGTCATCGTAACCTTAAGCGTGCGGACCCTACGGGTTCGAGAACAATGTAGACATGACCGAGACACGTCTCCGGTCAATAACCAATAGCGGAACCTGGATGCTCATATTGGCTCCTACATATTCTACGAAGATCTTTTATCAGTCAGACCGCATAACAACATACGTTGTTCCCTTTGTCATCGGTATGTTACTTGCCCGAGATTCGATCGTCGGTATCCTATACCTAGTTCAATCCCGTTACCGGCAAGTCTCTTTACTCGTTCTTTAATACATCATCCCGCAACTAACTCATTAGTTGCAATGCTTGCAAGGCTTAAGTGATGTGCATTACCGAGAGGGCCCAGAGATACCTCTCCGGCAATCGGAGTGACAAATCCTAATCTCGAAATACGCCAACCCAACATGTACCTTTGGAGACACCTGTAGAGCTCCTTTATAATCACCCAGTTACGTTGTGACATTTGGTAGCACACAAAGTGTTCCTCTGGCAAACGGGAGTTGCATAATCTCATAGTCATAGGAACATGTATAAGTTATGAAGAAAGCAATAGCAACATACTAAACGATCGGGTGCTAAGCTAATGGAATGGGTCATGTCAATCAGATCATTCAACTAATGATGTGATCCCGTTAATCAAATGACAACTCTTTGTCCATGGTTAGGAAACATAACCATCATTGATTAATGAGCTAGTCAAGTAGAGGCATACTAGTGACACTCTGTTTGTCTATGTATTCACACATGTATTATGTTTCCGGTTAATACAATTCTAGCATGAATAATAAACATTTATCATGATATAAGGAAATAAATAATAACTTTATTATTGCCTCTAGGGTATATTTCCTTCAGTCTCCCACTTGCACTAGAGTCAATAATCTAGTTTACATCGCCATGTGATTCAACACTAAGAGTTCACATCACCATGTGATTAACACGCATAGTTCACAACGTCATGTGACCTATACCCAAAGGGTTTACTAGAGTCAATAATCTAGTTCACATCATTTATGTGATTAACACCCAAAGAGTACTAAGGTGTGATCATGTTTTGCTTGTGAGATAATTTTAGTCAACGGGTCTGTCACATACAGATCCATAAGTATTTTGCGAATTCTATGTCTACAATGCTCTTCACGGAGCTACTCTAGCTAATTGCTCCCACTTTCAATATGTATCTAGATCGAGACTTAGAGTCATCCAGATCTGTGTCAAAACTTGCATCGATGTAACTTTTTACGACGACCCTTTTATCACCTCCATAATCGAGAAATATTTCCTTATTCCACAAAGGATAATTTTGACCGCTGTCCAGTGATCTACTCCTAGATCACTATTGTACTACCTTGCCAAAACCAGTGTAGGGTATACAATAGATCTGGTACATAGCATGGCATACTTTATAGAACCTATGGCTGAGGCATAGGGAATGACTTTCATTCTCTTTCTATCTTCTGTCGTGGTCGGGTTTTGAGTCTTACTCAATTTCACACCTTGTAACACAGACAAGAACTCTTTCTTTGACTGTTCTATTTTGAACTACTTCAAAATCTTGTCAAGGTATGTACTCATTGAAAAAAAAACTTATCAAGCGTCTTGATCTATCTCTATAGATCTTGATGTTCAATATGTCAGTAGCTTCACCGAGGTCTTTCTTTGGAAAATTCCTTTCAAACACTCCTTTATGCTTTGCAAAATAATTCTACATTATTTCTGATCAACAATATGTCATTCACATATACTTATCAGAAATGTTGTAGTGCTCCCACTCACTTTCTTGTAAATACAGACTTCATTGCAAGTCTGTATAAAACTATATGCTTTGATCAACTTATCAAAGTGTATATTCCAACTCTGAGATGCTTGCACCAGTCCATAGATGGATCGCTGGAGCTTGCATATTTTGTTAGCACCTTTAGGATTGACAAAACCTTCTGGTTGTATCATATACAACTCTTCTTTAATAAATCTATTAAGGAATGCAGTTTTGTTTATCCATTTGCCAGATTTCATAAAATGCGGCAATTGCTAACATGATTCGGACAGACTTAAGCATAGATACGAGTGAGAAACTCTCATCGTAGTCAACACCTTGAACTTGTCGAAAACCTTTTGCGACAATTCTAGCTTTGTAGATAGTAACACTACTATCAGCGTCCGTCTTCCTCTTGAAGATCCATTTATTTTCAATTGCTTGCCGATCATCGGGCAAGTCAACCAAAGTCCATACTTTGTTCTCATACATGGATCCCATCTTAGATTTCATGGCCTCAAGCTATTTTGCGGAATCTGGGCTCACCATCGCTTCTTCATAGTTCGTAGGTTCGTCATGGTCAAGTAGCATGACCTCCAGAACAGGATTACCGTACCACTCTGGTGCGGATCTCACTCTGGTTTACCTACGAGATTTGATAGTAACTTGATCTGAAGTTACATGATCATCATCATTAGCTTCCTCACTAATTGGTGTAGTAGTCACAGGAACAGATTTCTGTGATGAACTACTTTCCAATAAGGGAGAAGGTACAATTACCTTATCAAGTTCTACTTTCCTCCCACTCACTTCTTTCGAGAGAACCTCCTTCTCTAGAAAGGATCCATTCTTAGCAACGAATGTCTTGCCTTTGGATCTGTGATAGAAGGTGTACCCAACAGTAACTTTTTGGGTATCCTATGAAGACACACTTTTCCGATTTGGGTTTGCGCTTATCAGGATGAAACTTTTTCACATAAGCATTGCAACCCCAAACTTTAAGAAACGACAACTTTGGTTTCTTGCCAAACCACAGTTCATACGGTGTCGTCTCGACAGATTTAGATGGTGCCCTTTTAACGTGAATGCAGCTGTCTCTAATGCATAACCCCAAAACGATAGTGGTAGATTGGTAAGAGACATCATAGATTGCACTTATATCCAATAAAGTACGGTTATGACGTTCGGACACACCATTATGCTGTGGTGTTCCATGTGGCATGAGTTTGTGAAACTATTCCACATTGTTTTAATTGAAGACCAAACTCGTAACTCAAATATTTGTCTCCGCGATCAGATCGTAGAAACTTTATTTTCTTGTCACGATGATTTTCCACTTCACTCTGAAATTCTTTGAACTTTTCAAATGTTTCAGACTTATGTTTCATCAAGTAGATATACCCATATCTGCTCAAATCATCTGTGAAGTTCAGAAAATAACGATACTTGCCGTGAGCCTTAACACTCATCGGACCGCATACATCAGTATGTATTATTTCCAATAAGTCAGTTGCTCGCTCCGGAGAACGGAGTCTTAGTCATCTTGCCCATGAGGCATGGTTCGCAAGCATCAAGTGATTCATAATCAAGTGATTCCAAAATCCCATCAGCATGGAGTTTCTTCATGCGCTTTACACCAATATGACCTATACGGCAGTGCTACAAATAAGTTGCACTATCATTATTAACTTTGCATCTTTTGGTTTCAATACTATGATTATGTGTATCACTACGATCGAGATCCAACGAACTATTTTCATTGGGTATGTAACCATATAAGGTTTTATTCATGTAAATAGAACAACAATTTATTCTCTTACTTAAATGAATAACCGTATTACAATAAACATGATCAAATCATATTCATGCTTAACGCAAACACCAAATAACACTTATTCAGGTTCAACACTAATCCAGAAAGTATAGGGAGTGTGCGATGATGATCATATCAATCTTGGAACCACTTCCAACACACATCGTCACTTCACCCTTAACTAGTCTCTGTTTATTCTGCAACTCCCGTTTCGAGTTACTAATCTTAACAACTGAACTAGTATCAAATACTGAGGGGTTGCTATAAACACTAGTAAAGTACACATCAATAACATGTATAACAAATATACTTATGTTCACTTTGCCATCCTTCTTATCTGCCAATCACTTGGGGTAGTTCCGCTTCCAGTGACCAGTCCCTTTGCAGTAGAAACACTTAGTCTCAGGCTTAGGACCAGACTTGGGCTTGTTCACTTGAGCAGCAACTTTCTTGTTGTTCTTGTTGAAGTTCCCCTTCTTCCCTCTGACCTTTTCTTGAAACTAGTGGTCTTGTCTACCATCAACACTTGATGTTTTTTCTCGATTTCTACCTTCATCAATTTCCGCATTACGAAGAGCTTGGGAATCGTTTCCATTATCCCTTGCATATCATAGTTCATCACGAAGTTCTACTAACTTGGTGATGGTGACTAGAGAATTCTGTCAATCACTATCTTATCTGGAAGATTAACTCCCACTTGATTCAAGCGATTGTAGTACTCAGACAATCTGAGCACATGCTCACTAGTTGAGCGATTCTCCTTCATCTTTTAGCTATAGAACTTGTTGGAGACTTCATATCTCTCAACTCGGGTATTTGCTTGAAATATTAACTTCAACTCCTGGAACATCTCATATGCTCCATGATGTTCAAAACGTCTTTGAAGTCTCGATTCTAAGTCATTAAGCATGGAGCACTAAACTATCAAGTAGTCATCATATTGAGCTAGCCAAACGTTCATAACGTCTGCATCTGCTCCTGCAATAGGTCCGTCACCTAGCGGTGCATCAAGGACATAATTCTTCTGTGCAGCAATGAGGATAAACCTCAGATCACGGATCCAATCCACATCATTGCTACTAACATCTTTCAACACAATTTTCTCTAGGAACATATCAAAATAAACACAGGGAAGCAACAACGCGAGCTATTGATCTACAACATAATTTGCAAAATACTACCAGGACTAAGTTCATGATAAATTTAAGTTCAATTAATCATATTACTTAAGAACTCCCACTTAGATAGACATCCCTCTAATCCTCTAAGTGATTATGTGATCCAAATCAACTAAACCATGTCCGATCATCACGTGAGATGGAGTAGTTTCATTGGTGAACATCACTATGTTGATCATATCTACTATATGATTCACGCTCGACCTTTCGGTCTCCGTGTTCCGAGGTCATATCTGTATATGCTTGGCTCGTCAAGTATAACCTGAGTATTCCGCGTGTGCAACTGTTTTGCACCCGTTGTATTTGAACGTAGAGCCTATCACACCCGATCATCACGTGGTGTCTCAGCACGAAGAACTTTCGCAATGGTGCATACTCAGGGAGAACACTTCTTGATAATTTAGTGAGAGATCATCTTATAATGCTACCGTCAATCAAAGCAAGATAAGATGCATAAAAGATAAACATCACATACAATCAATATAAGTGATATGATATGGCCATCATCATCTTGTGCTTGTGATCTCCATCTCCGAAGCACCGTCATGATCACCATCGTCACCGGCGCGACACCTTGTTCTCCATCGTAGCATCGTTGTCATCTCGCCAATCTTATGCTTCCATGACTATCGCTACCGCTTAGTGATAAAGTAAAGCATTACAGCGCGATTGCATTGCATACAATAAAGCGACAACCATATGGCTCCTGCCAGTTGCCGATAACTCGGTTACAAAACATGATCATCTCATACAATAAAATTTAGCATCATGTCTTGACCATATCACATCACAACATGCCCTGCAAAAACAAGTTAGACGTCCTCTACTTTGTTGTTGCATGTTTTACGTGGCTGCTACGGGCTTAAGCAAGAACCAATCTTACCTACGCATCAAAACCACAACGATGGTTTGTCAAGTTGGTGTTGTTTTAACCTTCGCAAGGACCGGGCGTAGCCACACTCGGTTCAACTAAAGTTGGAGAAACTGTCACCCACAAGCCACCTATGTGCAAAGCACGTCGGGAGAACCGGTCTCGCGTAAGCGTACGCGTAATGTTGGTTCGGGCCGCTTCGTCCAACAATACCGCCGAACCAAAGTATGACATGCTGGTAAGCAATATGACTTATATCGCCCACAACTCACTTGTGTTCTACTCGTGCATATAACATCAACATATAAAACCTAGGCTCGGATACCACTTTAGGGTTTCGTAGTAATTTCAAAAAAATTCCTACGCTCACTCAAGATCATGGTGATGCATAGCAACGAGAGGGGAGAGTATGATATACGTACCCTTGTAGATCGACAACGGAAGCATTTGGTTGATGTAGTCGTACGTCTCCACGGCCCGACCGATCAAGCACCGAAACTACGGCACCTCCGAGTTCTAGCACATGTTCAGCTCGATGACGATCCCCGGACTCCGATCCAGCAAAGTGTCGGGGAAGAGTTCCGTCAGCACGACGGCGTGGTGACGATCTTGATGTACTACCGTCGCAGGGCTTCGCCTAAGCACCGCTACAATATTATCGAGGACTATGGTGGAAGGGGGCACCGCACACGGCTAAGAATATGATCACGTGGATCAACTTGTGTCTCTAGGGGTGCCCCTGCCTCCGTATATAAAGGTTTAAGGGAGGGGGGCCGGCCGGCCAAGGTGTGGTGCGCCAGGAGGAGTCCTACTCCTTCTGGGAGTAGGACTCCCCCCCTTTCCTAGTTGGAATAGGATTCGTGGAGGGGGGGGAAGAGGAGAGAGAGGAGGAAGGGGGGCCGGCCCCCTCTCCTTGTCCAATTCGGACCAAGGGGGGAGGGCCGCGCGGCCCATCTCTGGCCACCTCTCCTCTCCTCCACTAAGGCCCACTAAGGCCCATATACCTCCCGGGGGGTTCCGGTAACCTCCCGGTACTCCGGTAAAATCCCGATTTCACCCGGAACACTTCCGATATCCAAACATAGGCTTCCAATATATCAATCTTTATGTCTCGACCATTTCGAGACTCCTCGTCATGTCCGTGATCACATCTAGGACTCTGAGCAACCTTCGGTACATCAAAGTGCATAAACTCATAATATAACTGTCATCGTAACCTTAAGCGTGCGGACCCTATGGGTTCGAGAACAATGTAGACATGACCGAGACACGTCTCCGGTTAATAACCAATAGCGGAACCTGGATGCTCATATTGGCTCCTACATATTCTACGAAGATCTTTTATCGGTCAGACCGCATAACAACATACGTTGTTCCCTTTGTCATCGGTATGTTACTTTCCCGAGATTCGATCGTCGGTATCCTATACCTAGTTCAATCTCGTTACCGGCAAGTCTCTTTACTCGTTCTGTAATACATCATCCCGCAACTAACTCATTAGTTGCAATGCTTGCAAGGCTTAAGTGATGTGCATTACCGAGAGGGCCCAGAGATACCTCTCCGGCAATCGGAGTGACAAATCCTAATCTCGAAATACGCCAACCCAACATGTACCTTTGGAGACACCTGTAGAGCTCCTTTATAATCACCCAGTTACGTTGTGACATTTGGTAGCACACAAAGTGTTCCTCTGGCAAACGGGAGTTGCATAATCTCATAGTCATAGGAACATGTATAAGTCATGAAGAAAGCAATAGCAACATACTAAACTTTCGGGTGCTAAGCTAATGGAATGGGTCATGTCAATCAGATCATTCAACTAATGATGTGATCCCGTTAATCAAATGACAACTCTTTGTCCATGGTTAGGAAACATAACCATCTTTGATTAACGAGCTAGTCAAGTAGAGGCATACTAGTGACACTCTGTTTGTCTATGTATTCACACATGTATTATGTTTCCGGTTAATACAATTCTAGCATGAATAATAAACATTAATCATGATATAAGGAAATAAATAATAACTTTATTATTGCCTCTAGGGCATATTTCCTTCAATAACATTTAATTGTTCATCAGGAAAGTTATCATTAATAGGTAGTGGGTCATCAAGAATATTTTCTAACCTAGACAGGTTGTCTACAATGGGGTTCTCAGCTCCCTTTCTATCAACAATATGCAAATTAAATTCTTGTAGCAAGAGAACCCATCTAATAAGTCTAGGTTTAGCATCTTTCTTTTCCATAAGATATTTAATAGCAGCATGATCAGTTTGAATAGTTACTTTAGAATCAACAATATAAGATCTGAACTTATCACAAGCAAATACAACTGCTAAAAGCTCTTTTTCAATAGTAGCATAATTTCTTTGAGCATTGTCTAGAGTCTTACTTGCATAATGAATAACGTTTAATTTCTTATCAACTCTTTGCCCTAGAATAGCACCTACAGCATAATCACTAGCATCACACATAATTTCAAAGGGTAAATTCCAATCAGGTGGCTGAACAACAGGTGCAGAGACTAATGCTTTCTTAAGTATTTCAAATGCTTCTACACAATCATCACCAAAGACAAATGGTATATCTTTTTGCAATAAATTAGTCAGAGGCCGAGAAATTTTTGAGAAGTCCTTAATGAACCTCCTGTAAAATCCGGCGTGACCAAGGAAACTTCTTATACCTTTGATGTCCTTGGGACATGGCATCTTTTCAATAGCATCAACCTTGGCTTTATCAACTTCAATACCTCTTTCAGAAACTTTGTGCCCCAAGACAATACCTTCATTAACCATAAAGTGGCACTTTTCCCAATTCAATACAAGATTAGTTTCTTCACATCTCTGCAAAACTCGATCAAGATTGCTCAAGCAATCATCAAAATAGGAACCATAGACGGAAAAGTCGTCCATGAAAACCTCATAAATCTTTTCACAAAAGTCGAAGAATATAGCCATCATGCATCTTTGAAAGGTAGGAGGTGCATTACATAAACCAAAAGGCATACGTCTATAAGCAAAAGTACCAAAAGGGCATGTAAAAGTAGTCTTTGATTGATCTCTAGCCGACACAAGTATTTGAGAGAAACCAGAATAACCATCTAGAAAGCAATAGTGTGTATGTTTGCATAATCTTTCTAGCATTTGATCAATAAAAGGTAAGGGGTAATGATCTTTCTTAGTAGCTTTATTTAATTTGCAGAAATCAATTACCATCCTATAACCTGTGATAATTCTTTGTGGAATCAATTCATCTTTATCATTAGGAACAACAGTAATACCTCCCTTCTTAGGGACACAATGGACAGGACTTACCCACTCACTATGAGCAACGGGATAAATTATACCTACCTCCAGAAGCTTGAGTATTTCTTTTCTTACCACTTCTTTCATTTTAGGATTCAGACGTCGTTGAGGATCACAAACTGGTTTGGCATCTGCTTCCAAATTTATTTTATGTTGACATAGAGTGGGACTAATGCCCTTAAGATCATCAAGAGTATATCCAATAGCAGCACGATGCTTCTTCAGAGTTTTCAATAATCTTTCTTCTTCATGCTCTGAAAGGTTAGCACTAATAATAACAGGATATATCTTCTTTTCGTCAAGATAAGCATATTTAAGATTATCAGGCAACGGTTTAAGCTTAAACACGGGATCACCCTTGGGTGGAGGAGGATCTCCTAAAATTTCAACAGGCAAGTTGTGTTGCAAAATAGGTTCCTGTTTAAAGAATACATCATCTATTTCCCTTCTTTCATTCATGGACATATCATTTTCATGGTCTAGCAAATAGTGTTCTAAAGGATCACTAGGAGGTACGGAAATAGAAGCAAGACCAATAATTTCATCCTTACTAGGTAATTCTTCCTCACGATGTTGTTTACTAAATTTAGAGAAATTAAACTCATGAACCATATCATCCAAACCAACAGTAACAATATTCTTAGTGCAGTCTATGGTAGCATTGACAATATTTAAGAAGGGTCTACCAAATATAATGGGACAAAAGCTATCTTGTGGAGAAGTAAGAACAAGAAAATCAGCAGGATATTTAGTTTTCCCACACAAGACTTCAACATCTCTAACAATTCCAATTGGTGCAATAGTATCTCTATTAGCAAGTTTAATAGTAACATCGATATCTTCTAACTCAACAGGTGCAATTTCGTTCTTGATTTCTTTGTATAAGTCATGAGGTATAACAATAGCACTAGCACCCATATCACATAAGCCATGATAACAATGATCTCCTATTTTAACAAAAATAACAGGCACGCCTACCACAGGTCTATGTTTATCTTTATCACACGGTTTAGCAATTCTAGCAGTTTCACCTTCGAACTGAATTACATGCCCATCAATATTATCAGACAAGAGATCTTTAACAATAGCAATATTAGGTTCTAATTTAACTTGCTCAGGAGGTGTATAAGTTCTAATATTGCTTTTACGAACAACAGTTGAAGCTTTAGCATGATCCTTTATTCTAACAGGGAAAGGTGGTTTCTCAATATAAGAAGTAGGAACAATAGGATCATTATAAGTGACAGTCTTTTCTTCAACTTTAATAGGTGCAAATACTTTTACTTCTATGGGAGGATGATATTTAAACCACTTCTCCTTAGGGATATCAACATAAGTAGCAAAAGATGCACAGAAAGAAGCTACTATCTTAGAATCAAGTCCATATTTAGTGCTAAACTTACGGAAAATATCGGTATCCATAAAAGATTTAACACAATCAAACTTAGGTGTCATACCTGACTCCTTACCTTCGTCGAGGTCCCAATCTTCAGAGTTGCGTTTCATTCTATCCAATAAATTCCATCTGAACTCAATAGTCTTCATCATAAAAGAGCCAGCACAAGAAGTATCGAGCATGGTTTGATTATTATGAGAAAGCCGAGCATAAAAACTTTGCATAATTATTTCTCTCGAGAGCTCATGATTGGGGCATGAATATAACATTGATTTAAGCCTCCCCCAAGCTTGAGCGATGCTTTCTCCTTCGCGAGGCCAGAAATTATATATATAATTGCGATCATGATGAACAAGATGCATAGGATAATACTTTTGATGAAATTCCAGCTTCAATCTTTTATAGTCCCACGATCTCATATCATCACATAGCCTATACCATATCAATGCGTCTCCCTTCAAAGATAAAGGGAAGACCTTCTTCTTAGCAACATCATCGGGTATACCTGCAAGCTTAAATAATCCACAAACTTCATCCACATATATTAAGTGCTCATCAGGATGTTTTGTTCCATCTCCTGTAAAAGGATTAGCTAGCAGTTTTTCCATCATAGCCATAGGAAATTCAAAAGGAGTTTCATTAATAGGTTCAGTAGGTTGAGGAGCAACTCTTTGCTCTACTAGACAGGGTGAAGATACCCCGAACAAGCCCCTCAGAGAATTACTTTCCATAGTAACAAGTGACATTAAATTTCAGCACACTATACTATATAAATTTTTCCTTACCAAATTTCACTTACCAAAGACGCTACACTCCCCGGCAACGGCGCTAGAAAAGAGTCTTGATGACCACAAGTATAGGGGATCTATCGTAGTCCTTTCGATAAGTAAGAGTGTCGAACCCAACGAGGAGCAGAAGGAAATGATAAGCGGTTTTCAGCAAGGTATTCTCTGTAAGTACTGAAATAAGTGGTAACAGATAGTTTTGTAATAAGGTAAATTGTAACGAGCAACAAGTGACAAAAGTAAATAAAGTGCAGCAAGGTGGCCCAATCCTTTTTGTAGCAAAGGACAAGCCGGAACAAACTCTTATAATAGGAAAAGCGCTCCCGAGGACACATGGGAATATCGTCAAGCTAGTTTTCATCATGTTCATATGATTCGCGTTCGATACTTTGATAATTTGATATGTGGGTGGACCGGTGCTTGGGTGCTGTTCTTACTTGAACAAGCATCCCACTTATGATTAACCTCTATTGCAAGCATCCGCAACTACAACAAAAGTATTAAGGTAAACCTAACCATAGCATGAAACATATGGATCCAAATCAGCCCCTTACAAAGCAACGCATAAACTAGGGTTTAAGCTTCTGTCACGCTAGCAACCCATCATCTACTTATTACTTCCCAATGCCTTCCTCTAGGCCCAAATAATGGTGAAGTGTTATGTAGTCGACGTTCACATAACACCACTAGAGGCTAGACAACATACATCTTATCAAAATATCAAACGAATACCAAATTCACATGACTAATAATAGCAAGACTTCTCCCTTGTCCTCAAGAACAAACGTAATTACTCACAAAGCATATTCATGTTCATAATCAGAGGGGTAATAATATGCATAAAGGATCTGAACATATGATCTTCCACCAAATAAACCAACTAGCATCAACTACAAGGAGTCATCAACACTACTAGCAACCTACTAGCACCAATCCCGGACTTTGAGACAAGAATTGGATACAAGAGATGAACTAGGGTTTGGAAATGAGATGGTGCTGGTGAAGATGTTGATGGAGATTGCCCTCTCCCGATGAGAGGAGCGTTGGTGATGACGATGGTGATGATTTCCCCCTCCCGGAGGGAAGTTTCCCTGGCAGAACAGCTCTACCGGAGCTCTAGATTGGATCCGCCAAGGTTCCGCCTCGTGGCGGCGGAGTCTCGTCCCAAAAAGTTGCTCCCTATTTTTTTCTCATCAAAAGACTTCATATAGGAGAAGATGGACGTCGGAGACCCACCAGGGGGCCCACGAGGTAGGGGGCGCGCACTAGGGGGGTGCGCCCCCCACCCTCGTGAGAAGGGTGTGGGCCCCTGGCCTTCATCTTTGGCGAGGATTTTTCTTTATTTTTTTAAGATGTCCCGTGAAGTTTCAGGACTTTTGGAGTTGCGCAGAATAGGCCTCTAATATTTGCTCCTTTTCCAGCCCAGAATTCCAGCTGCCGGTATTCTCCCTATTTATGTAAACCTTGTAAAATAAGAGAGAATAGCCATAAGTATTGTGACATAAAGTGAAATAGCAGTCCATAATGCAATAAATATCGATATAAAAGCACGATGCAAAATGGACGTATCAATGACCGATGGAGAGTTAATCTCCCTTTGATCGGGTTTAAGCCCAATCCGATCATAGTCCGTAGCGACTCCCAAGGCGGTGATGCGATCCAAGAGTTCGTTTAGGGAAGAGAGCTCCATTGGATCCATCTGCTTGGCGACTTCCGAGCCGAGTTGGAGGCTATTTTTGATGACCCGAGAAGTCATCGTCGGTGTAGCGGCCAAACAGGCAGTCATGACAAAACTGCCTAGCCGGAGAGTTTGGCCGACAGCCAGAGCTCCCCCGGCGGTAATGTTGCTTTTAACAATGATACGAGGCATCCTTCCTTACGGTGACGTCACAGAGGAACTCTCAATGAAAGCACCAATGTCGGTGTCAAAACCGGCGGATCTCGGGTAGGGGGTCTCGAACTGTGCGTCTAAGGCAGATGGTAAGAGGAGGCAGGGGACACGATGTTTTACCCAGGTTCGGGCCCTCTTGATGGAGGTAAAACCCTACGTCCTGCTTGATTTATTCTTGATGATATGAGTATTACAAGACTTGATCTACCACGAGATCGAAGAGGCTAAACCCTAGAAGCTAGCCTATGGTATGATTGTATGTTGTCCTACGGACTAAAACCCTCCGGTTTATATAGACACCAGAGGGGGATAGGGTTACACAAGGTCGGTTACAAAGGAGGAGATATACATATCCGTATTGCCTAGCTTGCCATCCACGCCAAGTAGAGTCCCATCCGGACACGAGACAAAGTCTTCAATCTTGTATCTGCATAGTCTAACAGTCCGGTCAAAGGATATAGTCCGGCTGTCCGGAGACCCCCTAATCCGGGACTCCCTCAGCTATCCTTGAATATTACCTTGGGGTGCCATGGGAATCCCCAAGCTTAGGCTCTTTCCACTCCTTATTCCATAGTCCATCGAATCCTTACCCAAAACTTGAAAACTTCACAACACAAAACTTAACAGAAAACTCATAAGCTCCGTTAGTATAAGAAAATAAATCACCACTTCAAGGTACTGTAATTAACTCATTCTTTATTTATATTGGTGTTAAACCTACTGTATTCCAACTTCTCTATGGTTTATAAACTATTTTACTAGCCATAGATTCATCAAAATAAGTAAACAACACATGAAAAACAGAATCTGTCAAAAACAGAACAGTCTGTAGTAATATGAATCAAACGTATACTTCTGGAACACATAAAATTCTCAAATAAATTTCTGGACCTGAGGAATTTATCTATTAATCATCTGCAAAAAGAATTAACTAAATAGCACTTTCCAAATAAACATGGCAGCAGTTCTCGTGAGCGCTAAAGTTTCTGTTTTTTACAGCATGATCAACAAAACTTTCCCTAAGTCTTCCCAAAGGTTCTACTTGGCACAAACACTAATTAAAAGCATAAAACCACATCTAAACAGAGGCTAGGTGAATTATTTATTACTAAACAGGAACAAAAATAAAATTGGGTTGCCTCCCAACAAGCGCTATCATTTAACGCCCCTAGCTAGGCATGATGATTTCAATGATACTCAGATAAAAGATAAGAATTGAAACATAAAGAGAGCATCATGAAGAATATGACTAGCACATTTAAGTCTAACATACTTCCTATGCATAGGGATTTTGTGAGCAAACAACTTATGGGAACAATAATCAACTAGCATAGGAGGCCAAAATAAGCATAACTTCGAAACTTTAAGCACATAGAGAGGAAACTTGATATTATTGCAATTCCTACAAGCATATATTCCTCCCTCATAATAATTTTCAGTAGCATCATGAATGAATTCAACAATATAACCAGCACTTAAAGCATTATTTTCATGATCTACAAGCATAGAAAATTTACTACTCTCCACATAAGCAAAATTCTTCTCATGAATAATAGTGGGAGCAAACTCAACAAAATAACTATCATGTGATTGAAAATTGAAATCAATATGACAAGTTTCATTGTTATTATTATTCTTTAAAGCATACGTGTCATCACAATAATCATCATAGATAGGAGGCATGCTTTCATCATAATAAATTTGCTCATCAAAACTTGGGGGAAAAAAGTATCATCTTCATCAAACATAGCTTCCCCAAGCTTGTGGCTTTGCATATCATTAGCATCATGGATATTCAAGGAATTCATACTAACAACATTGCAATCATGCTCATCATTCAAATATTTAGTGCCAAACATTTTATAGATTTCTTCTTCTAGCACTTGAGCACAATTATCATTTCCATCATACTCACGAAAGATATTAAAAAGGTGAAGCGTATGAGACAAACTCAATTCCATTTTTTTATAGTTTTATTTTATAAACTAAACTAGTGATAAAACAAGAAACTAAAAGACTCGATTGCAAGATCTAAAGATATACCTTCAAGCACTCACCTCCCCGGCAACGGCGCCAGAAAAGAGCTTGATGTCTACTACACAACCTTCTTCTTGTAGACGTTGTTGGGCCTCCAAGTGCAGAGGTTTGTAGGACAGTAGCAAATTTCCCTCAAGTGGATGACCTAAGTTTTATCAATCCGTAGGAGGCGTAGGATGAAGATGGTCTCTCTCAAGCAACCCTGCAACCAAATAACAAAGAGTCTCTTGTGTCCCCAACACACCCAATACAATGGTAAATTGTATAGGTGCACTAGTTCGGCGAAGAGATGGTGATACAAGTGCAATATGGATGGTAGATGAAGGTATTTGTAATCTGAAATTGTAAAAACAGCAAGGTAATGAATGATAAAAGTGCGCGTAAACGGTATTGCAATGCTAGGAAACAAGGCCTAGGGTTCATACTTTCACTAGTGTAAGTTCCCTCAACAATACTAACATAATTGGATCACATAGCTATCCCTCAACATGCAACAAAGAGTCACTCCAAAGTCACTAATAGAGGAGAGCGAACGAAGAGATTATGGTAGGGTACGAAACCACCTCAAAGTTATTCTTTCCAATCAATCCGTTGGGCTATTCCTATAAGTGTCACAAACAGCCCTAGAGTTCGTACTAGAATAACACCTTAAGACACAAATCAACCAAAACCCTAATGTCACCTAGATACTCCAATGTCACCTCAAGTATCCGTGGGTATGATTATACGATATGCATCACACAATCTCAGATTCATCTATTCAACCAACACAAAGGACCTTAAAGAGTGCCACAAAGTTCTACCGGAGAATCATGACGAAAACTTGTGCCAGCCCCTATGCATAGGTTCATGGGCGGAACCCGCAAGTTGATCACCAAAACATACATCAAGTGAATCACGTGATATCCCATTGTCACCACAGATATCCACGGCAAGACATACATCAAGTGTTCTCAAATCTTTAAAGACTCAATCCGATAAGATTACTTCAAGGGGAAAACTCAATTCATTACAAGAGAGTAGAGGGGGGAAGAAACATCATAGGATCCAAATATAATAGCAAAGCTCGCGATACATCAAGATCGTACCATCTCAAGAACACAAGAGAGAGAGAGAGAGATCAAACACATAGCTACTGGTACATACCCTCAGCCCCGAGGGAGAACTACTCCCTCCTCGTCATGGAGAGCACCAGGATGATGAAGATGGCCACCGAAGAAGGATTCCCCCTCCGGCAGGGTGCCGGAACGGGTCTAGATTGGCTTTCGGTGCCTACGGAGGCTTCTGGCGGCGGAACTCCCGATCTATCGTGCCCTCGGATGTTTTTAGGGTATATTGAGATATATAGGCGGAAGAAGTACGTCAGGGGGGCCACGAGGGGCTCACGAGGGTGGAGGGCGCGCCCAGGGGGGTGGGCGCGCCCCTGCCTCGTGACCTCCTCGCAGATCCCCGACGTGCACTCCAAGTCTTCTGGGCTTCTTTCCTTCCAAAAATGAGTTCCGTGAAGTTTCAGGTCAATTGGACTCCGTTTGATTTTCCTTTTCTTCGAAACCCTAAAACAGGGTAAAAACAGAAATTGGCATTGGGCTCTGGGTTAATAGGTTAGTCCCAAAAATGATATAAAAGTGTATAATAAAGCCCATAAACATTCAAAACAGTAGATAATATAGCATGGAGCAATCAAAAATTATAGATACGTTGGAGACGTATCAACTATGATTCCCCCACAAGTCGGGATGAGACTCCGGACGAAAAAAGAGGCCATAAAAAAAGATAAAAGGCCCATATATATATGTATGAGAGAGAAAAAGAGAGAAGGGACAATACTATTATCCTTTTACCACACTTGTGCTTCAAAGTAGCACTATGATCTTCATGATAGAGAGTCTCCTATGTTATCACCTTCATATACTAATGGGAATTTTTCATTATAGAACTTGACTTGTATATTCCAATGATGGGCTTCCTCAAAATGCCCCAGGTTCTCGTGAGCAAGCAAGTTGGATGCACACCCACTTAGTTTCTTTTTGAGCTTTCATATACTTATAGCTCTAGTGCATCCGTTGCATGGCAATCCCTACTCACTCACATTGATATCTATTGATGGGCATCTCCATAGCCCGTTGATACGCCAAGTTGATGTGAGACTATCTTCTCCTTTTTTGTCTCCTCCACAACCACCATTCTATTCCACCTAAAGTGCTATATCCATGGCTCACACTCATGTATTGCGTGAAGATTGAAAAAGTTTTGAGAATGTCAAAAGTATGAAACAATTGCTTGGCTTGTCATCGGGGTTGTGCATGATTTAAATATTTTGTGTGGTGAAGATAGAGTAGAGCCAGACTATATGATTTTGTAGGGATAGCTTTCTTTGGCCATGTTATTTTGAGAAGACATAATTGCTTAGTTAGTATGCTTGAAGTATTATTATTTCTATGTCAATATTGAACTTTTGTCTTGAATCTTTCGGATCTGAATATTCATGCCACAATTAAGAAGAATTACATTGAAATTATGCCTAGTAGCATTCCACATCAAAAATTCTGTTTTTATCATTTACCTACTCGAGGATGAGCAGGAATTAAGCTTGGGGATGCTTGATACGTCTCCAATGTATCTATAATTTTTGATTGCTCCATGCTATATTATCTACTGTTTTGGACATTATTGGGCTTTATTATCCACTTTTATATTATTTTTGGGACTAACCTACTAACCGGAGGCCCAGCCCAGAATTGCTGTTTTTTGCCTATTTTAGGGTTTCGGAGAAGAGGAATATCAAACGGAGTCCAAACTGAATAAAACCTTCGGGAACATGATTTTCTCACCGAACATGATCCAGGAGACTTGGACCCTACGTCAAGAAACCAACGGGGAGGCCACCAGGTAGGGGGCGCACCTACCCCCCCCCCCCAGGCGCGCCCTCCACCCTCGTGGGCCGCCTATTGCTCCAACGACGTACTTCTTCCTCCTATATATACCTACGTACCCCCAAACGATCAGATACGGAGCCAAAACCCTAATTCCACCGCCGTAACTTTCTGTATCCACGAGATCCCATCTTGGGGCCTGTTCCGGAGCTCCGCCGGAGGGGCATCGATCACGAAGGGCTTCTACATCAACACCATAGCCTCTCCGATGAAGTGTCAGTAGTTTACCTCAGACCTACGGGTCCATAGTTATTAGCTAGATGGCTTCTTCTCTCTATTTGGATCTCAATACAAAGTTCTCCCCCTCTCTTGTGGAGATCTATTCGATGTAATCTTCTTTTGCAGTGTGTTTGTTGAGACCGATGAATTGTGGGTCTGTGATCAAGTTTATCTATGAACAATATTTGAATCTTCTCTGAATTCTTTTATGTATGATTGGTTATCTTTGCAAGTCTCTTTGAATTATCAGTTTGGTTTGGCCTACTAGATTGATCTTTCTTGCAATGGGAGAAGTGCTTAGCTTTGGGTTCAATCTTGCGGTGTCCTTTCCCAGTGACAGTAGGGGCAGCAAGGTACGTATTGTATTGTTGCCATCGAGGATAACAAGATGGGGTTTTTATCATATTGCGTGAATTTATCCCTCTACATCATGTCATCTTGCTTAAGGTGTTACTCTGTTTTTATGAACTTAATACTCTAGATGCATGCTGGATAGCGGTCGATGTGTGGAGTAATAGTAGTAGATGCAGGCAGGAGTCGGTCTACTTGTCTTGGATGTGATGCCTATATACATGATCATACCTAGATATTCTCATAACTATGATCAATTCTGTCAATTGCTCAATAGTAATTCGTTCACCCATCGTAAAATATCTATGCTCTTGGGAGAAGCCACTAGTGAAACCTATGGCCCCCGGGTCTATCTTCATCATATTAATCGTCCAACACTTGGTTATTTACTTTTATTTTTTACTTGGCTTTTATTTTACTTTGCATCTTTATCATAAAAATACCAAAAATATTATCTTATCATATCTATCAGATCTCACTCTCGTAAGTGACCATGTAGGGATTGACAACCCCTTATCGCATTGGTTGTGAGGATTTATTTGTTTTGTGTAGGTGCGAGGGACTCGCGCGTAGCCTCCTACTAGATTGATACCTTGGTTCTCAAAAACTGACGGAAATACTTACGCTACTCTGCTGCATCACCCTTTCCTCTTCAAGGGAAAACCAACGCAAGTGCTCAAGAGGTAGCATCAGCATTTGGACCTTCCGGTTCTGTAGTCGGCTCCGGTTCAATAACCACATGGTCGTCAGACGGTTTATTCGCGCGAGCCTTTTTGCTGCATCTAGCCTTGGCTCTGAAGGAAAAAAGATGCAAAGGTTAATATAGCATGCAAGTGTAAAGCGTTGAGAGATTGAGTTGTGTGGCCAGCAACGATCTTAAGAGGAGGGAGTTGTGTGGCCGTCGACTTGCCGGATGATGAATGAGGTGTTTCCTGATAATTTGAATCGGACGGATTAAGAGGTTGTCGGAAATAGTCTGCCTTGGGATAAGAAGTATCAGAAGTGGGTGAGACCTCAGGTCAACGTTTTCGAACCCGAGTGTCCAATAAACCGGCCGAAGTGACCATTTGGCCGCTGTGCCGGGTTGTGCGGCGAGCCTCGTGTTGCTGCTTCATTAAAAGAAATTTTGGATCCAAGTGAGCAAGAGGGTGAGAAAATTTTATTTTCCAGACTGTTTGACGGATTTTCTGTGTTGACGGAGTGCCTGAATCGGAGGGAAGAGTAATTACCTCTACGTCGTTGGCCTGGCTGCCCTTGGCGTCATCCTGATAATAATCATTGTCAATGAGGTGTTTGAAAAGTGAACCAAGAGAGTCAAGTTCTACCTCTATATCCGGTTCATCAGGGTCATCATCAAGCTCTAAACCGATTGGTTCAGTTGCCTTCCTCTTGGCAGATTTCTTGACAGCCTTCGTTTTAAGTCGAGGGGTCTTGACCGTTTTCTCCAGTGATTTCTTTTTCCAGAACGGGTCATCACCCTATTTAAAAGATGGGCAGAGGGTATTAAAAGTTGTACAGCTCAAGAATATCAGATATAAAGCGAAAGCAAAACAATTCTTACAGCGGCGGTTTGTTCCGTGTGTAAAAGGGACTCATCCTAGTTTTACTACAGACAGCTTCTGGTTCATTCAGCATTTTCTTGACAGACTCAGTAACTTCATCATCTGCTAGCTGAATATCAATATGACGTTGAGAGTCTTTTAAGTCACCAGTATACTCGCACATTAAACCGGAGCGGCGACTTAACGGCAAGATACTCTAGGATAGCCAGCAACGAACAAAGTCTACACCTGTCAAACCGTTGGCCATGAAAGCTCTAAGCTTGGCGAGTTGTGGTGCATACGAGGCCTGTTCCTTGGCGGTTAGTCGTTGCAGAAGTGGATGTGTGTTGGTAAGCCGGTGAGCATAGTAACCCGGCAGAGGATTCTCATCTTCACGAGAAGTATCCTTACAATAGAACCAAGTCTGATTCCAATCTTTTGGGTGATTGTGAAGTTTGGCGTGAGGAAAGCTAACATCCTTCCTTTTCTGAATGGAGATGCCACCAAGTTCAGTATTGGGCCCGTCTACGAATTCAGTGTGACGGTTTAAGTGGAAGAAATCCCAGAACAGCTCGACAGTCGGTTCTTCTTGCAGATAGGCTTCACAGAACACCTGAAAATTGCAGATATTGGATACAGTGTTGGGTCCAATATCTTGAGGGTGGATCTGAAAGCTGGCAAGTACATCACGGAAAAACTTGGATCCAGGCGGTTTAAAACCACGGCCCATGTGATCAGCAAATACTACTACTTCGCCATCTCTGGGGGTAGGAGGGTTTTCTGGACCAGGAACTCGCCACTGGATTTCACTCTTCTTCCGTAGTGCCAATTTTGACACATCCATCCAGTTGTTCCTCAGTAACCCGGGAAGGGACCCGGTTATAGGAATAGAATTGTTTGGCCATTGCAAGTGAAGAGCTGAAAAAGATTACTGCTGGTTTATGATTCATGAATGACAACGCATAAAGTGCAACAGGTTAAGAAAAAGGAATTCAAGCATGTAAAATTGTTAAACCGGAGGATGATGCAGTTATAAATAGTAAAGCGACGAGCGGTTTACAAGGGGACTAATGGCATATGGCAGATTATTTTCTACAAAGATAAACCGCCTACGCAGATAAAGAAGGTACAGATCTGAGGCAAAAAATAACTACGTGAGGAAAAACAGGTTTCACAAGATCAGATTCGCGTTTTGGATCTACCACAAGTCAGGAAAAGAAAAAGATTTAGACCTAAAAAGGTTGGTCATGGAGCAGTTCATAAAGGTCCAGATCAAGTTCTTATGTGTATAAGGTTTGGTTTGATAGCCGAAATAAGGACTGCTATAGCTACCACAAGGAACGCATCAGGTTTGAGGTCTGCTGTCTATGAACTGACGAAGAACAAGAGAAGAATGCTATGAACCCGTATGAACCCTAAGTGGATCTACAGAGGAAGGAGGGAAAGACTTACTGCAGTTGTTGCAGCAGCGGAGGAGCGCCACATTTCTCTGGTTCAATCAGGTTGATGCGGCGGCCAACGGTGAGGAAGAGGCGAAGCTCGACGACGGCGGCGGTGCTCGGGTGCAGAGACGTCGTAAGGAAGAAGAAGAGAGGAAGAGGCAACGGAAAGAAAAGAAAGGGATCCTCCGCCTCTATTTATAAGGACAAAGAGATAAGCCACATGTGCGGGAATCAAGGAGCCCAAAAAATGGATATATAATGAGGTTGTCACCTCGATTGTTGGATGCTCATTAATAAAGGGTATCTTCGGATTTAATGAACAGATGATGTCATAGCGGTTTATTACAAATCCGGAGGATGATGTCACGGCGGTTTACAAGATCCATGCAAAGGTGCAAAGGGAGAAATTTTTCTAAGTGTTGAAGATTGACTTGAACAAGTTCAAATCAATCTGGGGCATAATATTGGGGATATTATTACTGGACATAAACCGGACAGGAGAGGCCGGGTTATCTCTATGATGATTATTATTTGAAGCCCAGGAAGACAAAGGATGGTGGCGCTTCATGAAGGCCCAAGGCCCAAAGGCGGGTTAAGGCATGTAGACATAAACCAACATTATTATGTAACTTGTATTGTAAGATAGAAGGAATAGAGACTGAGTTGGACACGTTGATGATCCGGCCTCGGGACTCTGTAAATCGACGGGCGTCGACTTATGTATATAAAGGGGCGACCCGGCGGCGGTTTAGGAAGAACACACAACAATTCGAGAGCCAGGCAAAGCGGATTCGCTCCCTGGTCATCGAAACCCTAGTAATTCCATCACAACTGGAGTAGGTTTTACCTTCGTCATAAGGGGCCGAACCAGTATAAACTCTCGCGTCCCTTGTCCGCTTTAAACCCCTTTAAGCTAACCCGCAGTGATGGCTCTACGACTAAGTCCTTTCACGAGGACATTTGTCGTGACAAAACCACGACACAAGGTGTCAGCAAAGCGATGTATCCTTCCCTATAGATTTGTACCAGTATTTTTTTTCCTATTTGCCTTGGTGGAAATCATAATGAAAGAATAAATATTTTGGAGTTCGTTTGCGATTAATATTATAAATTAATTACATTTTCTCAATAAAGGGGTTTCCCCATGTCTCATTTCTATTACGAAAACAAGGCAAAACAACAAAAATGTTGGTGCCGCTCACGAGTAGCGAGAAGAGCTCCCGGCCCGCTCAAAGCCCAAAATGTCGATAGTTAGCTCTAGGTCTTCCTGTCAAAAAACAACGCAGATGAAGACGTGTAGGTGCACTATTACGCGGTAGGGGCTGCAATTTTTCTCGCATTTTCGTTTTTTCACTGAAACTCAAGGGTGAAACTTTGGTTCTTATCTATTTTTCTAAAGATTGACGAATCAAATGATATTTCTGTTCTAATTTAAAGAAGATGATATGATACAATCAATTTCTACCCACCACGCGGCAGGTGTGGTGAGCAATCTTCAAATCATTCGAATTTTGAAAAGAAACAATCAATTTCTACCCAACAAATTTTAATATGTATGATTCCATGTTTTCTAAGACCCTTTTTTTAGCCGGACACTTCCGTATAAACAGGCATAAGGAAAGAGGAAAACAAAAGTGCTCCAAGCTGAGATATTTTGTCTTCCAAACCAGAGCGATATTTTTTGTTAGCTAAAGTAGAGTAGACTCGACGTCCGACAGATAATTAGCCGTCTGCGTAGCGCACAGAGGGAGAGATGGCCGGCCAGCTGTGGAATCAACCTCACGTCGGTCACGTACGTCCTGTATACATATATTCGTTCCATCATGCAGCGTGAGTCTAGATAGTGGAGTCTGAGTGTGATCTCACCCGCCGTTTTTCCGTTGAGGTGTCCAGTGTCCACTGCTACGTGACTCGGCACCGTACCCGTTCCCGTAAGCCAACCGCTCCCTTCACTTTTCTGGTTGTCTCGCGCCGGTTCCGCTGCCTAACTAAGAGCAACTCTAGCAGACCCTGTATCCCATCTCAACCCGTAAAATAACGATCAAAATATGGATCGAAATGGAAAAACCAGTCCGATCCGCATCCGCATCCTGCCCCGGCCTGCAAAATATTTTAGGGGGCGCGGCAAAATCCTGAGCTCAACCCGGAAAACCGCGGGTTTCCGCCTCGCGGCTGCAGTGCCCTGCATATAAGCGGAAGCGGTTGGTGGGGGGACATTTCATCCCGCACTTTCTTTCACCAACCACCTCTCCTCTCCCCCCTCGCGTCGCCGCCAGCCGCCGCCCAAGATTCCGGCGAAAGCAGCCGGCAGGAGCACGCCAGAAGGCCGCCACACGCACGAGGCCTCCCCTCCCTTCCCCCCTGCGTCGATGGGCCGCCGGATTTGCATATCTGCGGCATTTCATCGCGAGCCGCCGGATTTGGCTTTTCCGGCCGCCGGTTGCCGCCCCAAGCAATGGAGTGGTCGGGGAGCCTCTCCCGCGGCCCAGGCAAGGGCGCATCGCCGCATGCAGGTACTGCTTCGTCCGCCCGCCGTCGCCGAAGGTTTGCGTGCATGGATTCATCTGGCCGTCCACCGGGGTCGGCGCTCACGCAGCGTCTTTGTGGCTTGCCGATGCCGCTCATAGAGTGCGATGACTGCACGTGGAAAGTGTTGCGGCTCACTTCAGGCACGCCGAAGCACCCTGGATGGGTGTTCTTCAAATGCGAAAACGACGTGGTATGTGAACTTGCGGTAGCTAATTTTGATAGCTCATTATTTGGTTCAATTGCGGTAGCTCATTTTGAACATGCTCACTTATTGTGTGTAGGAAGATGGATGCTCATTTTGATTTTGGGAAGGTGAATACATTGATTTGTTGATAGAAAGAAAATTAATAGATGTTCGTGCACTCCTTAGTAGAATCGAAGGCAATGAATCGGGTGCATGTGCAACTAGAGGGGAAGCAACGTCTACTTCTTGCGAACCAAAGATGAAGAAAGAAGAATGCAAAATCAAGAATCCGCAGATCAACAATGAATGCATGGAGAAGATATTAGTCCAACTAGTGGGAGCAGTTATGGAAGTTGGACATCTTCTAAAATGGATACTTTTGGTTCTTGTTTTCTTTGGTCTCGCTATTCTAGCAAAGATTTGGTGATGTCTATGTATCCAATATTATTGAAAAATCAAAGAAATGCATTATGTTGGAACAAATTAAGGTGCAAATTTAGGTTTTTTGGGTCGGGAGGAGCTGCGCCTGATCACCCCGCAAAACCGACCCGTAAAAGAGCATATTCCGCGAATATCCTTTTTTACGGGTCCGTTATGCGGGGTCTGCATCTGCGGCCGTCCGCGCCGGCCTGCAAAGCCATTTTTTCGCACTGCAAACGCGTTTTGCGGGCCGGTCGGGTGCGGCCGGGGTCTGCTAGTGTTGCTCTAACGGCATCCCGTCTTCTTCTTCTCGCTAGCGGTGAGCCGCTTTTGTTTTCTTCTTCTTTGGATGACGGACATGATCGAAGAGAGAGAGACTGTTATCATCGATCATCGGCGCGCGTCGATGTACATGACAGCTACGTTTTTAAAAAAACTACCGAACTATGCATCATCTGTTAAGGCAGTAAAAAAACATTAGACATACAAATTAAATTCTAGTTCGTAGACCATCTAACGACGACTAAAAACATTAGAGCAAGCCGAAAGCACGTTGCCGTCACCGTCTCTCCATCGCCAAAGCTGGGTAAATCTTGTTGTGGTCAACAGTATGAAAGTCGACGTGCTAAGGCCAAATATATAGAACCAGCGCACCAGAATAACAATCATCGTCGATGAGGAGAAGCATATATCGAAACTAGCAACGGACTTTACGTGACTGTTGCTGGTTGTTTGTGTGTGCATGCATTCGATAACCATGATATGTGTATTTATCAAGGTCAATGGTGATTGGTTAATTGTAATTGCTTTGAAGTAAGTAACTCTAAAGTTCCCCGCAAAAAAAATGTAACTCTAAATTTGTATACATATTTGTATGGATAAGCTTTATTTTCTTATGTACGTAAGTGAAGAAAGTTATCCACAAAACTGGCAACAGATAAGAGATTAACTGGGGACTAGCAATGTGACAGTATGGACATGCCTAGCTCTAGGGCAACAGGTGTATATACTTCTGGAGAGCTCGATCGTCTCAGATATATACGTAGGCAATCTAATATGGGACCAGAGTCCAGTAGGCAGCTCATTATTGGGACCTTAATCTCTTGTCACAATAATAAAAGACCAACATATTCTTTCCTCGGAAGAAATATTGTTTCTTGGCAGCGTCACCCCATTGGCCGGCCATCATCCGGCCGGACAGATGTGTGGATCACCTTTACCAGACACGGCAGACACGCGGTCTCATTTGAAACTGTGCCTCCAGAAGATAGATGAGCACCTGTTGATTGGTTGCCACCCTCATCTATCCACATCGAATATTTGAAAGCGAAGGTAGTAGCTTGGATCCATACTCCTAGACTCAAAGTGTATTTGGCACGAGGTGTTCTCGTGGATCCGATCGTGTGTCCAGGCCCTCGGGATGGCTCCGTGGATTGATGACAACGCGGTGCATCTGGACGCGCGATGGTCTAATGGCGGGTCTCCTTCTGCTGCTTCCAATCGTGCAAGCTTTCTGAACGGAAAGAGAGCAATGACGACGAGCAGCGCTACTGCACTTCGAGTGCGCCGGTAGTCATTAGCAAGGAGTAATGTTTATTAGATTTATACTTCAATCAATTCATTCAAAAAATTCAAACTGATGAAAAGAGGTCGACAATATATTTCAGCTCCCCCTCACGGCTAGGGTTATTTAGTCCTTAGACATAGGATCAATATAGGCCGCATAATCTTTTTGTAGTACTACGTTGGCAGGATCTTGAATTCATACTCCAAGCAATTTATTCAGAAATTTGAACTGATGAAGAGAGGCGGACAATATATTTCAACATCGTTTGTTTTTGGGACTATCTATTTAGCATTTGACTGTTTTACAATTGGAAAACATTCAAGTATCCTGATTAATAAGCAGATGCCACTTTATGTCCAAAACCACCCCCCACGGGCACTGTCTGTCACTGAATTTCAAATAAAACGGGTCAGGAAATAAACCTGAGTCAACTAAACCTGGACCATGACCCCGTCGAGGAACAACAGCTAAAAATTCACCGGACAATCTACAGGTCAGGAACACTCGTAAATCCTATTCCAATTCTTGACCCCCTTCACCAGCTTCACAAATTCTTCATCCCCTTCGCCCCGCTTCACCTAGAAACATCAGAGAAACTAGTTACAAAGAAATTGCAGAGACAACAGGAAACTGTGGAATGTGTGATCACTAGCAATTATAAAACTCTGGAATTACAGAAATTTTGCAGTCTAATACCAAAAATTACAATAGCAAAACAATAGAAATTACACTGCAAATCCTGATAACTGAAAATTAAAGTGCAAACTCTGAAAAAGCATACAATGGATTTACACTGTAAATACAAAGGAAATGACACTGCAAGTCCCAAGGATTTACACTTGAATAACTGATGAAGTTACACTGTAAACACCCACGAATTACAGTCAAAGTGCCCACGAATTACACTGTAAATCCCCTGAAATTACACTGTCCTTCCCAGGTATCAACACTCATAAATACACCGTAAAATTAGACGTAAAATCCACTATGATCTATCTGAAAAATACTCTGTAAGCCCTACAACAATTACAGTGCTGGATTATTCAAATTACAGTGTAAATCTGCAGTATATTACAGTGTAAGTCCCACAATTCAAAGGTAAAATCCATTGTAATGTATCTGACAAATATTGTAAGCCCTACAACAATTACAGTGTAAAACTCTGGTAAATTACAGTACAAGCCCTACAACAATTACAGTGCTCAACCATATTACAGGGTAAAACTCTGGTATATTACAGTGTAAGCCCTACAACAATTAGAACCATCTTCCGCAAAGTCATTAGGCACGAAGGGGTCTTGCAAAGGATCTGCACTCTCAATAGAAGATGCTTCCAGAACATCCTTGTGAGAGACTTTCCGTAGCCTCCCCATAGATAATGAAGCTGAAAACTACAGAGAAGTAACTAATAATACTGATCCAAAATAGTAAAATCAAGGCAGGAATTACACAAAAAATAAAACTAGGGAAATTACACGGTAAAACTTATGCAAACTACATCGTAAAATCAAGGCAGGAAACCAAATTACACTACACTGTAATACTGATAAAAAATACAGAGTAAACAAGACATACACTGTAATACTGATCCAGCTTACACAGTAATAATGATCCAACTTACAGTGTAAACTGAGGCAGTAAACTACAAAAAACTAAGCAAACTAACACAGTAAAAATACTCAGAATTATATAGTAACCCGGAGGGGCTTTCCACTGTAAATCAAGGCATGAATTACAGTGTAATCAAGGCAAGAATTACAGTGTAATCAAGGCAGGTATTACAGTGTAATCAAGGCAAGAATTACAGTGTAATAACTGATGCAAATTACAGTAAAAAAACTATGGAAATTACACTGTAATGCTGATGCAATTTACATAGTAAGCAAGGCAAGAATTACAGTGAAAACTCTGAAGAAAGTACAGTGCAAAATAGGGCTAATGGGCACTACAGTGTAACTCTAGGGGGTTACAGTCCAAAAGCACAAGAATTACAGTGGGGTAATCTAGAGGATTGCATTGCTAAAACCACAAGAAGTTACAGTGCAATTACAGCGTCTTACAGTGTACTTCAGAGATGCAATACACAGAAATTCAGAAAAACTTCACATCATAAAAACTGGGGTTCAGAGACACATTACAGATAAGATCTTACAAAAGTAAAACTATAGGGATTATAAATGTAAAATCAGAGCTACAAATACAGTGTAAATCATAGAAGCATATCAGTATAAATCTGGGGGTATTACAGTGTAATTCATAGCTAGCCAAACTGGACCAAGCAATCAACAAGAAAGGGGAATCCCTATACTACCACACCAGAGAAATTCATTCTCTTCCCCTGTTTCTACTTGCAATCAAAACACTAAACAACTACAAGATGACTGAACATCAAACTGCAAAGTCTCAGTAGCAATCAAAACAGATTAGTAGCAATCAAACACTAAACAACCACCAGATGACTGTACTTCAACTGCAAAAGCTCTGAATCACACACAGAGACACGCCTACACACATGAAAAAACACAAAATCTAACCCCATCGGAAGACAAACACATCAACGCACAACCTAACAGTGCCCACAACGAGGAGATCAAATCTGAAACCTAACACCGGAGCAGACGTTCTCCATGACGAACTGGCGCGAGCAGAGGGGATCCGCGGAGAAGAGGGGATCTGCGACGAACTGCACAAATGAGCATTGGCTAACAACAAATCGCACTAACCAACCGCTAAAATCATCAAACAGCAATAGGACCTACAACAACAACGCACCAACAAAACCCCGAGACCTAGATCTGGAAGCTACATGACCAGAACCATACCAAATTGCGCGGGGAAAGGGAGAGTGACAACAAACAACTAACCTGGGGAGCAGTGAATCGAAGAGAAAACCCAAGCTCGAGGATAGAGGGATCTCACAAACACCATGAACCCGACGAATTGCCTCGTCTCCTCCACCGCTCGAGCGCCTCCTCCTATGGCTCCCTCTCTGCCTAAATGAAATGGGAAAAAATTCAAAAAAGGAAAACGAAAGCAGACAAACGGGCGCGGGTAATGGGCAGCCCCATAAAAACCCAGGCCGGGAAAATAAAACCGCACCCGCAACAAAGGAAATCCGCCCGAGAACAACAACTGTCAGTGCGAATCACTACAGGCGATCGGATGGCCACAAATTTGAACGGCAGCCAATTGAAAAACACTCGAGTGTAAAATAGCAAATCCGTTGTTTTTTGTGTTTGGGCATTGTGAGCAGCAAAGCGTTGTGGTATCTTTTGCCCTCTTCTATGAAAACAATACATCGTTCCTGGGAGTATTCTAAAAGAATCACCTGGGGGCTTCGTACCAGCGGTGCTCTTTGGTTAAAACAGTTCTAGAGATCTCATGATGAAAAGTTCAAAATCTTCTTTGTCTTGATGGTACCTACTCCCTCCATCGAAATATATAAAGCCTAATAAAGTGTCCGAGCTTGCCTTTGTATATCGGTTAGAGCAATAAGATATAACATGCATATTATAAATATCATATCATCAAATTCACATGTCAAAGGAGTTTATAATGATATAACTTTTAATATCATATATCTCATATATTATAAATTTTACCTTGGCCAAAGGCAACCTCAGAAAATGTAATAGGCCTTGCATATTTGGATGGAAAGAGTACTAGACTTCCATCTGTAAGGCATTAAACTTCGAGTTACGCTTACATACACTACACATGGCAAAAACCGCCTTATAATCGACCAACGATTCAAATGTGAACGGTTTGAAGAGTTTAGAATTTAGCTCCGGGCTACCTTAAAGTGGTTACGTGATCGCCCAAGTTCACATCCCATTTCTCTTTCTAACCTGCCAAAGATGGACTTGACCTTTGCCGGATGGATGGAAACTCTGATGGAGCTCACGTGTGGAGGTCAAGTCGATGTTTCTGCGCGGGGAAGTCAAGGCCGGCAATGATCTCAACGCCAACCGGAACCGAGCGCGACGCGTACGGTGCCCCCGCATCGCCCCTGCAATCAGCGCCCGTAACATGTGAGCGAGCACATGGAAGCATTGCATGCTTGATCAAAATAAAGCAGGCCCGCGCGTGAGCTTGTTCCCTTCCATCCATCGAAGAAAGCCAAATTAAGTAATCAACTAGTGCTGCGTACGTGCGTACGTATGTACCAATTGGGTCCTGCGAGAGTGGAGCGAAAAAGGGGTTGGAATCCACCCACCCATCGATCATGATGCACCATGGCAAAGTAAAACCAAAGGGAGATGCCACACTTGAGAGAATGGATTGAGGTGCCGTGGACGCGTTGGTAGAGCCTATGATTAATCATGGATACTCCATTAGGGTCGGATACTTGCCGTTTTGGCTACGTACGTAGTACTGATGGCACCAGATATTAACATAGTTTATTGATTGATGCTCCAGCAGGCCATTACTCACTCCTAAGCGATATGAATTACTTCATCCATCCCATAATATAAGATCATTGTGCAAACTAAAACAGCTTGGAAAACGATCTTATATGGGTGTGGCTAGATCTCGCTCGACTAAGACTTAACGAAGTCTTCATCAAATGACAGGACATATAGAAAAGAAGAAATAATTTTTTAAGAAAATTTTACACGGATCTTCATGTAGAATCTCACGAATAAAGCATCGACTGAGACTTCGTTATGTCTCAATCGATTGACATTTAGCAATCCCGGTCTTATATTGTGGGATGGAAGAAGTAATATATAGTTTGATGTGCTCGAGAAAAGAAAAATAGGTGCACAAATAGCAATGCTATACATACCTACGAAAAATATTTGCCCGATCTTTGTACGACACTTAACATCAGCCATCCATCATGTTTTTAGTTTAAGCTACATGATCTGATTGCATCAACATCAGACTAAAAAGCATTATGAACCGACCATGCTTGAACTTTCCAGAACCATTTAGTATGAACCCTATTCTAGGATTGGGCGTGGTTTTGCATTTCAAGCTTTTCAAGGAATATGAATAATTCAGAGAACACTCCCGATAGAACATTAAAAAAATCTGGCATGTGAAAAAAATATAAGAGACCAAGAGGTATTGTCATTTTCGTATTGATGAGATTTTTTTTTTGCCTTTTTTCTCTACATCTTGAATTTTCAGTTCAAATTTGGCCAGAAAAATCAAACCATATGCCTTTGAAATGCCTGCAAAAAATGACCTAATGTTTTCCTAGAATACTCAGGTAGTTAGTTAGATTCACTAAAATGTTTCTATTTTTTCTGCTCATTTTGCATTTCTATTTCAACTTTGCCAGAAATATGTGAAAACATTCAAATCTCATAACAACAGAAGATGATTTAAAAAATCTCATTAGATTTCGGTAATTAGTTTGATTTACTAGAGAATTTCCAGTCTTTTATGTTCAATTTGAATACCTAGTTCAAACCAACATAATTAAGAACATTCAAATTTCATATATGGTTCGCCAGATGACTCTGAATTATTGCCGTGATCGCCATCGATATTAGTTCCAATCCATACGTATCCTTGCTTCTAGCAACAAAATATGTACACAGTGGCCTTCCGTATGCATCTACGATGGCACACACGAGTCTCTACGTGTACTGTTGCAGCGGGAGCCGTTCTCAAAGAGCTCACTGCACACAAGACATTGTAATGTTGAGCTCACATGAATGGAAAAGAGGCATGCATTTGTACTGAGCTAGCTAATCCACATACACATTGGTGATATATGAACGTACCATGACGTACTAGAAAACGTACATTGGGGTTTGTGTGTGCACACTCAAGACATATTGCACCCCCTTTTCTCCCGTGCAATCATGCATGTTGTACAAAATACTGACCTACTAGCCGCTCGGGACCATCACACTTATGCTGTGGATAAGCTCACACCAAGCTATAGTGCAACAGAACCATTTTTTCGTAGAACTTTCTATGAGCGTTCATATATATCCTGTTTCCATGAGGCAGGAAAAGCACCTTTCTGATTAGTTGATGCACTGTGTGCGTTAATGTCCCATACTTAATGAGAGAGATGGATACTCCCTAGCAAAAAGTGGTTTATGAGGGAATATATGTTTTGATTAGAAAGCATGCTTAAAGGAGCACTACACTAACAAGTAGAGTAATTAATCCAGGGAGTAGTAACGTTCTATTGGCCACGCTTTGGGCCCTCCAGCCGCTCAATAGTCTGTCACGCTAAGCTACCTCTAGGCTAACTAAAGCTTGCAGACGTAATCCACATTCATTAGGCGATGGTAAAGCTCCACTGAGTGATTGATTTAGCTAGTTAACCGAATGCTCATGGATAAGGACACGGCTTGTGAATTAATTGTAGTAGTTAACAACTTGTGCGATTTGTTAATTTCAGCTAAACTTTGTGACGATGCTCTACCCATATAAATCCACCTATCTTGATCTGATTGTTGTGTGCGATATTTTTTACAGTATCTAAAGTTAAAGGGAAGATCCTACAAATGTGCCGGTACAAATTCATGTGTTTGGTAATGAGGCTATCACGTGTAAAAATCTAGTTATTTAGCCTAGCTAGAAATATTCGCCAATGATTATGGTTAACTAGTCGTCCACCCGTGCCTTCGCACGAGCTAGTTATCTAAAATTCCATTGCTATATGTACCCTTTGATTAATTAAGTGGGTTACTTGTATTATCCATTCTACTGGTAGTAGCTACTTCAAAGATAATTTTATAAAAAAATGTTATTACCATGTTAATCAAGAATAAGACATTATAATATGTTAAGATGTAAAAATAAGTATTTTAATGTGAGAATGCATAAAAATGATTCCTCTAGGTAAAAAATTCATGAACTCTTACCAAATATATGTATTACGAGGATAAACTCCGAAACCAATGGAAGCTATATGAGTTACATAATTATTTGGTATTTTCAGGGATTATATTTCAACAATCGATATCCGCATGCACTTAAGACAAAACGAACGATAAAACTCTACCAACGTTAACACTTCATTGAGAGATGGATCATTGTTACACATTTCATAATCATCCCATCAATGTAGAGGAAGAAATTGTTTGTTCAATCCCTTGTCAAGATTAATTAGAGAATACCCTCCTTTCTTCCATTATATCTGAGTGGCTATATACATATATTTCATGATATGAGAATGGAAATACATATATGCAAGACCATATTTTTCTTCTTAAAGAAAGAGAAATAAAGGCTGAACTTTAACTACTCGCGATGGGTGTCTAGTAAAGCTGGTGGCAACATGACGTCAAAATAACATGTCTAACCATTTATGTTTACACTACATAAAAAATGAAAAAAAAGAAGAGTTGCAACAACTGTTTATCCTAGACTCTAATTTCTCAATGTCATTTAATAGAATGAAAATTTATTGTTCTTTGGCATAATGTCATGACTTTTTTTAACATAATTTGCAGTCTACGTAACATGTGTTTGGTATATAATAAACAGTAGTTGTAACCCCTTGTAACATTACTATACAAAACTGTTGTTGTAACTCCTTGTAATGCTGTAACAACTTGTAACGGTCATAGTAATCTTGGAGTCTACTCCCTCTGTAAATAATTATAAGAGCATTTAGATCACTATTTTAATGATCTAAGCGCACTTATATTTCTTTACAGAGAGAGTACTTAACATGTGTTTGGTATATACTTGGTTTCCGTTTGTTAATCAATATCTTATTTTTGTTGCTTAAGTTGATTATCATCCACCATAATGCCAAACACATGTTAAGTAGGAAAAAAAATCATTCCCTCAGTCATGGACTTGAGAGGCTTTGTATCCGACTTCTCTTAAAAATTTACAATGATCGTTGTTGCGACCATGACGATGACGAAGCAAGTTAGTTGTTCCTCTTTGACATAATCCTGTACAAAGCGAACTCCATCTGTATTAATCAATTAGCAATGCATTAATGTACAAAGTAGGTAGCTAGCTAAAATCGATTGATGGATTTTGGCAACATACAACACAAAGCGCTCGTACGCAGAGTCCCTGTATTGATTATAGGCTTGAGTACTACTTGGATATATACCTGTATATAAAGTACACATGTGCATCCATGAAAGTGATGATGTTTATTGTATGGATATCAATCTGGCATTGTGTAGTCTGCGATTGAAGCAGCTTCTTGGCCGCGATGTATCTTGTGCTGCAATGGATGGGGCTCTTCTTCCTACACAATGGCGCAGCAGCGGCCAGGTACAGGCGCAACTGTAATCACCATAGTACGTCGATGGATGGCACTGGCGGCGACGGCATCACGGTCTTTGCGGGATGTCGCTGCGTATAGGTCGAGAAAATCAGGAGAACCGGTCCCGCAAGACTCTGCAACGTTGTTAGTTAGCATTCATATTTTTCTGTTAGCCGAGGAGTAGATAGATTCCTTTTTCTCGCAAAAAAGAAATCTATCTACTCCTCGCAAAAAAAATCTAGATAGATTATTTTTTCCTGCAAAAAAATATCTATCTACTCCTCGCAAAAAAAGTCGAGATAGATTGACAGGGAGTTATTTTCTCTTCTATTGTTCTGTTAGCCGAGTAGTAGATAGTTTTTTTCCGGGTGAGTAGATAGATTAACACAGGAGTTCTTTTCCCTTCTGCTTTTAAATCATTTTTTGCCCAGTATTTTATCAGTCGATCTACACCGTAATAATTTGGTCCCATCAGATTAATGGTTCATAAAATCTGATTAACGTAAGAATTTCTTGAAAGTCTAGAATTAGTATAGGCATCAAAACATGCTGATATGTGCTCTAATGATAGAACAATAAATCATGGCATGACCTTGCTAATCAAACTATGCATACGGCTCATTCTACATGGAAAAATGATAAAACAACATGCATGCTATTGAGTACTTGTACTTTGATAAAGAAAATTCACTGTGCAGCATATGAGGACACACTTTCTCTAGAATACCTAGAAAAAGGACTGCTCATGTTATGGTTGTTAACATGGAATTTTATTCAAAGCCTCCGACCTGCAGTCAAGTAACACACGTACATGGAGTTTGTTCAAAGCATATCTGCACATGTGTTGTTGGTGAACAACCAAGTAAGATAAATTTGTTCTCATAAAAAGAAGATAGTTCCGTAGTTTGTCTTAAATTGTAAACAAAGGATCGAACTCACCCTTGATCGACAAATTTCGACAAAAGGAAAAACTTAAAGAACAGTAAGCCTGAATGCAGATTATAAAGGAGACAACCCTATTTTCTCTCTGGTTCTCATTCTGGTCCTTGCCCTGGTCGATCCAAGAAAGGTGCATGCTTATTTAGAAGTAGAAAAGATGTATGTGGTTGTTCTAGCGTATGTAGGGCCGTACACTAAGGACGATGAATGGCCTGGCGACCGGCAGCCGGAGGGTTGGGCCCGAGTGGAGATGGACGGGTAGAGAGGAAACACTTGGCCACGTTGTCTGCTGAGACAACACACGCTAGGGCGCTAAAGTGCCCAGATTAAGGAACGGAACAGGCAGATTTGCACAACATCAGGCAACCATTGACACGTCTACATCTTCGAAACTTGAATGGTCTGGTATTAAGAACTAAATTAGCCCACTGCAGATTGCAGTCTGCTCGGCCATATGGAAGCTGAGGAGATTTGAAGGACCTTTATCATCAAATCGCGGGAACAGCCAACTCGAGAGATAATCTGGGGAAGGGATGACAGAATTAAAGACAAACTCCTCTTTTTGATCCTTCTCCAAATGTCTGAGATATAAGATGTTAAACCGGATGCATTGGAACTAATGGAAACAGATCAAGAAAAACTGAAAATTTAATCCACAACACACATATGCAATAGTGTTTATCATCATCTGCATGCATTCGTATTTGCAGTCCATTGGGATGTATCTAGAATATCTGAAATAAAATCATATGTAGTAAAACCCTTTCTTGTATATGATATTTCCTCAGTATTCAAGAATAAGTGTCTAATTCTCTCCAGAAAAGAACAATAATATTAATATGATTCATTGGAAAGATACTATTAGAGGTCTTCACAACAGTGTCTAATTCTCTCCAGAAAAGAACAATAATATTAATGTGATTCACCTTAAGTACCTTGGCGCTTGCCCAGAATTCAGGCCCTAATATTTTAATTTGGCTCACCTTACGTATTATGAGGCTAGCGCGGAATTAAGGACAAACTCTTCTTTCTGATCATTCTCAAATGAATGAGACATAAGATTCTCAACTGGATGCTTTGGAACTAATCAAATCATATCAGGAAGAATTCAAAACTTAATGCACACATTCTGGATCTGGCAAGCATCCGTATTTGCACGATCCGTTGGGCTCTGCCTTACAGAAATTTCTTCTGCAATATCTTTTCTGCTATCAGATTTCAGCAGCTCATATTTACTCGTACTGAAATTTCTTCTGCAATTTTCTTTGAGCAACCAGAATAGATCGTCTCATATATATTAACTCTTTTCCAAACCCATATTAACTGCGAGCTGCATGAGCCTTCCTGTTATTGTACAAATATTTCTTCCAGCAACCACGTCACGCCATATCATATAACATGTTATCTTCTGAAACCACCTCTTGCTTGAAGTAAATCTGCTTTCACATTAACCACTGGAAACCAATCGCGTTTTACTTCCATGTTTTCCCCTTTCATGGACATCATCTTCTTCATGTCTTGCATCAAGATGATTATTTATGCACTTCCTTTAATTAGCACCATCTACACCATGTGCTCGTCCCTGGACCCCAACGGAAACTTCAGATGAAGCCATCCAGATGATGTTAATACAATTTTGAAATCATCCTAGACTGGGATTTTTAATTCTGGAGAATACATCAAACATTAGCATCGGGCCAGCAATAAACCAACACATTGTTCAGAGTCACCTTATTTATGCAAGATGGTTGGTGTCTTCTAAGCTAGATGGCTGGTGTCTCCTAGCTCTTCTGCTTCAAGAATCCGGTAGTGATCACGTCAACATCCGTCCAAAAGCCGCACGCCAGCGACCACCGCTGCTGCTCTTCCCCATCAAGATTCAAGAAGACCAAGTACCAGGCAACTCGAATTCAAAAAAACCCGGAAAAGGTGCAGGCGAGATAGCCTCACAGCAGAACCTGGAAGCCTGCACCACCTAGCGACAACGCAAAAGGAGAGGAGAACGATTCCTCCTAGATCGAATTATTAGGGGCGCCATCAATGGGATAAGATGGCTTGGCCAAGGGGGCATGAACGGAGAAGGGCATGAGTAGATAAAGGAGATGGGGGCCGGCGTATACCTTTGGTAGAAGAGACCATGTATGTTACGTATGGGAAAGGAAATAGGTTAGAGTTCGGGAAGGCTGTTTTTTTTTTAACAATTGAAGCTAACTTTTTTTGGATGACAAAGGCAAAGATAACTTCATGCGTAATGGGTCTGAGAATAAAAGGGTGCGTGATGTCATAGATGGGTGATTTTTTTTCAACTATAAATCAGAGATATAATGGTCTAAACCCAGAATTACATGGCTTAATCTACACCGTTATAACTCGTCCCCACCAGATAAACGGCTTGTAAATTCTAATTAACTTGGTAATTTCTAGGGAGTCTGTAATTAGTATAGGTATAGATAGATAGATAGATAGAGAGATAGATAGATAGATAGATATAGATAGATAGATAGATAGATATAGAGGTATAGATAGATAGATAGATAGATAGATAGGGTAGTACTAATATTACCATCAACATCGGGACACATCCCCAAAGCTCCCTTTTATTGCTACTAACATATCTATGACTTTTTTATTAATTTAAGTCAAGGAAATAAGGACGATGCACGTCCGGCCTAAACCATATCATGAACTTGCATTTTGTTTCTGGTTTGGACTTGGAGTCACCCTATAATAAGCCCAGAACGCAATTATTCTTGTACAGTCCTACATGATCTCCCCTCCCGTGTATTCGCGTCTACAGGTATCCACACACAGGCGACAATCAATTAATTTTCTTAATCCCTTGAAACAAACCTACGACAAATATGATTGTACCACAATTAAGGAATCTTCTTAGAGTTGTATAGAATACTAATTACATCATAAGATCTCCCCACCAAGAGAAAAGACACAAGGCCAAACTATTCATTCATTAAGCAAATGGCACTACTAGAAAAAGGGCTGCTAGTGGCGCACATGTTTTCGCTACTAATGGCGCACTACAGGTGCGCCACTAGTGGCGCACCACGCAGGAGTGCGCCATTAGTAGTAAACTTTTTTCAAATTTATTTTTAATTTTTTTTTCAAATTTATTTCAAAAAAAATCAATTTTATTTTATTCTTAATCTCGGGTCAATATGCTTAATCTCAGGTCAAATCACACTCTGTGGTCAAACTTTCCGGAAGGTCACTCATCCTCACAATACTCCAGCCCGAGCACGCTTAACTTCGTAGTTCTATCCAACCCCAGCACCACCTCACTTCACTGACACTTGTTGATATATCTATCATATCAATCCTATTAAACCTTGCTGATGTCTAGGACTTAGTTCATGAGTATGATGAAATTTTGAAAAAATATTTCAAACTTCCCGGTCATATTACGTATCATATTTTGAAAAATAATTCAAATTTTTTTTCGAAACCAATTTTTTTTCTGTTACTAGTGGCGCACCTAGCATACGGTGCGCCACTAGTAAGTTTGAATTTTTTTGCCTCCGGATCTTAAAAGCCCCGTAAATTTTTTTCTGTTAGGTTTTTGGGAATTTTGAAAATGTTTAACTTTTAATGGGGATTTTGAAAATGTTAAATTTGGATGTAACTTTTCGAGTAGATGATTTTTCATATAGAAAACTTTTTATCCGAGTTCGTATGCAAAAGTTATGCCCATTTTACAAATTCGAGAGAGATTTTGCAAATAAAGTCGAAATTCATATTTGTAAATTTTCCCAACAACTAGACCACATATCACACGGGAAACTTATTTTCTTTTATTTTTTGACATTTTCATCAATTTTTTTATTTTGTTAAACTGAAAAGGCGGTCCACGGGGGGAGAGGGGTGCATTCGGTGGAAGTTTTGGGCCAAGTTAGTAATGGCGCACCGTGGGAGTGGTGGTGCGCCATTACTGGTTTTGAAAAAAAAACAAATTCTGATTTTTTTTTTGAAAAAAACTTAGTAATGGCGCACCAGTTGACAGTGCGCCATTACTAGTGCGCACTGTCCACTAGTGCGCCATTACTAGTTTTAAAAAAATAAAAAAATTGAAAAAAATTACTAGTGGCGCACCGTGAATGTGGTGCGCCATTACTAGTTTAACTAGTAATGGCGCACTATCCACTGATGCGCCATTACTAGTTTTGAAAAAAATAAAAAAAATTATTACTAATGGCGCATCATGGATGTGGTGCGCCATTAGTATTTGGACACTAATGGCGCACCTACACATGGTGCGCCATTAGTATATACTAATAGCTCACCACATGTCTGGTGCGCCATTAGTGGCCATATCATCTATAGCCTTTTTCCTAATAGTGTGGGTACCACATAATTAAGTAGGTTCCAGCTTAAGTTTTGTTTTTGCATGGAATTTATTCAGCAACACGTTTGGTAGAATCAAGGCCAAACTATACACAACCCCACAGCATAGGAAACTTCTACTGTTCTAATTAATGTAGTTGTAGTGACTAGTGCATGAATGGTTGGTCCACCCAATGTTATATGTTTCCTAGTTACTTGAATCCTACCTAATATACCTGCCAATTTAATTTTGGCTAATTCTTGAATACCTAAATTTTTATAGATCTTAGTTAACCAAAAGCATCACTTAAACCAAAATTGAAGTACTGAAAGCACACAGCTGCAGCAAAATTTATGTGATTTCTAGGCAATAAGTTATATATATGGAAGCAATATTTGGAATGGTCGGGTGTTGATCCAAAGATCTGGCTGATATTTAATCAATTTTTATGTAACTAATAAGTAGACAAATCTACCAACTAATGGATGCTTGTCCAATATGAACCAATGTGTCATCGTCATATGGCATCGACTGGATCCTCTGAAACCGTTTCTCTCATTTTAGAAGTACCATGATTTGCTCTAAACGTAAACCATTTCCTTGCACCCGCAAAGTACTTCTGGATTAATACGAAGGAGTATTTGAATTATTTTTTTATGAATCGCTTCTATTTGTGACCGAGGAATATAATGCTTGTTGATTTCTTAGCACCAACTAGTTAATACAAAAGCCTTAGCCAGGAGGCAAATGGGAAACACGCTTCATCATCTCCATCTACTAGTATCCACGTATTTCACACGCACAACATAATTAGTTAACTTTATTAACTCTATAAAACAAATTTGATACAGATATAGTGACCCCATAATTTAGGAATCTTGTTAGATATCTATAAGAAAACTAAGAGCAAGATAAGTTATTTAATCATCTCCCTCAAGAACAAAAGAATGCCCAAGGCCACTATTCAATAACCAAGCAAACGGGTACATGATAAGCAGGTTTCGGCTTAAGCTTTCTTTATGTGCGTGGAATTTATGCACCAACAGATGTGGTAGAATCAAGGCCAAGCCCAAGGCCAAACTACTCACAATCTTGTAGCAAAGGAAACTTCTAAAGTTCTATTACTTACTATAGTTGCAGTGGCTAGTGCATAAATGATTGCTCCACCCAACACAACATACATGGCAACGTAATTAACATTTTTGCTAATTCTCAATCTCAAATGCCTAATTTTTATTAATCGTAGTCAGCTAAGAGCACATATCACTTAATAAAAAAACTAACGTATTGAAAGCCCTCACCTGTAGCTTAACAAAATGTACGTAACTGCAATTTCTAGCCAATGCACTCCACTACATTTGAAGGAATATTAGAAAAAATGGCCAGAAGATGATCCAAAGCTCTAACTAGGATTTACTGAGGGTTGGTATCAGACCGGCCTTACAATAAGACCCTTAAGTCATGCATGATCTCTCACATGACAAATACACACAAAACATTTCCTGGCGGTTTCGCCTCAAAAAGGGGTGGTATCTAAAACAGAGTACACACCTCCAGAAAAGAATTCGCCCATTGATATTTTTTATTCCTCGGCATCATAAATAAACAATACTCCAATGTTTTGTGAGTATCCACCACATTTCCCACTCACCCCCAAGACAAAAACAAGCACATACACACACACAGGAGAAAAACAGAGCAACAAAGTCATCAGGTGCAACTCCTCTGCTGCGCAACAGACACCAAGACACACCATGAGGCCCGGGGCCGAGTTCGTCACCATGAGCCACCGCGCGGGAGCGCCGACGGCGGCGCCGGGGCATGGGCTGATGAACGGGACGGCGGCGCCGCATTCGACGTGGCAGTCACCGGTGCCGTACCTGTTCGGCGGGCTGGCGGCCATGCTGGGGCTCATCGCCCTGGCGCTGCTCATCCTGGCGTGCTCCTACTGGAAGCTCTCCGGGTACCTCGACGGCGACCGGGACGGCCAGGCGGCGGGGGACGCCGACGGGGAGAAGGGCTCGGCGTCTGGCGCGGCCAGGCCGGCCATGGATTTTCTCGAGCACGTGGTGGTCATCATGGCCGGCGACGAGCGGCCCACGTTCCTCGCCAAGCCGGTCACCAGCCGGGCCGCCGAGGCGGAGCTCGCGGCCGCAACGGCTCCTGAGGCGAGCCCGCGCGCCGGCGACGACGGGCAGGAGAAGAAGGTGGACGAGCAGGGCTGCGAGGTGATCTCGCAGCTCGGAGGCGACCCCGCCGACGCGGCGAGCCGGAGCCGCGACCGCCAAGACGCGGCGAGCCACAGCCATGACAACCACCACCACCATGACCATGAGAGCAGCAGCACGACGGCACTACAAGAAAGCTCGCAATAAAAGCAGCCGCCTTTTGTTCGCTTCAGCTTTCCCTTTTTTGAGGCTGCTTTTCTTCCCCACTCCTTCTTCCTCCTCTAGATTTAGGCTGGGCTGTGTAGATTCTTGGCGTGATTGGTCAAATGAAAATTAACGGAGATATCTACGCGAGACTTGAAAGTTTTGCCAATGGAAAGATATATGGAGCATCATGCTCTGCTCCAGTTACAGCTCTCTGAAGAAATGGACAACACTCCACACCATCATTCCCCATCTTTCGGTAGCTTACAGCACCTTTAAGTTGGAACAAATATTGATTACATTGAAATCCAAAGTGACTTGTACTGGGGGACAAGAATGAGCACTGATTGAATTCAGATTCTTTGCTTTTTGTAAATGCAGCTGTCCTGCAGCAAATCAGCAGTCCCACATGCTCAAGCAACGTAGGGATGGCACCAGGTCCGTCGGCCCACGGGCCCAGCACTCACTGCACATTTTTTTCTCTGGATAAAAAGGTGGGCCATGGTCCAAAACTTGTTCAAGAAACAAACAAGGCGGCATGAAGCAAGCCTCGTCCAGGATACAACACTCACTGCACATGACAAAAAATGAAAGCATGCCAAAAAAAGAGAAAAAAGAAAGAGGAGCACCGCCGCGACGCCTAGGGCGGCTCAGATGGCACCTCTAGGGAACCGCCACCGGTGCCTCCTCCTCCACCCCTCTTCCCACGTTTCCGACGGTGCACCGCCGAGCAAACCACGTGGTCAGTGATGGTGGGACCATTGTTTTTGGTCGGACGTGGAGGATTCCCCGGCGCGGGCAAGCGGGCCCTACAAGCCATCGAGATTTTGCGGTCTCCCCGATGGCCCCACGTAGGCGCTCCGTGGAAGATGTCGCGGTGACGCGGGATCAAGCATCCGGTTCTGCGGGTGCGTGTCATGCCACATCAGCGGTTCGTTGGCCACGTTTAGCGGTGCATCACGTCACTGCATATGGCTTCCGCCGCAATTGGTACTACGTAAGGTAGAACCGTAGCACAGTTATAGTATCAATAACTATTAAGCAATCTTTGGAGTTGTATGAAAAGTAATTACATCATAAGAAAATTGATGTCCTTCCATCATGGAACAAAATTGAAGTGTTGGAAGCACACAAATACATCGAAAGCTATGTAATTTCTAGGTTGCAAGTTATATATGGAAGCAATATCAAGATAAGAATGATTGGATGTTGAAGTGAAGGTAACTGATAAGTAGACAGCTATATCAACTAATTAATGGATGGTTGCCAAATATGACATTGCCATACAGCATTGATCACGATAATCTGGAACCATTTCGAGTGCTCATTTTAGAACCACAATCTTTGGTTCTAAAATGAAATTGTTCCCATGCATCCACGAAGAACTTCCGGATTAATACAAACTTTGGATTTTCTTTGCTTCTATTTTATGATCGAGCGAAATAAAGCATTGTTGATTTCTTTGCGGCGACGAGTTAATACAAAGCCGGAAGGTAAATGAAAAACACATTTAACAATCCATCTCTACCTCTATCCACATTCCGCACACAAAATCAATTAATTTTTAACTCCTTCCTTGAAAAAAAACTGCACTAATAAAGTAATAATATTGTAACCCCATAATTTAGAAACCTTGTTTATTTCTATTAAAAAATAACAAGATAAAATATTTAATGATCTCCCTCATGAAGCATACTATTCAATAAGAAGGTTGGTAGCTTAAATTTCGTTATGTGCCTGGAATTTATGCACTAACACACGTGGTAGAATCAAGGCCAAACCCAAAGCTAAACTATTCACAACCCCGTGCCAAAGGAAACTTTTGAAGTTCTTAATACTTTAGTTGTAATGACTAGTGCATGGATGATTGATCCATTCAGCGGTCCCTCTTGCCTAACTATTTGAACCCAACACAACATAGCTAATTACTTAGTTAACATTTTTTTTCCAATTCTCAACAGTTTATTTTTATTTTATCTTTGTTAGGTAAAAGCATCAACGCTTGTTGCAAAAGTGAATTACTGAAAGCGCACAACTATAGCAAAATGTACATAATTGAATATTCTAGCCAGTAATTATGTACGAAGCGATATCAGGATAGAGGATGCTTGTAAGTTGATCAAGAAGGTCTGACGGGAATTTAATTAGTATTTAGCAAATTAATGATTAATAACTCCTTAAGTCAGCTTAGTTCACTTCCTTACGAGTGGATGTACAACCCACCCATTGAAGTTCAAGTCCTCACATGCACCGAGTTTGGGTTCTTACTATTGAAAACAAAAAAATGTAGGGTCACCCAAAAAGTAACAACTTATCTAGTCAATTGACGTAATATGAATTGATGCGTCAACAACATATAGCATTGACCCGTATCCTCGGAAGCCGTCTCTAGTGCTCATTCTAGAACTACGATTGCTGGCTCTAAAGATAGTTACATTTATCCGGAGAGAACTTTGCATTAATCTAATGGAAGATCTGGAGAATTTTCGTTACATCTATTCCCTGTTGACTTCTTCTCACCAACTACTTTATGTGAAAATCTAAGCCGCGGAGGGAACTGAATAACATACTTTATATTCCTCATTGCGAAGAATAATCTACAATTCATAACCCCACCCGCATCGCGAAAAAGGGACTCACCTCTCTCCGCCCCTCCTTCCAAGAAAGAACGCACCAGAAGTTGAAACCGTTTCGCCATGACAATCTTACCCCCATATAACCACATTCCCCTCGACCATATCCCACCGGCATTCAACTCGCCTGTTTTGCCTCGCCGTGCTTTTGGACGAAATCACGGATGCGATTACTGGAAGGAGAGTCAAACATCGCTGGCACTGAGTGGATTAAATTAACCAGTTCCTCTACAAACATGGGTATAACGAGAAGTTCTCCCATCGATCGCACCTCCGTTTGTCTGTGACGAAAAAATCACACCATGTTTTCATGATCAGAGGCGGAAACCCTATGCCAAAATAACATGTCATTCGAAAATTGATACTGCCTTTGACATTTGATACGACAACTTGACAGTAAAGGGGTGTATCTCTTGCAAATATCTAGCAACAGAGTTCACAGCTCCAACCAAAAAAAATCCCTTTGGTCTTTTGATATTCCTTGGCGTCACAAATGGACAGTACCCCCTGAATAAATAAATAAATAAATGAAGAATACTGTGGAGTTTTGTAAACATTTCTCCCCACCTCTCCTATAAATACATCCCATTTCCCTCTCACCCCTCCCACACCACCCCCAACACAAACAAGCCAGAGACAGCACAAACTGATCAGGCGCAGCTCCTCTGCTACGCCTTCACACCAACACAGCTATGAGGCCCGGAGCAGAGTTCTTGGCCGTGAGCCGCCTCGCGGGGGCGCCGACGGCGACGGCGCCGCCGCACTCGGCGTGGCAGTCGCCGGTGCCGTACCTCTTCGGCGGGCTGGCGGCCATGCTGGGCCTCATCGCCTTCGCGCTGCTCATCCTCGCCTGCTCCTACTGGAAGCTCTCCGGGTTCCTCGACGGCGCCTCCGATGGCCAGGCGGCGGGCGACGCCGACGGGGAGAAGGCCTCGGCGTCCGGCGCGTCCAAGCCGGCCCCGGATTTCCAGGAGCACGTGGTGGTCATCATGGCCGGCGACGAGCGGCCCACGTTCCTCGCCAAGCCGGTCACCAGCCGGGCCGCCGAGGCGGAGCTCGCGGCCGCAGCGGCGCCTGACGCGAGCGCGCGCGACGGCGAAGGCCAGGAGGAGACGGCGGACGAGCAGGGCGGCGAGGCGAGCTCGCACCCCGGCGCCGACGCGGCGAGCCGGAGCCGTGATCACCACGAAGACGCGGCGGGCCAGAGTGGCGACCATGATCACGACGCGGCGAGCCACCACCACCATGACCAAGACCTCGAGAGCAGCGGCACGACGGCGCTGCAAGAAAGCCGGCAATAAAAGCGGCCGCCAGCCATTCATTCGCTTCAGCTTTCCCTTTTTCCCGGGCAGCTTTTCCTCTCTCCCCACCCCATCATCTTCCTCCTCCCGTCCCGGTGCTGCTAGTGCTAGATTTAGGCTGGAGCGTGTAGTAGATTCTTGGCGTGATTAGTCGGACAGAAACAAAAGAAAATCAATGGAGATATGTATATGAGAAGAAACTTGAGAGCTTTGGCAATCGATCGAAAGCCGCTTTGGCCCCTGAATCTCCGGAACAAGATCACAAGCATCACACCACTCTGCTCCGAAGAAACGGACAGCGGCCCATCCCCATCCACGCCATCGCCCCGGCTCTCTTTCGGTAACTTACAACAACTTTCAGCTGGATTACGATGAGTAGCTGGACTCCATTTGGTTGTATATGCGGAGGAAAGCATATGCAAATCGAACGACTCCACCTCCACTTCCACTTCTCGATTGCACTGCAGCTAGGCCGCCAGCAGTGGCGCTAACGTAAGCGGACACCATGACTTTGTGCGCGCACCAGCTTTGTCGGCCCAGCGCTCACTGAGCATGACACCTCCTTGCTTGTGTGCGAGGGATGCCTATCCGGAAATGGCATTGGCACTTAATGTTAGCCTCCGATCCATATTACTTGTCGCTGAAACGGATGTATTCAGTGCTAGATACATATGTTTCAGTGAAAAATAATATGAATCCGAAGGAGTACTAGTTAAACATAATTTGATACTCGAAAAATAATTAGACGGAATTCTGCTTATCTGGAAATGGCACTGGCACTTAATGTTAGCACTGGTTAAACAGAATTCTGCTTTGGTGTTGATTGGATGGCGGACCGGACCTCTTTCGGTGTGCAATGGAAACGGTACGGCTCAGAAGAAGGAGAGTTCGAGGCTTGCAAGCTAGTAGTACAGGTGTAGTGCCGTGGAACTGCATTTTGGCATGTGTGTGTGCACCTGCCGGTTGATGATCTGGATCGGCGAGCAGCGTGGCAACACGCGTCGGGCAGGTATGAACAGAGCCGGAAAATGCTGGCCTGCTAGCTAGGGTCTACAGGAGCAGGAGACATTGTGATGGACTCTGGTCCATGCATGCAGAGCGCAGTGGGTCTGGCTCATGGACTCATGGTCCAGTCCAATTCTTGCCAAGATGCCAAGCTCATGGCCATGGCAGTCTCCACTCCACGCCATCTTGTCCCCAGCACGTACCAGCAGAGCTGCCAAGTAAGATGAGTGTTTTTCCTCTTACCCCAAATTCTTACATCTTCTGACCGTTGGATGATTTGGAACGAACGGAACGCCGTGTATCTACTGTTAGCCTATTTTGCTTACAAGCATAAACAAGTTTTATCATTTATGCCATTAGTTGTGTCTCACTACTCAGTTTTGTCGTTAGAAGTTACAACTGCTCAAAAATGCCATCGTTTTGTGAGATGCTTGCTCAAAAATATCATTCGATATCTAAAAAATGTCATCGTTCCATTATATGTTTGCTCAAAAATGCCTTTAGAGTATCTACAACCGCAATAGCCAAATCCGGCCCCTTAAATGCCTATGGGCATGCCTCATATTTGCCACTCCGCGTATCCCATATCGGGCGCCTTATATCCATACTACACACCATCATACGTGATCAGACGACGGACAACAAAAATCGTCTGCGAAAGAACACAAGATTGACTGTAAACAGACATTAACAAACTTCGCCACATCCAAAAGATCATAGTACGGCTCAAAAGAAGAACACTTCGATGCTTGCAAGCTACAGCCTACAGGTAGTAGCACACCAGTACAAATAGTACATTTTGGCATGCGTGCATATCGCCCGATTGATGATCTGGATCGGTGAATGAGGTGGCAACACGCGTCGGCCAGGAAAGAACATAGCCAGATAGTCGGAGTCTACAGTGGTACGGGCCATGGTGGTGGTCTCTGGCCTGTCCATGCAGAGCGCGGTGGGTCAGTGCTCAAGACTCGGGCTCATGGTCCAGGCGAAATTTTCGGCATGATGCCAAGCTCATGGCCATGGCTGTCTCCACTCTCCACTCCCCACCACCTTTGTGGCCACCCAATCCTTGCATGTCCAGTGTTTTTCCTTTTTAACCACCCAATCCTTGCATGTCCTGGAGCAGATTCGCTGCGGCTTCGGTTACCGCGACACTGTTGCGCCGAGTGAAACATACGGCATGAGAATTCGTGATTCTGACAGAGAAATGTGATTCACCATGCATTTTTCCCTTTGTTCCCACGCACGACACGGTCTATTCTGCTCCTACTACTTGCCAGGGCATATACAGCACTCCATCCATACGTACGTATTCTGACGAGGGAATAGATCAGATATGGACGGGGAATTCCTATGGACGGATGGGGGGTCCTCTTCCTAGGTTCGTACGTGGCCGGCTTCGCTCCCACTTCCGGCCGGCCGATTCCGACGAGCGCATAACTAGGAACATAGTAGCATTCCCTCTGGAGAAATGTGATTCATGATCCCACTTCTTCCATTTCCCACGCACGATCGGTGCTGCTACTTCTTCCATTTCCCACGCATGATCCCACTTCTCCCATGTTGATCCTTTCCTTCCCATGTACGTGGCCGCCTTCGTTCCCACCTCAGGCAGGCAGGCCGATTCCGACGAGCTAGGAGGATCAACATGGGAGTAGCATTTCTCCGGGCGCGCGGGCGGGGGAATGGAATTTCCGTTGCGCCGGGGATTCGGATATATTCCGCGTTCTCCTAGTGGTGCCGTGCTGTCCCCGGTAGCAGTGGTTGCTTTCTTGCACTAGTGGCCTGAAGGAGTGGCCTACCAGGACCAGGAGTGGCAGCATGCCGGCCTTGTCAGCTGGGTGATGATCCTTCCGGTGAGATGCCTAGCTGCGTTGGGTGCGCGCCTCTTCTCCGTCAACTTGCCGTCGCGGTGGCGGATTTGATTCGGCCGAAAGGGGTCTTCTCCGTCAACCTGCATCCATCGGAGCCGGGTCGGGGTCGCGCAGAGTCTGAAGCTTTTTTATGTTCAAACCTGCAGCAGAAAGTGCATATATGCTTCTCCCCAAGGTAGATGAAGGATTTTTACTCCACTAAATCTTGGTCGGACCTAGCCCAACTCCTAAATCTAACAGAGTAAAAACTAAATTTTCATAAGTTCAACATAGTTTCGGTTTAAACAACCGAAATTCCTCTTTTTTTTGTCGGGGTAAAAAGCAACTGAAATTAGACACATAATATACATATAATCATCCGCCGAAACATAGTGTAATTTTTAAACCTAAGCATGAAATTAAACCTAAAACTAAACATGAATTTAAACTGAACTAAACATCGTCGTCAACCTTGTAGAGGGCGAGCCAATCCGCCCACGACATCCCACCGCCCATGGGGTCCAGCCCTGTGCCGTCGTCGCCGCAGTCGGGGAAGATGTGCTGTCGTTCTTCAATGCCGAAGTCCCCCTTGTTGTTGCCGCAATCATTGCCGCCGTGCTCCTCGTCGTCGGAGGGGATGATGACCTCCCGTCAACCGCGCGCTCCGCGAACATCTTCTTTTCGGCCTCCACCAGCTCGAGGTACCGGTGGCGGAGGTCCGCCATGTACTCCTCATCAGCGGCCTCCGTCGTGATGTGCTCTCTCGCCTCTCGGTCCTCCCTAGCCACTGCCGCACTCACCACACCCGGTGGCGGCGGGTCAAGCTCGATGGGTGCCATCCCTCACGGGAAGTTGAGGCGCACCGCGGCGCCTTTACAGCCTGACCTGCCACTAGTTGTACTCGAGGGCGGCAAGCTGGCCATGTGGAAGGAGCTGAGCCAATGTCTCTTGTGGGTGTCGCAGTAGGTGATCTCCGCGCGCGGGGAGTTCGAGGAAGCTGGCGAGCCGGCCCAATGAGGCCCACATAATCCCATATACATTATGTGGATATATGTGCTGTGAAAATCGAGTTTCTACAACATCTTCCGAGACATACGAAGGTTGAATAGTGTGCACTTCAGCAAGTATTTTTCTAAACGGTGAATAATGCTTGGTAGAGATAAAAGAAAACTTCCCAGCTTCTGCACAGAAAAAAAAACTGAAATTTTAGGTTAAAAACATCGAGAATCAGGAAGAACTTTCTCCAAGTCACATGGTCTTCCGACGACATGGCACAAAGGCTGGACAACAGTCCGCGGATATGAATGAGTACAACAAGTCACGATACAAAATCCGCACATATGGTGGAGCCATTAAAGCAACGGCATCGATGGGAATACCAACACCACGGAAAAAAATTATATGAGACCAGGTCTCATATAAACCAGGTGAGACCCGTTCTGATGGATGACATGTGGCATTCACAAATCACCCTCCAGGAAAAAACAAGCCCCTACCACCAAGTGGGTCCATTATTCTAAAGACCACCTCCTTGGTGATAGCCGCAAGAAGAATGCTGAACATGATCTATTGTGACGAGATCTGAAGGGTTGTATGTGTACAACTTTGAGCTTCTGAAAACCAACACCAACACTCGAAAGGACACCACATCATTAGAAAAGTGGTTGAGAAGCATTTACCAGGAACACCGATGTTGTCATCGATGATGTTGCTAGAATGAACAGGGGCTAAATATAGTAACCTGAAGAAAGGACATACTATCCTAATTGAAAAATGATACCAAATAGATCAAAATCACGATCCTCCAAATGCCGGGGAGACTTTGCTGGAGGAGAACGAACCACAATCGATTGCTAGACCAATCCTGACGGCACATTACGGGTTTTAGCGCTTCTCATGCCCCAAACAAGGATTAGAATTGAGCCAACCCATTATGGGTAGTGTTTTTATTTTCATCCAACCTTTTAGTTTCCTCCTTTTGTTTTGTGTTTCCCTTTTTGCCTCTTTTCATTCTCTGGTTTTTTCCTTTTGGGCGGGAAATAGACAGTACATTCTCTAAATTGTAGGGATACTAATCTAGTTGTGCACGGACATTTTTCTGAATTCTGAAGTTTTTTTTTTTGAGAACCTGAACAGTTTTCTGGTGAACATAAGGTTTTTGTTAAATACGTGATTATTTTCTTTAAACACATAAATATTTTTTCAATAAATGAACTTTTTAAACCGGAGATAACCATTTTTGGAACACACTGCCATTCTTTATTTTCTGGAATATATTTGTATGTAATTTTTTCAGAATAATACTCTCTTATTAAAGAAAATTTTCAAGAAAAAAATACTAAGTATATTCGGCTGGCCCATAGAATAAAGTTACTTAACTAAATATTTTTCCCAGGTAAATTACAAAGCATATTGTGTTGGCCCATATTGTAACCTTGTGCTTTATACTATAAGGAGCTCCCGGTCCTCCAGCCCACCCTTGTTGCCAGGGTTATTTCTCGCCTATTGTGAGATATCCTTCACCATTGTCTTTAGCTATCGACAAATGTGTCACTCCGACACTGTAGATCTTCTAAATGGTTCTAGGATTGTTCTATAGCCATTTCAGACCGGTTTTAAAACCTTCCGTTTTGTTTTTTATTCTTCTTTCATTTCAATGTGTTTTTCAATCGGGTTTTCTTCTTCTTCTTTTTACTTATCTTTGTTTTCTTTTTATTTTCATTACATAAGGTTTTCAACACAGGTTGTACATTTTCCGTGTACATCTCAAACATTTTTTATACACATTGAGCATATTTGCAATATATAATTTTTTAAATTAATGTTTTGAAGTTTTTTTCCATCCGTGTTTTACAAATATACGTTAAAATAATTTTTTAAATGATGTGGAATATCTTTTAAAACTATGTGAACAATTTGTATATTATATACCACGAACATAATGTGCAAACATTATTTTAAATGTAACATTCATTTTTAATGGTATCCGACTTTTTAAAAATTATAGGAAATTTTTAAAATTGTATAAAGAATATTAAAAAAATGTACCCGATATTTTTTGAATACCCTGAATTTTTAAAATTTCGTAAACATTTTTCTATCGCTATCAACATATTTTTGATAATGTGCTATTTTTTTACATATTTTTAAATAAATCTATGTTTTGGAATATATGTATTTATAATATTTTTCGAACTAACCTACAAGATGTTACTTGGGCCGGCACAATAGCAGCGACGGGAAAGGAGCCATTGAGGCGAGACCTCCTTCGTCATCGCTGGATGCTTAATGGTTCAAGTTCCTGAACCGATTTTTTTTCTTGTTACTTATTTATTGGCTTTTCTAATTTACTGTTATTATTTATCAATTAAGTTTTTCTAAAAATATTCATACTTTTTTCGAAAATCAAAATTCATACTTTTATTAGAAAATGCTTACAATATAGAAAACTATTAAAAATAGAAACACGTAAGAATTGTCGGCCCTGTGCTCACTGAACATGACACCTTCCTTGTGCGAGGGATGGGATGCTTATCTGGAAATGGCACTGGCACTTAATGTTAGCACTGGTTAAGCAGAATATTCCTTTGGCCATGGCTGTCTCCACTCTCCACGGATTCCACTCCCCACCACCTTTGTGGCCATGGCCACGTAGCAGCCAAGTTAAGATAAGCATAAGATCAGTGTTTTTCCTTTTTAACCGCCCAATGCTTGCATGTCCTGGGGCAGATTCGCTGCGGCTTCAGTTACCGCGACACTGTTGCGTCGAGTGAAACATTACGCCGTGAGATTTCGTGATGGAGAAGTGGGAGTATGATTCATGTTACATTTCCCTTTGTTCCCACGCACGGCACGATCGATTCTGCTGCTACTTCCTCTGTTTCAAAATAGATGACTTAACTTTGTGCTAACTTTTTGCCACGGCATATACAACACTCCATCTATACGCATTCTGATGAGTCGATAGAGATATGGACGGGCGGGGCGCGGGGGATCCTTCCTAGGTTCGTACGTACGTGGCCGGCTTCGCTCCCACTTCCGACCAGCTTATCCCGACGTGAGATGTGATTCATGCTACATTTCCATTGGTCCCCACGCAGCGACGCTGCTTGGCAAAGAAATCCATACATGTTGGAAATATGAGCAATTTACCAAATGGTTTTATTAGCAGGGAGTATATTGTATCTGCAACGATCAATCGATAGAAGTTTCCATTCACTTCAAAACAAATGCATTGGAAAGATGCAAGGTCATCATTTCTCTCCTTTTTAATTACCCCGCCCCTAATGACCTAAGGGCATGTAGAATGTGAGGAGACCATGTGTTCAGTGTTATTGGTCTTGATTATCGTGTGATAAGAGAGAATCATTTTTATTTACTTTGAAGTGCATTCGGAGATAGAAGTACATTTTTTTTGTGGAGAAATTTTGAATGCCAAACGTACACTTATTCATGGATGAAAGGAGTAACATAAGCACCGAACTGGCATAATGCTACTCCCTTCGTCCTAAGATGCTAATGCTACTCCCTTCATCCAAAGATGCTATTACAACCAACGTACTCATATATTGGTTGTATAACATCTTATATTATGGGGCGGAGGGAGTAATGAATTACCATGTGAAGAGGCATCATCTACCGCAGTTTTATTTATTTATTTTGGAATAACGTTTGAGCTTCATTGCCTGATGATGTTCATGGGCATGCACAAAGGATTCTGAGGATCCGAAAGCCTTACATGTCTCACTTCACAAAAAAGAGGCACAAAATTTTACAAGGCCTGATGGCGTTCAGCGGAGTAGTCGTTGTACCAGACTGCCCAACGGTGTTACAAACTCATCGTTTGCTGTAGTTTCTCACTCAAGCCGAATAACCACGCCTTTGCCGTCGGCGTTGTATCAGCAATCAGAGCTTCAAAGAGTTCTGAATCAACGGCAGCCCGGATACCCCTCGCCATATATCGCACACGGGCAACAAGCGTCGCCAGTAATCAACTTCCGCCTTGCATATCTCATACCCAGCCATCGACGCAATGCTCCTGTTGCATCTACACAAGATGACACATATTCTGCTAAAACAGAAGTGACACAAAGATGCATCTTCAGTCCATCATATAAGGTGCAGTAGTTGGAAAAGAAGGGATAATTCTCAGTTTAAGATACTGAGCTATATATCTTAGAGCCGTTTGGTTCATCTATCACACCTATAAGCAGAAAGAGCTGTGATGGGAAGAACATTCACTGCAGATCATTTTACTCCCGCTGAAAACATGCAGTGCGTCGTCGCAATGAAACAACGCAAAATAGGAGTTGAAACCATAGGCTTAACATGATAATCAGCTTGACTGACGTCACTGGTAGAGTGCATTAACTTCAATAGTCGAACGACACAGAAACCATACAAGATTTATCTGAACACCCTGTATATGGCTAGTACAGTACACTGGCAAAAGAGCACGCCAGATGATCAGTTGAAGCAACCAAACATTAGCCCTGCGGAGGAGACAAATTGAAACAAGCCCCGATCAGTGCCGCGACAAGGAAATGTGGAGTTATATGTATAGGACTGTTGTCAAATATAACACAATATGCTGAAAGCAGAAAGAAACCCAAAGGTCAATGAAAAATTCAGATGAGACAACTAACTTCAGGTAATCTAGAAACTGTCCTTTTGCTACTGAATACTGATGCAAAACATATAATGTAAGTTATTGCAAATAAAAAGGAATACATGCTGACAACAGAAAGAAATAGCAAAGTACTTGCCCAAGAGAGTTTGTACCAAACCCCCAAGGCCAACGAATTCAGATGGGACAACTTCATCGCCAAGAAAACCAAATACAAACAAAAAAACAGTAGGGCAAGATCAATAAAGAAGATTGTGAAATGCAAAAGAAAAATTTAGGTATAAGGAAGCCTGAGTAAAAATATTGAATTTTCCTCATCAACCAATCCACCATTCAATTTCTATTTCTACTAAAACATGAGGGTGTGATCACAGAAATTCGACCAAAATATAGTATGTTTAATTAGCTAATAAATAGGACACGCCCAACCAAACTCTATAATTGGCATGTCAACGCCACATTTTCAACGAATCTTACACAATGATTATAACTATCTCTGTTTTATCTAGAAGGATGCTAATAATGCATGCCAAACATATACTCACCAGAGCTGTCATAAACATCACATTCCACAGAAGAACATGCCTTGAAGATGTTGTGTATCTTTGCGCATCCATCATTACTTGCCGAGGTCTCTTGTGACAGCTTCACAATCATTCTTTTTAGCATCGGTGCACATCCGATTATCAATTTCAGTAAATCAAACTCATGATCCTTTCCTTCGAAGCCATTGAACTCCACTTCTTCGAGAGCAGCCAAGCAGATAATTTGGGACTTCCAGTTCGGAAACTCACAAGGACAAAGTGGCAGGCATCCTCCTTTCATCTAAAACCCAAAAATGTTGAATACCCACACAATGTATTATTAGGGTATATAATAAGAGCAAAGAATTACCGCTGATCTCTCTAGGACGACCTTAAGCCTCCGCGTAGCAGTACGAATCCGATCCATCCCAAGGAAATGAAACACAAACGCTCCAAAAGCATGCCCCTTTGCTGTGAGATGCAGCTCTAAAACAGAGAAGGCGGCAACCATATGTTTCTCTATCTCCTGCGTGAAGTTGCCCGCCTCGGCGTGCAAAAGAGACGTGTCCTGAAAAAACAATTTGCAAAGATGTATATCATTCACAAAATTAATTTACTCAGAGCTTGCAGCAGATTGAGCAGTAGAGGGGCGCACCGCCCAGGCATGAATTTGCAGCGAGGATATCTGTTCTTGTGTGTCTGCTGTCTGCAGCCGCAGCCGCACCTTGTTGATGCCCCAAAGACCAAACACAACATACGGCCCCAAGTAATAGCAGTGCCACGAAACCTTTTCCACCAATGGTGCCAAGACAGAGGTGCCGATCAGCTCCATCGTGCTAAATGACATGCTCAATTGCTTAAGCACGGGCGCGACGATGACGACACGCTGTGTCAGGCTGAGCTCGCGGCACACAACGAGCTCCTGCAGCGACGGGGAGCTGACCCTGACGTCGCACTTATGGTTGGGAAACAAAGCCCTGCAGAGGCGGAGCGTGCGCAGGCGCGGGCAGCAGGAGAGCAAGGCGTCGAGGTCGGTGATGCAGTACGTCAGGGACAGCGCCTCGAGTGCGGGGAACTCGGCGCCGGCCGGCACGCGGAGGGAGAAGGGGGAGGCGAAGTCCAGCGCGATGGACGTGGCGCCGTCGAAGCGAGGCAGGTCGACGGCGAGGCGGGAACGGCCGATTAAGCCGGCGGGGAGGCGGAATTCGAGACTCTCCGGCTCGAGCCGCGCGGCGGCGCGGAGCAGAGAGTTGACGCCGGCGCTGTCTACCCGGTGCTTCTTGGGGTTGGGATTGGGAAAGCCCCAGCTGCGCCGCTGCCTCTGGGGGACGCGGATCTTGAGGAGGGAAACCGCGGGCGGCGGAGGAGGGACGCGGCCGAGCGCCGCCTCGATCGAGGGGAAGGGCACGTCGCGGAGGACGATCTGGCGGAGGCGGGCCCAGAGGCCGCGCCACCGGCGGGAGAGGACTCCGGTGCGGGCGGCGGCGGCGGCGCAAGGGAGGCGGGCGAGGACGAGGAGGAGCACGTCGTCGGGGAGGGCGCTGATTCGGTCCGCTCCGTCGCCCGTGCCATCTGGCTCCTGGCCCGAACTCCGGCGAGGCCCCGAGCTCGCCCCCATCGACGCCCGGATCTCACCCACCAGGTGGGGACTGTGCAGTCGACCTATCTCACTCTGAGCAAGTACGAGGTTCCACCAACATCCCCTTCTGGTCTTTTTTTAAAAAAAAAATAGCCCAGCCCAGCGTTGATGTGTGCTAGATTCTCATAAAAAAAAATCTTATTTATGGACATATAAGTTTGCCTCAAAAAGAAAGATAGACATGTAAGCTGTTTTCTTCACGAAAAAAAAAAACAATGAAGCTTGTATCATCGTCTTGACTTAGCGCCTCGTCCGGGGTGTGCTAGCAAGAAGATGAGGGGGCGAATGGCGAGGCGATGGATGAGGCAAAGGTCGACACCAATGACCTGCGGGGGCGAGATTGCACAGGGTGCTAGACGGTTAATGAGTCTCCCAACAACATTAGAAGAACACCTTATCTCGACGCAGCAATGGATCTGAGGACATTCATAAATTTGCCAACGGAGGAGGTCATGGGATGGGGAGAGAGAGAGAGAGGAGAGAGAGATAGAGAGAGAGGAAGGCAAGCGTCAAGGAGTTGGGAGGAAGGCGAAGAGCCACACAGTGTTGCGTCCTAAGACTAGAATTTATCGTCACACTCACGTGGTGCCTTTTTTGAAATCCGCGACCATTTTTTCGAGCCATTGGATCAAACTCAAATGGCGATCCTTTGGGTCGACACCTAACTATGATTATCTTAATCTCACTCCATGGATAAAAGGAAGATGGAAACTAGCAAAAGATATATCTTTTTTCAACTGGAAATCTGCTCATTCCATTAACCGAAGAGCAGAGCAAAGTCGCTGGCTACCAAAAAGTGCACGAAGGGGCATCGCCGGGACATACGACTTGGGGTTCGATCAGATTTTCAAATTAACTTTGGTTAAACATTTGTAGGATAACTCAATGCATTGGTATTGGGAGACATAAACTCTAGCCGTCGCCATAGGTCTCCTCCATGACGCCCCCTTGGTCTCCCTCCTCTCCCCTGTCTGGACGTCTTGTCGGCGGCAAGAAGAGTGGGGACCCTGCATGTTTCATTTTCCTTTTCTTTAGGTTTTGTTTCCCTAACGACATCGACGAGGTGGTGGCGGCGTTGTCGTGGGGAATAAGGTCTCTCTGGCCTCTCCCTACTCGATGATGCTTGATCTGTCACTAACAAAGGGTATGTGAGAGTTTGTGTCATCAGATTTGTTGGTTGTCTTCAAATCTTGACAGTTGTTGTGTCTATCAAGGAGTGCGATTGGCTAGCTATTGGTGTGACAACTTCGACTTCTTCTTCCATGTTGTTCTGCGAGATGGTTCGGTTTCTCCCACTCTCTGGTTCTGTGGTGATGATTGCAAGCATGTATCGCGTGAGGTGATACTCCAAACCGATGCTTCTTCAACAATTTCTAGATCTCGCCTCAGGTGGCAAGTGGCTATTGTGGTCTTTAAAGCCTCGTACAGCGAGAGCGTTTTTATGTGTCTCTTTCCTTTACCATTGCTTCAGTGCAATTTTTAATCTCTGGCGGTGGCGTAATATTGGAGGAATAAGACTACTATGATTTTAAAGGTAACCTTTTTACCAGTGGTGAAGCGTCCAATTGTCTTTTCGTTGTACTGGTTATTGTTTTCCTCGATAATTATCAGATCTAAGATGCCCATGGGTGTCTTTTCTTCAAAAAATAGAGCATTGGTATAATGGTATTGATGGTGCTTTTGTAGATAAGAAAGGGTAACCTTATTATGTAGATAGGACCAGTTCTAGTGTATTTTGTTTGTAACATTTTCATATTTGAACTGCAAGTGTGCTCTAGTTTGGTCCAAATAGTTTTCAAATATATTTTCAAACTTCCATACTAAGAGTGGAGGCACTTGACATAAACAAAGGTGAAACCCTAACCCATGTGCTATGAGTAGCCATCCTTGAGAGTATTGCCCCATGGTGATTTGTTTATAGAAATTGATCAAAGTCTCAAAAATGTTAATCCTTTTGCATCCACCCCTTTTGTGGACTAGTTTGAGGCAAAATAATAATAAACAAGCAATACAAGAAACTAGAAAAAAAACTTCACAACCCCGGCGGTACACTAAGTCTTGAGTCACATAATCATGGGACCATCCTTCGCGTTCGTGAGTACACATACTAGCTCAGTAGGTGCTTGCGTTGTTCATTCATCGGTCAGTCTCAAGTTCGAGTACCCTTCATGGTGTTATGAGCCACCTTTTTTTCATCATTTGACGAGGCGCTGCCACATGGGCCCTGGGGTCACCTATGACAGTGCAGCCACTGGCAGATGGCCCCGCAAGGGGTGTCCCATGCGTTAGTAATTGCGCAATGGAGCCACCTACGACCGTGTAGCCACTGATAGATGGGCCCGCATGGGGTGTCCCACGTGTCAGTGACTGCGCAATGGAGCCACCTACGACCGCGCAACCACTGACCGGTGGGCTCGCAGGGAGTGTCCCACACGTCAGTAACTGTGCCAAGTAATAGTCAAAGACTTTGACCCGACGGCAAATCCCTGTTTGGGCTTTCGTAAGGGTGGGCCGCACGATGGAGGGGAAAAGTGAGGAATGGCAAACATCATGGACAAAACTAAGCAGAACTAAGGAAGGAGATGCATGAAAATAGAAATCTGATTACTTCCTTTGGTGATTCGGAAATGGAGCAGAAATGATTCTCGCCTTTTTCCCCAGAGGTAACGCTGAGTTATCAAACCCAAGGGAGGATGGCGCCCTTTAATCTAGGGTCTCAAACAAGCTTTTTCTAAAGAATTAAATCCAGCTTTGTACCAGATCATAAATCATGCTGACACTAGAAGAACACTTATAATAAAAATAGGCATGGGTATGTGGTCTTATGTTTACAACCATATATTTATGTCGGGGCCATATATGATCTTAATTTGTGCTCTGGAAGTCACCAATCAATATGTGCTTGCTATTTATTTAAGTGGGGGATATGTCCAAATTACGTCTTGACTGGTGCGCGTTCTACATCAAGAGTCGGTTGTCCAACCGAAGACCCTATCTGTCGCATGGGGTTGCCTCGATAATTAAGATTGCAATAATCGGACAAAAGCATTGAACATTTAATGACTACACCTCTTGAATCCCCGGGGATATGATCCATGCTACCGTACTAAACATTTCTGTCACTAGTGTTTAGAATAACACTTCACAATCTCCATACATTTAGCCTCTCCGTGGCTCGTTCTCCATGATCCTGGGTACCTACAGGGATGAAGAAGGTGAAAGAGACAAGAGATAACTACGGAACAATTTTATGTTACACATAGGAGGCATTAATTCAAAGTCCTTCCATTGATCCCTCCAATAAATACATCGGGTTGCAAGGCCCTTGCCTCAACCCATACCTTACCGAACTACTCACACATGGAGATCAGATCACATGAAGGACACATCGAAGAACACATCATCAAGATAGATAGATTGATAATAAGTCTTACAATGGATGTCGTGTGTGATACACAATTACAAGTATGACTAGATTGCTGGGCACTATGGTGGTGGTGAAGGTTGTGGCTATGAAAATGGGAAATGGCGGCGGCTAGGGTTGATGGAGATGGCTATGGTGATGATGATCTGTGCTCCCTTCTCTGTTGTTCCTCTGTTATCCATTTGGTGCCGACTCCTTTTATTTGTTCAGGTGGATGAGAGGCCTTGGTTTCCACGCCATACGACCGCTCAGACAAGTGGGCGTGGTCGCATGGAACACCGTCTTTTCCTTTGTTTCTTATAGTGCGCCTCCCACTTGATCCCCTCCATCTCCACATTACTCCTTTTCAAGTATTGGCTTGATTTTGTTCATAAATAGCCCATTTTCTATGGAAACAAAATAAATAAAGGATTTTTGGAATCCTATGCATTTATTACTCATTAGTGGCAATATTAGAGTGAATATCTCAGTTTTAATGAAATATATATCGGTTTAAACTCGGGTTAGAGGAGTGTAAAAATAACACTCATCAAAATCCCAAGTAGGAATAACAAGTCCTCATCAAAACCTCGTTAACCCCATTGAATAAATATGTATTTATAAGTCCAGTCCTCTTTTTAAGAATTAATCTTCTATATCTAAATAGCTAGCCCTGTTAACATAATTCTCTCAACATGATGCTACCTCAACATGCAATATGCATGAGAAAATGCCCACCTCAACATGCAACCGTGATAGAAATAATCTCATCTCGACATGCAAACATGCATGAGAATTTCCAATTCATATTCTGTCTAAATTTGATAAACATTTTACAACAATGCAACTATAAAAGACAATCATATGTATTTTTAGTTTTAGTGCTCGTATTATTAGTCCAAATATTCATGTTCCATACAATCAAATGTTACTGAAATATGTTGCAAAACATTTCTGCAATCATTTTTTGTTGGTTTTCTCGTGTACAAGTTGCACCAGGGGTATGAGTTGTACTGCGTGTGGAGTACAAGTTGCACCATCCAAAAAGCATAGGTTACGCGTGTTGGGGAACGTAGTAATTTCAAAATTTTCCTACGCACACGCAAGATCATGGTGATGCATAGCAACAAGAGAGGAGAGTGTTGTCTATGTACCCTCGTATACCGGAAGCGGAAGCGTTAGCACAACGCAGTTGATGTAGTCGTACGTCTTCACGGCCCGACCGATCAAGCACCGAAACTACGGCACCTCCGAGTTCTAGCACACGTTCAGCTCGATGACGATCCCCGGACTTCGATCTAGCAAAGTGTCGGGGATGAGTTCCGTCAGCATGATGGTGTGGTGAAGATCTTGATGTTCTACCGTCGCAGGGCTTCACCTAAGCACCGCTACAATATTATCGAGGATTATGGTGGAGGGGGGCACCGTACACGGCTAAGAGATCAATGATCAATTGTTGTGTCTATGGGGTGCCCCCCTGCCCCGTATATAAAGGAGTGGAGGAGGGGGCCGGCCAAGGAGGGTGGCGCGCCCTAAGGGGGGAGTCCAACTCCCACAGGGAGCAGTACTCCCCTTTTTCCTATTAGGATTAGGAGAGGGAAGGAAGAGGAAGGAGGGAGGAAGGAAAGGGGGGCCGGCCCCCCTCCCAATTCGGATTGGGCTTGGGGGGGCGCCCCCTCCCTTGCTCCTTTCCCCTCCTTTCCACTAAGGCCCAATAAGGCCCATATACCTCCCGGGGGGTTCCGATAACCTCCCGGTGATCCGGTATTGTCCCAATCTCATTCGGAACCTTTCCGGTGTCCAAATATAGTCGTCCAATATATCGATCTTTATGTCTCGACCATTTCGAGACTCACCGTCAAGTCCGTGATCACATCCGGGACTCCGAACAACCTTCGGTATATCAAAATATATAAACTCATAATGAAACTGTCATCGTAATGTTAAGCGTGCGGACCCTACGGGTTCGAGAACAATGTAGACATGACCGAGACACGTCTCCGGTCAATAACCAATAGCGGAACCTGGATGCTCATAGTGGCTCCTACATATTCTACGAAGATCTTTATCGGTCAGACCGCATAACAACATACGTTTGTTCACTTTGTCATCGGTATGTTACTTGCCCGAGATTTGATCCTCGGTATCTCAATACCTAGTTCAATCTCGTTACCGGCAAGTCTCTTTACTCGTTCTGTAATACATCATCCCGCAACTAACTTATTAGTTGCAATGCTTGCAAGGCTTATGTGATGTGCATTACCGAGAGGGCCCTAAGATACCTCTCCGACAATCAGAGTGACAAATCCTAATCTCGAAATACGCCAACCCAACAAGTACCTTTGGAGACACCTGTAGAGCACCTTTATAATCACCCAGTTACGTTGTGATGTTTGGTAGCACACAAAGTGTTCCTCCGGTAAACGGGAGTTGCATAATCTCATAGCCATAGGAACATGTATAAGTCATGAAGAAAGCAATAACAACAAACTAAACGATCAAGTGCTAAGCTAACGAAATGGGTCAAGTCAATCACATCATTCTCCTAATGATGTGATCCCGTTAATCAAATGACAACTCATGTCTATGGTTAGGAAACATAACCATCTTTGATCAACGAACTAGTCAAGTAGAGGCATACTAGTGACACTATGTTTGTCTATGTATTCACACATGTATTATGTTTCCGGTTAATACAATTCTAGCATGAATAATAAACATTTATCATGATATAAGGAAATAAATAATAACTTTATTATTGCCTCTAGGGCATATTTCCTTCAGTCTCCCACTTGCACTAGAGTCAATAATCTAGATTACACAGTAATGATCCTAACACCCATGGAGCCTTGGTGCTGATCATGTTTTGCTCTTGGAAGAGGCTTAGTCAGAGGGTCTGCAACATTCAGATCCATATGTATCTTGCAAATTTCTATGTCTCCCACTTGGACTAAATCCCGAATGGAACTGAAGCGTCTCTTGATGTGCTTGGTTCTCTTGTGAAATCTGGATTCCTTTGCCAAGGCAATTGCACTAGTATTGTCACAAAAGATTTTCATTGGACCCGATGCACTAGGTATGACACCTAGATCGGATATGAACTCCTTCATCCAGACTCCTTTGTTTGCTGCTTCCGAAGCAGCTATGTACTTCGCTTCACATGTAGATCCCGCCACGACGCTTTGTTTAGAACTGCACCAACTGATAGCTCCACCATTTAATGTAAATACGAATCCAGTTTGCGATTTAGAATCTTCCGGATCAGTGTCAAAGCTTGCATCAACGCAACCATTTACGATGAGCTCTTTGTCACCTCCATATACGAGAAACATATCCTTAGTCCTTTTTAGGTATTTCAGGATGTTCTTGACCGCTGTCTAGTGATCCATTCCTGGATTACTTTGGTACCTCCCTGCTAGACTTATAGCAAGGCACACATCAGTTCTGGTACACAGCATTGCATACATGATAGAGCCTATGGCTGAAGCATAGGGAACATCTTTCATTTTCTCTCTATCTTCTGCAGTGGTCGGGCATTGAGTCTTACTCAACTTCACACCTTGTAACACAGGCAAGAATCCTTTCTTTGCTTGATCCATTTTGAACTTCTTCAAAACCTTGTCAAGGTATGTGCTTTGTGAAAGTCCAATTAAGCGTCTTGATCTATCTCTATAGATCTTAATGCCCAATATGTAAGCAGTTTCACCGAGGTCTTTCATTGAAAAACTCTTATTCAAGTATCCCTTTATGCTATCCAGAAATTGAAGGAAATATGGCCTATAGGCAATAATAAAGTTATTATTTATTTCCTTATTTCATGATAAATGTGTATTATTCATGCTAGAATTGTATTAACCGGAAACATAATACATGTGTGAATACATAGACAAATAGAGTGTCACTAGTATGCCTCTACTTGACTAGCTCGTTGATCAAAGATGGTTATGTTTCCTAACCATAGACATGAGTTGTCATTTGATTAACGGGATCACATCATTAGGAGAATGATGTGATTGACTTGACCCATTCCGTTAGCATAGCACTTGATCATTTAGTTTGTTGCTATTGCTTTCTTCATGACTTATACATGTTCCTATGACTATGAGATTATGCAACTCCCGTTTACCAGAGGAACACTTTGTGTGCCACCAAACGTCACAACGTAACTGGGTGATTATAAAGGTGCTCTACAGGTGTCTCCAAAGGTACTTGTTGGATTGGCGTATTTCGAGATTAGGATTTGTCACTCCAATTGTCGAAGAGGTATCTCTGGACCCTCTCGATAATGCACATCACTTAAGCCTTGCAAGCATTGCAACTAATGAGTTAGTTGCAGGATGATGTATTACAAAACGAGTAAAGAGACTTGCCGATAATGAGATTGAACTAGGTATTGAGATACCGACGATCGAATCTCGGGCAAGTAACATACCGATGACAAAGGGAACAACGTATGTTGTTATGCGGTCTGACCGATAAAAGATCTTCGTAGAATATGTGGGAGCCAATATGAGCATCCAGGTTCCGCTATTGGTTATTTACTGGAAACGTGTCTCGGTCATGTCTACATTGTTCTCGAACCCGTAGGGTCCGCACGCTTAACGTTACGATGACAGTTTCATTATGAGTTTATATATTTTGATGTACCGAAGGTTGTTCAGAGTCCTGGATATGATCATGGACATGACGAGGAGTCTCGAAATGGTCGAGACATAAAGATCGATATATTGGACGGCTATATTCGGACACCGGAAGTGTTTCGGGTGATTTAGGAGAAAACCAGAGTGCCGGAAGGGTTACCGGAACCCCCCAGGGAAGTATTGGGCCTTAGTGGGCCTAAGGGGAGAGAGAGGGCAGCAGCCCAAGAGGTGGCGCGCCCCCTCCCATGGGGAGTCCGAATTGGACTAGGGGAGGGGGGCGTGGCCCCTCTTTCCCTCTCCCTCTCCCTCTCTTTCCTTCCCCCTTCCCTCTTCCTAGTTGGACTAGGAAAGGGGAGTCCTACTCCTACTAGGAGGAGGACTCCCCCCTCCATGGTGCGCCTCAAGGGCCGGCAGGCCTCCCCCCTTGCTCCTTTATATACAGGGGCAGGGGGCACCTCTAGACACACAAGTTGATCTTCGTGATCGTTCTCTTAGCCGTGTGCGGTGCCCCCCTCCACCATAATCCTCGATAATATTGTAGCAGTGCTTAAGCGAAGCCCTAAGAAGGTAGAACATCAAGATTGTCACCACACCGTCATGCTGATGGAACTCTTCCCCGACACTTTGCTGGATCGGAGTTCGGGGATCATCATCGAGTTGAACGTGTGCTAGAACTCGGAGGTGTCGTAGTTTCGGTGCTTGATCGGTCGGGCCATGAAGACATACGACTACATTAACCGCGTTGTGCTAACGCTTCCGCTTCCGGTCTACGAGGGTACGTAGACAACACTCTCCCCTCTCATTGCTATGCATCACCATGATCTTGCGTGTACGCAGGAATTTTTTTGAAATTACTACGTTCCCCAACAGTGGTATCAGAGCCTAGGTTTTATGCGTTGATGTTGTGCACGAGTAGAACACAAGTGAGTTGTGGGTGATATAAGTGATACTGCTTACCAGCATGTCATACTTTGGTTCGGCGGTATTGTTGGATGAAGCGGCCCGGACCGATATTACGCGTACGCTTACGCGAGACTGGTTCTACCGACGTGCTTTGCACACAGGTGGCTAGCAGGTGTCAGTTTGTCCAACTTTAGTTGAACCAAGTGTGGCTACTCCCGGTCCTTGCGAAGGTTAAAACAACACCAACTTGACAAACTATCATTGTGGTTTTGATGCGTAGGTAAGAACGGTTCTTGCTAAGCCCGTAGCAGCCACGTAAAACTTGCAACAACAAAGTAGAGGATGTCTAACTTGTTTTTGCAGGGCATGTTGTGATGTGATATGGTCAAAACGTGATGAGATATAAGTTGTTGTATGAGATGATCATGTTTTGTTGAAGTTATCGGCAACATGCAAAAGCCTTATGGTTATATCTCTATTGCATAAGATGCAAGCACCAAATAATTGCTTTACTTTATCGCTATGCGATAGCAATAGTTGCAAGAGCAATTGTTAGCGAGACAACCAAGTGATGACACATTGATATAGATCAAGATGATGGAATTCATGGTGTCATGCCGGTGACGATGGAGATCATGACGATACTTTGGAGATGGAGATCAAAGGCACAAGATGATGATGTCCATATCATGTCACATATTTTGATTGCATATGATGTTTATCTTTTATACATCTTATTTTGCTTAGTTCGACGATAGCTTTATAAGATGATCTCTCACTAATTATCTAGGTACAAGTGTTCTCCCTGAGTATGCACCGTTGCAAAAGTTCTTCGTGCTGAGACACCACGTGATGATCGGGCGTGATAGGCTCTATGTTCAAATACAACGGGTGCAAAACAGTTGCACACGCGGAATACTCAGGTTAAACTTGACGAGCCTAGCATATAACAGATATGGCCTCGGAACACGGAGACCGAAAGGTCGAGTGTGAATCATATAGTAGATATGATCAACATAGTGATGTTCACCATTGAAACTACTCCATCTCACGTGATGATCGGACATGGTTTAGTTGATATGGATCACGTGATCACTTAGAAGATTAGAGGGATGTCTGTCTAAGTGGGAGTTCTTAAGTAATATGATTAATTGAACTATAATTTATCATGAACTTAGTCCTACTAGTATTAGCATATCTATGTTGTAGATCTATAGCTCGCGTTTAGCTCCCCTGTTTTATTTTTGATATGTTCCTAGAGAAAACTAAGTTGAAAGATGTTAGTAGCAATGATGCGGATTGGATCCGTGATCTGAGGTTTATCCTCATTGCTGCACAGAAGAATTATGTCTTTGATGCACCGCTAGGTGAGAAACCTATTGCAGGAGCAGATGCAGATGTTATGAACATTTGGCTAGCTCAATATGATGACTACTTGATAGTTTAGTGCACCATGCTTAAACGGCTTAGAATCGGGACTTCAAAGACGTTTTGAACGTCATGGACCATATGCGATGTTCCAGGAGTTGAAGTTAATATTTCAAGCAAATACCCGAGTTGAGAGATATGAAGTCTCCAACTAGTTCTATAGCTAAAAGATGGAGGAGAATAGCTCAAGCAGTAAGGATGTGCTCAGATTGTCTGGGTACTACAACCGCTTGAATCAAGTGGGAGTTAATCTTCCAGATAAAATAGTGATTGACAGAATTCTCTAGTCACCATCACCAAGTTAGTAGAACTTCGTGATGAACTATGATATGCAAGGGATAACGGAAACGATTCCCAAGCTCTTCATAATGCTGAAGTCGACGAAGGTCAAGAAAAATATCAAGTGTTGATGGTAGACAAGACCACTAGTTTCAAGAAAAGGGCAAAGGGAAGAAGGGGAACTTCAAGAAGAACGACAAGCAAGTTGCTGCTCAAGTGAAGAAGCCCAAGTCTGGTCCTAAGCCTGAGACTAAGTGCTTCTACTGCAAAGGGACTGGTCACTGGAAGCGGAACTGCCCCAAGTATTTGGCGGATAAGAAGGATGGCAAAGTGAACAAAGGTATATTTGATATACAGATTATTGATGTGTATTTTACTAGTGTTTGTAGAAACCCCTCGGTATTTGATACTGGCTCAGTTGCTAAGAGTAGTAACTCGAAACGGGAGTTGCAGAATGAACATAGACTAGTTAAGGGTGAAGTGACGATGTGTGTTGGAAGTGGTTCCAAGATTGATATGATCATCATCGCACACTCCCTATACTTATGGGATTAGTGTTGAACCTAAATGAGTGTTATTTGGTGTTTGCGTTGAGCATGAATATGATTTGATCATGTTTATTGCAATACGGTTATTCATTTAAGTAAGAGAATAAATTGTTGTTCTGTTTACATGAATAAAACCTTGTATGGTTACACACCCAATGAAAATGGTTCGTTGGATCTCGATCATAGTGATACACATATTCATAATATTGAAACCAAAAGATGCAAAGTTAATAATGATGGTGCAATTTATTTGTGGCACTGCCGTTTAGGTCATATTGGTGTAAAGCATGAAGAAAATCCATGCTGATGGGCTTTTGGAATCACTTGATTATGAATCACTTGATGCTTGCGAACCATGCCTCTTGGGCAAGATGACTAAAACTCCGTTCCCCGGAACAATGGAGTGAGCAACTGACTTATTCGAAATAATACATACTGATGTATGCGGTCCGATGAGTGTTAAGGCTCACGGCAAGTATCGTTATTTGCTGACCTTCATAGATGATTTGAGCAGATATGGGTATATCTACTTGATGAAACACAAGTCTGAAACATTTGAAAAGTTCAAAGAATTTCAGAGTGAAGTGGAGAATCATCGTAACAAAAATAAAAGTTTCTACGATATGATCGCAGAAGTAAAATATTTGAGTTACGAGTTTGGCCTTCAGTTAAAACAATGTGAAATAGTTTCACTACTCACGCCACCTGGAACACCACAGTGTAATGGTGTGTCCGAACGTCATAACCATACTTTATTAGATGTGGTGCGATCTATGGTGTCTCTTACCGATCTATCACTATCGTTTTGGGATTATGCATTAGAGACAGCTGCATTCACGTTAAATAGGGCACCATCTAAATCTGTTGAGACGACACCGTATGGACTATGGTTTGGCAAGAAACCTAAGTTGTCGTTTCTTAAAGTTTGAGGTTGCAATGCTTATGTGAAAAGGTTTCAACCTGATAAGCTCAAACCCAAATCGGAGAAGTGCATCTTCATAGGATACCCAAAAGAAAATGTTGGGTACACCTTCTATCAGAGATCCGAAGGCAAGTTATTCATTGCTGAGAATGGATCCTTTCTAGAGAAGGAGTTTCTCTCGAAAGAAGTGAGTGGGAGGAAAGTAGAACTTGATGAGGTAACTGTACCTGCTCCCTTATTGGAAAGTAGTTCATCATAGAAATTATGTTCCTGTGACTACTACACCAATTAGTGAGGAAGCTAATGATGATGATCATGTAACTTCAGATCAAGTTACTACCGAACCTCGTAGGTAAACCAGAGTGAGATCTGCACCAGAGTGGTACGGTAATCCTATTCTGGAGGTCATGTTACTTGACCATGACGAACCTACGAACTATGAGGAAGCGATGATGAGCCCAGATTCCGCGAAATGGCTTGAGGCCATGAAATCTGAGATGAGATCCATGTATGAGAACAAAGTATAGACTTTGATTGACTTGCCCATTGATCGGCGAGCCATTGAGATTAAATGGATCTTCAAGAAGAAGACGGACGCTGATAGTAGTGTTACTATCTACACAACTAGAATTGTCGCAAAAAGGTTTTCGACAAGTTCAAGGTGTTGACTACGATGAGAGTTTCTCACTCGTATCTATGCTTAAGTCTGTCCAAATCATGTTAGCAATTGCCGCATTTTATGAAATCTCGCAAATGGATAAACAAAACTGCATTCCTTAATGTATTTATTAAAGAAGAGTTGTATATGATGCAACCAGAAGGTTTTGTCAATGCTAAAGGTACTAACAAAATATGCAAGCTCCAGCGATCCATCTATGGACTGGTGCAAGCATCTCGGAGTTGGAATATACGCTTTGATAAGTTAATCAAAGCATATAGTTTTATACAGACTTGCGGTGAAGCCTGTATTTACAAGAAAGTGAGTGGGAGCACTCATCATTTCTGATAAGTATATGTGAATGACATATTGTTGATCGGAGATAATGTAGAATTATTCTGTAAAGCATAAAGGAGTGTTTGAAAGGAGTTTTTCAAAGAAAGACCACGGTGAAGCTGCTTACATATTGAGCATCAAGATCTATAGAGATAGATCAAGACACTTGATAAGTTTTTCAATGAGTACATGCCTTGACAAGATTTTGAAGTAGTTCAAAATGGAACAGTCAAAGAAGGAGTTCTTGCCTGTGTTACAAGGTGTGAAGTTGAGTAAGACTCAAAAAAACCCGACCACAACAGAAGATAGAGAGAGAATGAAAGTCATTCCCTATGCCTCAGCCATAGGTTCTATAAAGTATGCCATGCTGTGTACCAGACCTATTGTATACCCTGCCCTGAGTTTGGCAAGGGAGTTAGTGATCTAGGAGTAGATCACTGGACATTGGTCAAAATTATCCTTAGTGGAATAAGGATATGTTTCTCGATTATGGAGGTGACAAAAGGTTCGTCGTAAAGGGTTACGTCAATGAAAGTTTTGACACTGATCCAGATGACTCAAAGTCCCAATCTGGATACATATTGAAAGTGGGAGCAATTAGCTAGAGTATCTTAGTGCAGAGCATTGTTGACATAGAAATTTGCAAAATACTTACGGATTTGAATGTGGCAGACCCGTTGACTAAACTTCTCTCACAAACAAAACATGATCACACCCTAGTACTCTTTGGGCATTAATCACATAGCGATGTGAACTAGCTAGATTATTAAATCTAGTAAACCCTTTGGGTGTTGGTCACATGACGATGTGAACTATGGGTGTTAATCACATGGTGATGTGAACTATTGATGTTAAATCACATGCCGATGTGAACTAGATTATTGACTCTAGTGCAAGTGGGAGACTGAAGGAAATATGCCCTAGAGGCAATAATAAAGTTATTATTTATTTCCTTATTTCATGATAAATGTTTATTATTCATGCTAGAATTGTATTAACCGGAAACATAATACATGTGTGAATACATAGACAAACAGAGTGTCACTAGTATGCCTCTACTTGACTAGCTCGTTGATCAAAGATGGTTATGTTTTCTAACCATAGACATGAGTTGTCATTTTATTAACGGGATCACATCATTAGGAGAATAATGTGATTGACTTGACCCATTCCGTTAGCATAGCACTTGATCGTTTAGTTTGTTGCTATTGCTTTCTTCATGACTTATACATGTTCCTATGACTATGAGATTATGCAACTCCCGTTTACTGGAGGAACACTTTGTGTGCCACCAAACGTCACAACGTAACTGGGTGATTATAAAGGTGCTCTACAGGTGTCTCCGAAGGTACTTGTTGGGTGTTGGCGTGTTTCGAGATTAGGATTTGTCATTCCGATTGTCGGAGAGGTATCTCTGGGCCCTCTCGGTAATGCACATCACTTAAGCCTTGCAAGCATTGCAACTAATGAGTTAGTTGCAGGATGATGTATTATAGAACGAGTAAAGAGACTTGCCGGTAACGAGATTGAACTAGGTGTTGAGATACCAATGATCGAATATCGGGCAAGTAACATACCGATGACAAAGGGAACAACGTATGTTGTTATGCGGTCTGACCGATAAAAGATCTTCGTAGAATATGTGGGAGCCAGTATGAGCATACATGTTCCGCTATTGGTTATTGACCGGAAACGTGTCTCGGTCATGTCTACATTGTTCTCGAACCCGCAGGGTCCGCACGCTTAACGTTACGATGACAGTTTCATTATGAGTTTATATATTTTGATGTACCGAAGGTTGTTCGGAGTCCCAGATGTGATCACGGACATGACGAGGAGTCTCGAAATGGTCGAGACATAAAGATCGATATATTGGATGGCTATATTCGGACACCGGAAGTGTTTCGGGTGATTTCGGAGAAAACCGGAGTGCCGGAAGGGTTACCGGAACCCCCCGGGGAAGTATTGGGCCTTAGTGGGCCTGAGGGGAGAGAGAGGGCAGCAGCCCAGGAGGTGGCGCGCCCCCTCCCATGGGGAGTCCGAATTGGACTAGGGGAGGGGGGCGCGGCCCCTCTTTCCCTCTCCCTCTCCCTCTCTTTCCTTCCCCCTTCCCTCTTCCTAGTTGGACTAGGAAAGGGGAGTCCTACTTGGAGGAGGACTCCCCCCTCCATGGCGCGCCTCAAGGGCCGGCCGGCCTCCCCCCTTGCTCCTTTATATACAGGGGCAGGGGGCACCTCTAGACACACAAGTTGATCTTCGTGATCATTCTCTTAGCCGTGTGCGGTGCCCCCCTCCACCATACCTCGATAATATTGTAGCGGTGCTTAGGCTAAGCCCTGCGACGGTAGAACATCAAGATCGTCACCACGCCGTTGTGCTGATGGAACTCTTCCCCGACACTTTGCTGGATCGGAGTCCGGGGATCGTCATCGAGCTGAACGTGTGCTAGAACTCGGAGGTGCCGTAGTTTCGATGCTTGATCGGTCGGGCCGTGAAGACATACGACTACATCAACCGCGTTGTGCTAACGCTTCCGCTTTCGGTTTACGAGGGTACGTAGACAACACTCTCCCCTCTCGTTGCTATGCATCACCATGATCTTGCGTGTACGTAGGAATTTTTTTGAAATTACTACGTTCCCCAACAGAAATTCTATATCATTTCCGATTAGCAATATGTCATCCACATATAATATCAGAAATGCTACAGAGCTCCCACTCACTTTCTTGTAAATACAGGCTTCTCCAAAAGTCTGTATAAAACCAAATGCTTTGATCACACTATCAAAGCGTTTATTCCAACTCCGAGAGGCTTGCACCAGTCCATAAATGGATCGCTGGAGCTTGCACACTTTGTTAGCTCCCTTTGGATCGGCAAAACCTTCCGGCTGCATCATATACAACTCTTCTTCCAGAAATCCATTCAGGAATGCAGTTTTGACATCCATCTGCCAAATTTCATAATCATAAAATGCGGCAATTGCTAACATGATTCGGACAGACTTAAGCATCGCTACGGGTGAGAAGGTCTCATCATAGTCAATCCCTTGAACTTGTCAAAAACCTTTTGCGACAAGTTGAGCTTTGTAGACAGTAACATTACCATCAGCGTCAGTCTTCTTCTTGAAGATCCATTTATTCTCAATTGCTTGTCGATCATTGGGCAAGTCAACCAAAGTCCACACTTTTTTCTCATACATGGATCCCATCTCAGATTTCATGGCTTCAAGCCATTTTGCGGAATCTGGGCTCACCATCGCTTCTTCATAATTCGTAGGTTCATCATGATCTAGTAGCATAACTTCCAGAACAGGATTACCGTATCACTCTGGTGCGGATCTTACTCTGTTTGATCTATGAGGTTTAGTAGTAACTTGTTCTGAAGTTTCATGATCATCATCATTAGCTTCCTCACTAATTGGTGTAGGTGTCACAGAAACTGGTTTCTGTGATGTACTACTTTCCAATAAGGGAGCATGTACAGTTACCTCATCAAGTTCTACTTTCCTCCCACTCACTTCTTTCGAGAGAAACTCCTTCTCTAGAAAAACTCTGAATTTAGCAACAAAAGTCTTGCCTTCGGATCTGTGATAGAAGGTGTACCCGAACAGTCTCCTTTGGGTATCCTATGAAGACACATTTCTCCGATTTGGGTTCGAGCTTATCAGGTTGAAGCTTTTTCACATAAGCATCGCAGCCCCAAACTTTCAAAAACGACAACTTTGGTTTCTTGCCAAACCACAGTTCATAAGACGTCGTCTCAACAGATTTCGATGGTGTCCTATTTAACGTGAATGCAGCCGTCTCTAAAGCATAACCCCAAAATGATAACGGTAAATCAGTAAGAGACATCATAGATCGCACCATATCTAATAAAGTACGATTACGACGTTCGGACACACCATTACGCTGTGGTGTTCCGGGTGGCGTGAGTTGCGAAACTATTCCGCATTGTTTCAAATATAGACCAAACTCGTAAATCAAATATTCTCCTCCATGATCAGATCGTAGAAACTTTATTTTCTTGTTACGATAATTTTCAACTTCACTCTGAAATTCTTTGAACTTTTCAAATGTTTCAGACTTATGTTTCATTAAGTAGATGTACCCATATGTGCTTAAATCATCTGTAAAGGTGAGAAAATAATGATATCTGCCATGAGCCTCAACATTCATTGGACCACATACATCTGTATGTATGATTTCCAACAAATCCGTTGCTCTCTCCATAGTACCAGAGAACGGCGTTTTAGTCATCTTACCCATGAGGCACGGTTTGCAAGTACCAAGTGATTCATAATCAAGTGGTTCCAAAAGTCCATCAGTATGGAGTTTCTTCATGCGCTTTATACCGATATGACCTAAACGGCAGTGCCACAAATAAGTTGCACTATCATTATCAACTCTGCATCTTTTGATTTCAACATTATGAATATGTGTATCACTACTATTGAGATTCATCAAAAATAGACCACTCTTCAAGGGTGCATGACCATAAAAGATATTACTCATATAAATAGAACAACCATTATTCTTTGATTTAAATGAATAACCGTCTCGCATCAAACAAGATCCAGATATAATATTCATGCTCAACACTGGCACCAAATAACAATTATTTAGGTCTAATACTAATCCCGAAGGTAGACGTAGAGGTAGCGTGCCGACCGCGATCACATCGACTTTGGAACCATTTCCCACGCGCATCGTCACCTCGTCCTTAGCCAATCTTCGCTTGATCCATAGCCCCTGCTTCGAGTTGCAAATGTTAGCAACAGAACCAGTATCAAATACCCAGGTGCTACTGCGAGCATTAGTAAGGTACACATCAATAACATGTATATCACATATACCTTTGTTCACTTTGCCATCCTTCTTATCCGCCAAATACTTGAGGCAGTTCCGCTTCCAGTGACCAGTCTGCTTGCAGTAGAAGCACTCAGTTTCAGGCTTAGGTCCAGACTTGGGTTTCTTCTCCTGAGCAACAACTTGCTTGATGTTCTTCTTGAAGTTCCCCTTCTTCTTCCCCTTGCCCTTTTTCTTGAAACTAGTGGTCTTATTGACCATCAACACTTGATGCTCCTTCTTGATTTCTACCTCCGCGACTTTTAGCATTGCGAAGAGCTCAGGAATAGTCTTATTCATCCCTTGCATATTATAGTTCATCATGAAGCTTTTGTAGCTTGGTGGCAGTGATTGAAGAACTCTGTCAATGACACTATCAACAGGAAGATTAACTCCCAGTTGAGTCAAGTGATTACGATACCCAGACATTTTGAGTATATGTTCACTGACCGAACTATTCTCCTCCATCTTGCAGCTATAGAACTTATTGGAGACTTCATATCTCTCAATCTGGGCATTTGCTTGAAATATTAACTTCAACTCCTGGAACATCTCATATGCTCCATGACGTTCAAAACATCGTTGAAGTCCCGATTCTAAGCCATAAAGCATGGCACACTGAACTATCGAGTAGTCATCAGCTTTGCTCTGCCAGATGTTCATAACATCTGGTGTTGCTCCTGCAGCAGGCTTGGCACTTAGCGGTGCTTCCATGACGTAATTCTTCTGTGCAGCAATGAGGATAATCCTCAAGTTACGGACCCAGTCCGTGTAATTGCTACCATCATATTTCAACTTTGCTTTCTCAAGGAACGCATTAAAATTCAATGGAACAACAGCACGAGCCATCTATCTACAATTAAACATAGACAAGGAAGATACTATCAGGTACTAAGTTCATGATAAATTTAAGTTTAATTAATCATATTACTTAAGAACTCCCACTTAGAAAGATATCCCTCTAATCCTCTAAGTGATCACGTGATCCAAATCAACTAAACCATGTCCGATCATCACGTGAGATGGAGTAGTATCAATGGTGAACATCAATATGTTGATCATATCTACTATATGATTCACGCTCGACCTTTCGGTCTCCGTGTTCCGAGGCCATATCTATTATATGCTAGGCTCGTCAAGTTAAATCTGAGTATTCCGCGTGTGCAACTGTTTTGCACCCGTTGTATTTGAACGTAGAGCCCATCACACCCGATCATCACATGGTGTCTCAGCACGAAGAACTTTCGCAACGGTGCATACTCAGGGAGAACACTTATACTTTGATAATTTAGTGAGGGATCATCTTATAATGCTACCGTCAATCAAAGCAAGATAAGATGCATAAAAGATAAACATCACATGCAATCAATATAAGTGATATGATATGGCCATCATCATCGTGTGCTTGTGATCTCCATCTCCGAAGCATCGTCATGATCACCATCGTCACCGGCGCGACACCTTGATCTCCATCGTAGCATCGTTGTCGTCTCGCCAATCTTATGCTTCCACGACTATCACTACCGCTTAGTGATAAAGTAAAGCATTACAGCGCGATTGCATTGCATACAATAAAGCGACAACCATATGGCTCCTGTCAGTTGCCGATAACTCGGTTACAAAACATGATCATCTCATACAATAAAATTTAGCATCATGTCTTGACCATATCACATCACAACATGCCCTGCAAAAACAAGTTAGACGTCCTCTACTTTGTTGTTGCAAGTTTTACGTGGCTGCTACGGGCTTAGCAAGAACCGTTCTTACCTACGCATCAAAACCACAACGATAGTTTGTCAAGTTGGTGCTGTTTTAACCTTCGCAAGGACCAGGCGTAGCCACACTCGGTTCAACTAAAGTTGGAGAAACTGACACCCGCCAGCCACCTGTGTGCAAAGCACGTCGGTAGAACCAGTCTCGCGTAAGCGTACGCGTAATGTCGGTCCGGGCCGCTTCATCCAACAATACCGCTGAACCAAAGTATGACATGCTGGTAAGTAGTATGACTTATATCACCCACAACTCACTTGTGTTCTACTCGTGCATAACATCAACGCATAAAGCCTAGGCTCGGATGCCACTGTTGGGGAACATAGTAATTTCAAAATTTTCCTATGCACACGCAAGATCATGGTGATGCATAGCAACGAGAGAGGAAAGTGTTGTCTACGTACCCTCGTAGACCGGAAGCGGAAGCGTTAGCACAACGCAGTTGATGTAGTCGTACGTCTTCACGACCCGACCGATCAAGCACCGAAACTACGACACCTCCGAGTTCTAGCACACGTTCAGCTCGATGACGATCCCCGGACTCCGATCCAGCAAAGTGTTTGGGATGAGTTCCGTCAGCACGACGGTGTGGTGATGGTCTTGATGTTCTACCGTCGCAGGGCTTCGCCTAAGCACCGCTACAATATTATCGAGGATTATGGTGGAGGGGGGCACCGCACACGGCTAAGAGATCAATGATCAATTGGCGTGTCTATGGGGTGCCCCCTGCCCCCGTATATAAAGGAGTGGAGGAGGGGGCCGGCCAAGGAGGGTGGTGCGCCCTAAGGGGGGAGTCCAACTCCCACAAGGAGTAGGACTCCCCTTTTTCCTATTAGGATTAGGAGAGGGAAGGAAGAGGAAGGAGGGAGGAAGGAAAGGGGGGGGCGGCCCCCCTCCCAATTCGGATTGGGCTTGGGGGGCGCCCCCTCCTTTGCTCCTTTCCCCTCCTTTCCACTAAGGCCCAATAAGGCCCATATACCTCCCGGGGGGTTCCGATAACCTCCTGGTGATCCGGTATTGTCCCAATCTCATCCGGAACCTCTCCGGTGTCCAAATATAGTCGTCCAATATATCGATCTTTATGTTTTGACCATTTCGAGACTCCTCGTCAAGTCCGTGATCACATCCGGGACTCCGAACAACCTTCGGTACATCAAAATATATAAACTCATAATGAAATTGTCATCGTAACATTAAATGTGCGGACCCTACGGGTATGAGAACAATGTAGAAATGACCGAGACACGTCTCCGGTTAATAACCAATAGCGGAACCTGGATGCTCATATTGGCTCCTACATATTCTACGAAGATCTTTATCGGTTAGACCGCATAACAACATACGTTTGTTCCCTTTGTCATCGGTATGTTACTTGCCCGAGATTTGATCCTCGGTATCTCAATACCTAGTTCAATCTCGTTACCGGCAAGTCTCTTTACTCGTTTCGTAATACATCATCCCACAACTAACTTATTAGTTGCAATGCTTGCAAGGCTTATGTGATGTGCATTACCGAGAGGGCCCAGAGATACCTCTCCGACAATCGGAGTGACAAATCCTAATCTCGAAATACGCCAACCCAACAAGTACCTTCGGAGACACCTGTAGAGCACCTTTATAAACACACAGTTACGTTGTGACGTTTGGTAGCACACAAAGTGTTGCTCCGGTAAACGGGAGTTGCATAATCTCATAGCCATAGGAACATGTATAAGTCATGAAGAAAGCAATAGCAACAAACTAAACGATCAAGTGCTAAGCTAACGAAATGGGTCAAGTCAATCACATCATTCTCCTAATGATGTGATCCCGTTAATCAAATGACAACTCATGTCTATGGTTAGGAAACATAACCATCTTTGATCAACAAACTAGTCAAGTAGAGGCATACTAGTGACACTATGTTTGTCTATGTATTCACACATGTATTATGTTTCTGGTTAATACAATTCTAGCATGAATAATAAACATTTATCATGATATAAGGAAATAAATAATAACTTTATTATTGCCTCTAGGGCATATTTCCTTCAACGCGCGCCACGCGAGTATAGGGGAGTACAGGTTACGTCAGGTCGTACAAGTTGTACTGTGCATGGAGCACAAGTTACATTCCACGGGAGTATACATTGCATTTTACAGTTCGTGGTGTACTTCACATGGGAAGAAGTTGCATTGTGCTGAAAGTACATGTTACACCATGTCCATGAGTAACATGTTGTACTGGACTGGGAGCACATGTTGTTTTGCACGGGAAGTACTAGTTGCAGTACATAGGGTCGCAGTAACCATGAGGGAGTACATGTAAGTTATCTCGGGGAGTACCCGACAAAATATTTTGGGAAGCACAAGTTTGTTATTAACATGAGATCTAGTTTCAAAGCTAATGACGTAAGAACACAACGGTTTAAACAACTTATGATCTAAACGCTGATACGTCTCCAACGTATCTATAATTTTTGATTGCTCCATGCTATATTAACTAATGTTTTGGACATTATTGGGGGCTTTATTATCCACTTTTATATTATTTTTGGGACTAACCTATTAACCAGAGGCCCAGCCCAGAATTGCTATTTTTTGCGTATTTCAGAGTTTCGCAGAAAAGGAATATCAAACGGAGTCCAAACAGAATGAAACCTTCGGGAACGTGATTTTCGAAACGAACATGATTCAGGAGACTTGGATCCTACGTCAAGAAATAAAGGAGGAAGCCACGAGGTAGTGGGGCGCGCCTACCCCCCAGGCACGCTCTCCACCCTCGTGGGCCCCATGTTGCTCCACCAATGTACTCCTTCCTCCTATATATACCTACGTACCCCCAAATGATCAGAAACGGAGCCAAAAACCTAATTCCACCGCCGCAACCTTCTGTATCCACGAGATCCCATCTTGGGGCCTGTTCCGGAGCTCCGCCGGAAGGGGCATCCATCACGGAGGGCTTCTACATCAATACCATAGCCTCTCCGATGAAGTGTGAGTAGTTTACCTCAGACCTTCGGGTTCATAATTATTAGCTAGATGGCTTCTTCTCTCTTTTTGGATCTCAATACAATGTTCTCCCCCTCTCTTGTGGAGATCTATTCGATGTAATCTTATTTTTGCGGTGTGTTTGTTGAGACCGATGAATTGTGGGTTTATGATCAAGATTATCTATGAACAATATTTGAATCTTCTCTGAATTCTTTTATGTATGATGGGTTATCTTTGCAAGTCTCTTCGAATTATCAGTTTGGTTTGGCCTACTAGATTGATCTTTCTTGCAATGGGAGAAGTGCTTAGCTTTGGGTTCAATCTTGCGGTGTCCTTTCCCAGTGATAGTAGGGGCAGCAAGGCACGTATTGTATTGTTGCCATCGAGGATAACAAGATGTTCTTTTAATCATATTGCATGAATTTATCCCTCTACATCATGTCATCTTGCTTTAGGTGGTACTCTGTTTTCATGAACTTAATACTCTAGATGCATGCTGGATAGCGGTTGATGAGTGGAGTAATAGTAGTAGATGCAGGCAGGAGTCGGTCTACTTGTCTCGGACGTGATGCCTATATACATGATCATACCTAGATATTCTCATAACTATGCTCAATTCTGTCAATTGCTCAACAGTAATTCGTTCACCCACCCTAAAATACTTATGCTCTTGAGAGAAGCCACTAGTGAAATCTATGGCCCCCGGGTCTATCTTTATCGTATTAATCTTCCAGTACTTAGTTATTTCCTTTGCTTTTTACTTTGCTTTTATTTTACTTTGCATCTTTATCACAAAAATACCAAAAATATTATCCTATCATATCTATCAGATCTCACTCTTGTAAGTGACCGTGAAGGGATTGACAACCCCTTATCGCGTTGGTTGCGAGGAGTTATTTGTTTTGTGCAGGTACGAGAGACTCACGCGTAGCCTCCTACTGGATTGATGCCTTGGTTCTCAAAAACTGAGGGAAATACTTACGCTACTTTGTTGCATCATCCTTTCCTCTTCAAGGAAATCCAACGTAGTGCTCAAGAGGTAGCAAGAAGATTTCTGGCGCCGTTGCCGGGGAGTCTATGCAAAAGTCAACATACCAAGTACCCATCACAACCCTTATCTCCCGCATTACATTATTTGCCATTTGCCTCTCATTTTCCTCTCCCCCACTTCACCCTTGCCGTTTTATTCACCCTCTCTCTTTCTATCCTCCCTCTCTTTCTCTATTTACCTCTTTTCGCCCATTTCTTGTTTGCTCGTGTGTTGAATTGCTTGCTTGTCGCTATGGCTAGTCCCTTATCCACTCCGTTGTCCCCTGAGTTTGGAAGTCTTTCACTTCAAACAAAGACAAGGAGAAAACTTAAAAGATGCCTGGTTGAGGATAATGGAGTCTTATCGTAATTGTACCTTTGAAGTGAACCTGAGAATTTTGCTTCACAATTTCTATGTTGGATTAAATATGTCTCATAGACAACTCTTGGATTGCGTTGCCAAAGGCAATTTTATTGAAATTGATCCCCGTATTGTGCTTGAAATTATAGAAGGTATAGTGGGAACACTACCTCCACAAAAGGGGCCTCATCCTACCCAGGAAGAGACACAAGTTTTTGAAAAAAATTGTGAAGTTACTAAGATTTTACAAAAGTCTCTTGAACCTCTTAAGAACGTTAGCGGAAATATTCACCGCATGAATATGTTGATTACTCTTTGCAATAAGCGGTTGGATTCTTTAGATCTAAAAATTTCAGAATATGAAGGGAAACGTAAAGAACCTCCCGGATTCAAGCTTGATTCCGCTAAAAAGTTGAAAACCAAAGATGGCAATACCTAGATCTATCCTTGCTTTTTATGCCTAGCTAGGGGCGTTAAACGATAGCGCTTGTTGGGAGGCAACCCAATTTTATTTTTATTCCTTGATTTTTGCTCCTGTTTAGTAATAAATAATTTACCTAGCCTCTGTTTTGGTTGTTTTTTTGTGTTTAATTAGTGTTTGTGCCAAGTAGAACCGTTGGGAAGACTTGGGGAAAGTCTTGATATCTTGCTGTAAAAAAAACTTTAGCGCTCACGAGAACTGCTACCATTTTTATTTGGAAACTGCTATTTAGTTAATTCCTTTTGCAGATGATTAATATATAAATTCCTCACGTCCAGAAATTTATTTTAGAATTTTGGGTTCCAGATCTTGCGCTAGTTACAGATTACTACAGACTGTTATGTTTTTGACAGATTCTGTTTTTCATGTGTTGTTTGCTTATTTTGATGAATCTATGGCTAGTAAAATAGTTTATAAACCATAGAAAAGTTGGAATACAGTAGGTTTAACACCAATATAAATAAAGAATGAGTTCATTACAGTACCTTGAAGTGGTATTTTGTTTTCTTTCGCTAACGGAGCTCACGAGATTTTCTACCTTAAGTTTTGTGTTGTGAAGTTTTCAAGTTTTGGGTAAAGATTTGATGGATTATGGAACAAGGAGTGGAAAGAGCCTAAGCTTGGGGATGCCCATGGCACCCCCAAGATAATCTATGGACACCTAAAAGCCAAAGCTTGGGGATGCCCCAGAAGGCATCCACTCTTTCGTCTACTTCCATCGGTAACTTTACTTGGAGCTATATTTTTATTCACCACATGATATGTGTTTTAGTTGGAGCGTCTTGTATGATTTGAGTCTTTGCTTTTTAGTTTACCACAATCATCCTTGTTGTACACACCTTTTGAGAGAGCCATACATGATTTGGAATTTGTTAGAATACTCTATGTGCTTCACTTATATCTTTTGAGTTATATAGTTTTGCTCTAGTACTTCACTTATATCTTTTAGAGCACGGTGGTGGATTTGTTTTATAGAAACTATTGATCTCTCATGCTTCACTTAGATTATTTTGAGAGTCTTAAATAGCATGGTAATTTGCTTAAATAATCCTAATATGCTAGGTATACAAGATTAATAATACAATTCTCTTATGAGTGTGTTGAATACTAAGAGAAGTTCGATGCTTGATGATTGTTTTGAGATATGGAGGTAGTGATATTAAAGTTGTGCTAGTTGAGTAGTTGTGAAATTGAGAAATAGTTGTGTTGAAGTTTGCAAGTCCCGTAGCATGCACGTATGATAAACATTATGTAACAAATTTGAAACATGAGGTGTTCTTTGATTGTCCTCCTTATGAGTGGCGGTCGGGGACGAGCGATAGTCTTTTCCTACCAATCTATCCCCCTAGGAGCATGTGCATAGTGCTTGGTTTTTGATGACTTGTAGATTTTTGCAATAAGTATATGAGTTCTTTATGACTAATGTTGAGTCCATGGATTATACGCACTCTCACCCTTCCATCATTGCTAGCCTCTTCGGTACCGTGCATTGCCCTTTCTTATATTGAGAGTTGGTGTAAACTTCACTGGTGCATCCAAACCCCATGATATGATACACTCTTTCACACATAAACCTCCTTATATCTTCCTCAAAACAGCCACCATACCTACCTATTATGGCATTTCCATAGACATTCCGAGATATATTGCCATGCAACTTTCCACCATTTCGTTTATCATGACACGTTCATCATTGTCATATTGCTTTGCATGATCATGTAGTTGACATCGTATTTGTGGCAAAGCCACCGTTCATAATTTTTTATACATGTCACATTTGATTCATTGCATATCCCGGTACACGGCCGGAGGCATTCATATAGAGTCATCTTTTGTCCTAGCATTGAGTTGTAATCATTGAGTTGTAAATAGATAGAAGTGTGATGATCATCATTTTCTAGAGCATTGTCCCAAGTGAGGAATAAAAAAAATAAAAAAAGAGAAGGCCCAAAAAAAGAGAAAAAGACAGAACGGACAATGCTACTATCCTTTGCCACACTTGTGCTTCAAAGTAGCACCATAATCTTCATGATAGAGAGTCTTTTGTTTTGTCACTTTCATATACTAGTGGGAATTTTTCATTATAGAACTTGGCTTGTATATTCCAACAATGGGCCTCCTCAAGTGCCCTAGGTCTTCGTGAGCAAGCAAGTTGGATGCACACCCACTTAGTTTCTTTTGTTGAGCTTTCATACATTTATAGCTTTAGTGCATCCGTTGCATGGCAATCCCTACTCCTTGCATTAACATCAATCGATGGGCATCTCCATAGCCCATTGATTAGCCTCGTTGATGTGAGATTTTCTTCTTTTTTGGCTTCTCCACATAACCCCCATCATCATATTCTATTCCATCCATAGTGCTATGTCCATGGCTCGCGCTCATATATTGCGTGAAAGTTTATAGGTTTGAGATTACTAAAGTATGAAACAATTGCTTGGCTTGTCATCGGGGTTGTGCACGATGAGAGCATTCTTGTGTGACGAAAATGGAGCATGACTGAACTATATGATTTTGTAGGTATGAACTTTCTTTGGCCATGTTATTTTGAGAAGACATAATTGCTTAGTTAGTATGCTTGAAGTATTATTATTTTTATATCAATATGAACTTTTATCTTGACTCTTTCGGATCTGAATATTCATACCATAATTAAGAAGAATTGCATTAAAATTATGCCAAGTAGCACTCCGCATCGAAATTATCTTTTTTATCATTTACCTACTCGAGGACGAGCAGGAATTAAGCTTGGGGATGCTTGATACGTCTCCAACGTATCTATAATTTTTGATTGCTCCATGCTATATTATCTACTGTTTTGGACATTATTCGGCTTTATTTTGCATTTTTATATTATTTTTGGGACTAACCTATTAACCGGAGGCCCAGCCCAGAATTGCTGTTTTTTTGCCTATTTCAGAGTTTTGCAGAAAAGGAATATCAAACGGAGTCTAAACGGTATGAAACCTTCGGGAACGTGATTTTCGGAACAAACATGATCCGGGAGACTTGGACCCTACGTCAAGAAATAAAGGAGGAAGCCACGAGGTAGGGGGCGCGCCTACCCCCCAGGCGCGCCCTCCACCCTCGTGGGCCCCCTGTTGCTCCACCGACGTACTCCTTCCTCCTATATATACCTACGTACCCCCAAACGATCAGAAACGGAGCCAAAAACCTAATTCCACCGCCGCAACCTTCTGTATCCATGAGATCCCATCTTGGGGCCTGTTCCGAAGCTCCGCCGGAGGGGGCATCCATCACAGAGGGCTTCTACATCAACACCATAGCCTTTCCGATGAAGTGTGAGTAGTTTACCTCAGACCTTCGGGTCCATAGTTATTAGCTAGATGACTTCTTCTCTCTTTTTGGATCTCAATGTTCTCCCCCTCTCTTGTGGAGATCTATTCGATGTAATCTTCTTTTTGCGGTGTGTTTGTTGAGACCGATGAATTGTGGGTTTATGATCAAGATTATCTATGAATAATATTTGAATCTTCTCTGAATTCTTTTATGTATGATGGGTTATCTTTGTAAGTCTCTTCGAATTATCAGTTTGGTTTGGCCTACTAGATTGATCTTTCTTGCAATGGGAGAAGTTCTTAGCTTTGGGTTCAATCTTGCGGTGTCCTTTCCCAGTGACAGTAGGGGCAGCAAGGCACGTATTGTATTGTTGCCATCGAGGATAACAAGATGGTTTTTTACCATATTGCATGAATTTATCCCTCTACATTATGTCATCTTGCTTAAGGCGTTACTCTGTTTTCATGAACTTAATACTCTAGATGCATGTTGGATAGCGGTCGATGAGTGGAGTAATAGTAGTAGATGCAGGCAGGAGTCGGTCTACTTGTCTCGAACGTGATGCCTATATACATGATCATACCTAAATATTCTCATAATTATGCTTAATTCTGTCAATTGATCAACAGTAATTCGTTCACCCACCGTAAAATACTTATGCTCTTGAGAGAAGCCACTAGTGAAACTTATGGCCCCGGGGTCTATCTTCATCATATTAATCTTCCAATACTTAGTTATTTCCTTTGCTTTTTACTTTGCATCTTTATCGCAAAAATACCAAAAATATTATCCTATCATATCTATCAGATCTCACTCTCGTAAGTGACTGTGAAGGAATTGGCAACCCCTTATCGCGTTGGTTGCGAGGAGTTATTTGTTTTGTGCAGGTACGAGGGACTCGGGTGTAGCCTCCTACTGGATTGATACCTTGGTTCTCAAAAACTGACGGAAATACTTACGCTACTTTGCTGCATCATCCTTTTCTTTTAAAGAAATCCAACGTAGTGCTTAAGAGGTAGCAAACGCGCAATTTAAGAGGGTTTCTTTTTAAAATTAAAACCAACAAAGAAAACACGTACAAGCAACCTTTCCATCCCTGGTAAACTGCGCCAAGAAGTCTGGGAATAACTCTTTTTTTTTAGCAAAAGCAGCTAGGCTTTATTAATCAATGATAATGTTTACAGGAATAGATTTCACATCATGAGGCCCAGCCACACATGTCTACCGAGAGAAAGGGAAAGACCAAACGAGCTAAGATATGGGCTTCGAAATTCGAAGCTCATGACTCAACTTGAAAACATACTTTTTTTACAGTAATCACTAATCTCTCTGATGAGCTTCTGTAGTTTCCATCTACACCTTGGTCTATGTGGTTGATAACTTGCTTGCAGTCCAAACCGATGAACAAGTGTCGCATTTTGGGAATAACTCTAGCAAAAGGGTACTCCTATAGGGCGCCTTCACCACCGGCTAGAGGATTGTCGCCCACGCGCCCACGAACTGGGACGGCCCAGATTGCCTCATTCGCTGTCCCACATCGCCTGGTTCGCTCGATTGCAGTTGACTGGTCGACAGTTGACATTTGAAAAAATAACATATTTTTTTTTAAATCCGGCAAAAATTGAAAAAATGGAAAAAATAAATGTTCATGAATTCTGAAAGAGAGTTCGCAAACTTTTGAAAAGTTCATCCATTTTGAAAAAAAATCATCGAATTTGAAATAAAGTTCAACAATTTGGAAAAAACATAAAATTTAAAAAAAGTTTATCCATTTGAAAAAAGATCATAGATTTTGAAAAAAGTTCACCGATTCGAGATAAAGTTCATGAATTTGAAAAAAAAGTTCAAAAATTTGAAAAAAAAGTTCACGCACTTATCAGAAAAGAAGAAAGAAAAAAGGAATAAACCAAACAAAACCATTTCCAAGAAAAAGGAAAGAAGGAAGAAGAAAAGGATGAAAAGGCTGTAAGTAAACACGAACACGTGAGTTACCCGAGTGGTAAGGGCAGCGCACAAGTAGTTGCGAGATCGCCGGTTCAAATCGCACCCTCGCTATTGAGTACTCCTTCGGGAGCCACCCCCCCCCCCCCAAGGGTCGCTTGGGGTGGGCTGGGAGCCGTCACTTGCTCTTAGCCGCTGCCATGTGTCGCGCTCTGGGTGCTTCCTTAGTTTTTTTCTCTATGTGTTTTTGGCTTTTAGATAATTTCCTTTTCGGTTTTTCTCTTTCCCCCCGGTTTTCTTAGGATTTAGACAAAAAATTGGTTATTTTTGCTCAAAAATGTCTCTTTTTTTCTACCACAAGAGGCACATATTTAATTCTCGTGGAGGCACAGATTTTCTTTTAGAGGAGGCACGGGCGTGCCTCTCGGGAAGGAAAAAAATGTGTTTTCTTTTTTTTTGTTCCTGCGAGAGGAAGGGATTTATTTCTCGTGGAGGCACGGGTTTGATTCTGCCTCTCGGAAAGGAAAAAAATGTGTGTTTTTTGTTTCGCAAGAGGCACACATTTACTTTTCATGGAGCACGAATTTGTTTACGCGAGAGGCACATGCGTGCCTCTCAGAAAGGGGAAACACTTGTTTTCAAATTTGCTTCCAAGAGGCATGAATGTGCCTTTCGGAAAGGTAAAAAACGCATGCCTCTTTGGAAAGGGGAAAAAGGTGCTTCTGGTTTGGGTTTTTCCAAAATAAAAAAAAACGTGTTCCAGGTTCGGGCTTTTTTGTCCGGTTTTTTTTGAAAAAAAATATTCGTCGAAAACTATCAACATGGGATCTAGTTTTGAAGATCTCGACGCGAGGGACCCAACGGCGAAAATGCTGCAAGATTTAGTCGCATGGTTTAAGAGATAAAACATTTTAAATAAACGAATCTGGGAAGGCGGGAGTGTTCTTTGGAAGGAGTACTTCTCAATTACTGATTTGGAAGAGACGGGTAGGATGGGCCGTGCTCAGCATTTAACTTCATGCTGGGCCCGTGTCACAGCACCAGCGTTAGCCTGGGCAGCCCATATTACTGCGCTTGACCGGTTCAAGTTTTTGGCGCCAGTGCGGATCCCTTTCTCTGCTGCCCTGCAATTGGCGCCCGCTCCCCTCCACGCTGACACACACACGTCGCCGCCCAATGCCAACCTTCCACATGGAGGCGCATGGCACCAAACCATCTTACTACCAGGTCAACCAGCATCTCCACAGGCCACAGCATACGCCGCCGCATAAACATCTCCGCCGGCCGCGCGGCGCTCGCACGCCAACTGCCAACGCCACCATAAGTACCTTCTTCACACCGGTTAGGCCCCTTCACCCGCTCCAAGCCGCATCCTTCCATCCATCCATCCTTCCCAGCACGCAGCCAGCTGATCGAGCTCATCGATCCCTCCCCCTCCTCCTCCTCCTCCTCTGTTAAACAGCGTTGCACCGAGAGAGACAGATACCAGAGGCGTCCATGGGCTCCGGGACGAGCTCCTGCTGCGGCGGCGCCGAGAAGGTGGGGCACGGGTGCGTGAGCGCGTCATCGGGCGCCGCGGCGGGGACGGGCAGCGGCGGCGGCAGCACGTGGAGGATCTACAGCTACAAGGAGCTCCACGCCGCCACGGGCGGCTTCAGCGAGGAGAACAAGCTCGGCGAGGGCGGCTTCGGCAGCGTCTACTGGGGCAAGACCCCCGACGGCGTCCAGATCGCCGTCAAGCGCCTCAAGCCCAACAACAACAACTCCAAGGCCGAGATGGAGTTCGCCGTCGAGGTCGAGGTGCTCGCCCGCGTCCGCCACCGCAACCTGCTGGGGCTCCGCGGGTACTGCGCCGGCGCCGCCGCCGACCAGCGCATGATCGTGTATGATTACATGCCCAACCTCAGCCTCCTGTCCCACCTCCACGGCCAGTTCGCCTCCGACGCCACCCTCGACTGGCGCCGCCGTGTGGGTGTGGCCGTTGGTGCCGCCGAGGCGCTTGTGCACCTCCACCACGAGGCTTCTCCCAGCATCATCCACCGGGACATCAAGGCCAGCAACGTGCTGCTTGACTCCGACTTCGCGCCGCTCGTCGCTGATTTTGGGTTCGCCAAGCTCGTCCCCGACGGCGTCTCGCACATGACCACCAGGGTCAAGGGCACCCTCGGCTACCTCGCGCCGGAGTACGCCATGTGGGGCAAGGTCTCCGGGGCGTGCGACGTGTACAGCTTCGGCATCCTTCTCGTCGAACTGGTGTCGGGCAGGAAGCCTATCGAGAGGCTGCCGTCGGGTGCCAAGCGCACCATCACCGAGTGGGCGGAGCCCCTCATCGCGCGCGGCCGGCTCGGGGACCTCGTGGACCCGCGCCTCCGTGGCGTCTACGACGCGGCGGAGCTGGCGCGCATGCTCGAGGCCGCCGCGCTCTGCGTGCAGGGGGAGCCCGAGCGGCGTCCGGACATGCGCGCCGTGGTGCGGATCCTGCGCGGCGCGACTGCCGCTCCTGACGGCGCGGCCGCGGCGGCCTCCAAGGGGGGCAACGACGCCCAGGTCCGGCCTGCGGTGAGGATGGAGAGCGTCAAGTACGCAGACCACCTTATGGAGACGGAGAACAGCGTGTACTCCGGCGACGGGGACGAGGACGAGGAAGACGACGAGAAGGAGGCCGCCGACTACAGCAGCGACGAGGTGGAGGAGTACTCGCTGATGGACGACCAGAGCAGCATGAACTTCGGCGTGTTCGGCGCCATGCCGGTGGTGCCGGTGCAGACCATGCACGACCCCTACGTCAGGAGGTTTGGAGGAAATGGCGTCAAGATATGATAATGTGCTATTCTATTGTGTGACAATGCCGGCTATGTTATATTAATTTCGTTGATGTAAACCTGTGCTTAATTAGTTGGGATCAAGCTGGTGATTAAATTTATTGTAATTTATGGGACTTGGAAGTAAGTTCTTGTTTTCATTAAACACAAAATATTAAGTTCTTGTACATGCTATCTTTGAATGAGCGCGCATGTTGGCCTAGCCCATTTGCTTGATGATCTACAGTGGGAGCCTCATGGTGAGCTTTCTACGAGGAAACCAAGAAGATGACTAGAGATTTTGTGCCATGCTGCGTGACCAAAATCTACAGGGAGAACAATGTGGCCGCACATGAGCTAGCTGCTTATGCTAGAGTCCATGGAGACTTCCTTCTTTTACCTGATGTGCCGCAGGTTTTTTCTCTTGAAACACGAGGCAAAAGCTTTGCTCGTTTCATTAATTAAGAAGAAGATTGCACAGTTAATTATGAAAATCGGGTGAAAATCGATACAAACGGGGCCAAGCCCCCACTCGTTACATGAACAAGCCAATGCGTTTCGTCGCACCACAAGGCCACACCAAAACTTGCCAACGACACATCACAAACATCACATGAGCACACTAACCGCACGCACACAGACCGACTCACGGTTGCCGAAGAGAAGAAGTCGCGACTGCTACGGGTGGAGCAGACCCGGGACTCTCCTATGCGCCACAGGATTTGAAACATGTAATCATGCCTGATGTAACCCAGAATAATTGAAATATAAGAGCTCCCTTTATCCTCCCAAAACAAAGAAAAAAGCTTCAGCAACATCTGGCAGTTGAAGTTTGGGGTGCCGCCATTTGTATGAGCAATTGAGCAGAGTAAAGTAACTTGTGTGATGCATGCATTTGTGTACATACATGTTCTCCTTTGTCAAACATATAGATAAAAATATCATTTCATTATAGCTAAATTTAGATCAGAATATCTAGTGACAGTGACTCCTGTTGGTAGTTGCCTCGAGTTGTTCGCTTGATTTCAATTCTACCATTTGGCAGTAAGGCGGGTGACGAACCATATACAGCTGCAGCTCAAGACAGACAGATAGTTGTGCCTCCCTTTTCTTCAGACAAAACAATTTGTGTGCCTTTCGAATGTTGACACAATGAATTTCAGTTCTACTAGCATGTTGTGTGGCTTGTGGATCAACGTGGGTGTAGAATTGCGGGGCGACTATCTCAATAAACGAGCTGTATTGTTCACTCGCCTGAAGGAAAATCATGTCGGGTTTTAGCTAAGCGGCCCACTTCTTCTCCGGTCCTTTTTACTCTGCATATTAGGTTTGTCTGAAGTCAATCTCATCCAACTTTGATCAAGTCTATACAAAAAATATTAACATTCATATAACAACACATTTATTATTAGATTCATCTCGGAATATATTTTCATATTATATTTATTAGATGTTATAGATGTTAATATTTTTTAATAGAGGTAAATTCACTAGGAGTCTTAGAACTTGCACGTGATGGTCAGTTTGGTGCACAAACTTGTAAAATACTCCCTCCGTCGGGAAAAAGTTGTCCACGGCACAGTGTATTTATATTTTTGCAAAAAAAACCTCAGAGTTTTAAACCCGTCACGAATAACTCCATCTTCTTCCTTCGTGCTCCCCCGTCGCCCGCGCCTCGCAGTCACCGTTGGCTTCCCACCTGCGTCGCCGCCCGCCTGGACCTGCGCCGCGACCAACACCAGCGCCGCCGCCCGCCTGGACCTCCGCCGAGGCTTCCCACCTGCGGCGCCCGCCGGAAGGCAACCTGCGCTGGCGCCCGCCTCGAGCTGCGCCGCCGACCCCATTGAATCTTGCTTCACACGGTCGCCCACATGCGCCGCCCGCGGTCGCCCACCCGCGCAACCACCTTCGCCGCCCACGGCCACAAACCTGCGCCTCTGACTTCGTCCGCTTCGGCCGCCGGCGCCGTGGACAATTCCGGCCACTCCCGCCTCTGATGTTGCCACTGCTGGTGGACAACGCCGACGTGGACCTCTGATGATGCTTCTTCCATTTCTCTTGCCCCGACTCTACTCGTACTGGTGCTGGTGAGTCTGCCCCGCCCGCCTCTGCTACTGCTGCTGTTCAACTAGTGGTGTGAGTCTGAAGATTATTGTTGTGTCTGGAGAGCCTACAAAGATAATTCCTGAACCTGCAAGATAATTACTGAATTGAGTTGAGGTAGTTGAGTTGAGTTGTCATGCTGACATGGTGCAATGTTGATACAAAAAAAAAATCCAGTTAACTTTTTCAACACAAGTTAACTGCATTCAGATCTCTTGATGCTCAAAACCTGTTAATTTCTGTCAGCTTTTGATCTGTCAAGTTGATGTCAAACTTGACACATAAAGTTGATAATCAGAATATTTACAGTTCCCCAAATCACAAAACTGGATCTAAACAGTGCATCTGATAATTTTTAAGGACAGACCAAAGGAATCAGTTGTCACTGTTAATTGATTGGAAAATGCATGCTTCCATGAGTGCACTGAAAATTCAGGGAACAACTTCTATCTACACATGGTCATGCAACAGAACAACTGAGATAGGGAACTGAAATCAGTGCAAGAGCAGCGTAGGTGAGTGCAAGAGTAACAAAGTCAGGACATGGTGATATCCTCCCATCTCTAGATAAATACAGTAACAAAGTTAAGAATATGTTGAGGCATCAGTCAATCTATGTAAATCCATATTCCAGCATGGTCATATAGCAGCACCATTCATATAGCAGCAGAACTTAAATGATTCCTAGATGCACTAGTAATCATTTTGTTTAAAACTTAACAAACTTTATTTGGATTTATTTGAATTTATTTGAATCATTTGAATTTATTTGCTTTATTTGAATTTATACACCATTTGTCCAATTGCAAACATACCCAAAGTTTCCAATTAGACAGTAATGGCAAGATGCAAAATGGTGCTAGTAAATTCAGTTCTGCAAAAAACAAGACTGAAACAGGGTAGTGTTGAGCATGTCCTAGCACTAGCAGCAAATTCAGGCCAGATTTAGCCAAATTGGAAACATTATTCCTGTAGAAACAATTCAAGCAGCACAAAACTCCAATTGAGGGAAATTATTTGAATTATGCACCTTCAAGCAGCACATATACTCCAAAGGGATTGTGGCTGTTCTCCTTCTGTTCACTATGCTCTAGAAATTTAGTTGGAGTATTTGTCACTATGCTCTAGAAATACGAACAAGGGAAGTCAATTTCAAACTGATAGACTGCAGAAAACTGCCACAATCCCTTAACTAAGAGTTGATAAAAACATGTCCCTAAAACTTATTCAGCCAGTTAGGTCCCCTGTTAAGTTAACTGAATTATTCAGTCAGTTAGATCTGAACAAAGCCTCTGAAGTAACCTGCCTACTAACCCTCTCTCTTCTTCAGTAAGATCTGAACAAGACTATATCTACATACTGTTAAAGCTTCAAATTCAGAGCACTACATCATCCAGTTTGGCACTACACGCAGCTCTAAATTAAGACTAAATCAAATTTGACACAAATGCAGTACTACCTCTTTGTAGGCTTGGAAGGCACAGACAGACAGCACTAGCATTTTTGTCAAAAATTCTACTCCCTCATAAATCAATGTTGACTAAATTTTTTTAAGTGCTCTCCCTAAAAATCACTAAAGTAGGAAATCTTTAACATAATGTACCCTGCAGCTTTGTTCAATTGGTACAGTCAACAGTGGGTTTTGTTCAATTGATCAGGAGTAGGAGATCTTGGTGTCAGACCAAAAATTCAGTTATGCACACTGTTAGTTCTTATCCTCATTTTTTCACATTGGTGAAAGAGCCTGTCATTGCAAATTCAGTTAAGTGTTTGCTTGCTTTAGTTTGACAGAAATTTTGTCCTTGTAAACTTGCTGCAAGGTCAACATGTGCTGTTATAAATTGAGATATACTCTAGCTGCAGTAGTCTTAGTGATCAAAATTGCAAGCATGTCAAGTCAGAGAAGCATGTCAGCTAACTTCAGACTTAACAATAAAGATGAAAATTTCAGACTTGGCAATACAAATTCAGACTTGGCATGAGATAGATGAGCACGAGGAGGACCTGAAGGAGGAGGAGCCTGGGATGTTGAGGAGGATCCGCCTTCGTTGGGGTCGACTTCCGCAGCCGCCGCTGTCGTCTTCCCCATGCCGTCGTCGCCGGTGATGTTGAGGAGGGCCTGGAGGAGGAAGAGGAGCTGGTGGATCAGGAGCTCGAGGACGAGAGCGCCCGCCCCATGCCGTCGCCATGCTCCAGATCGAGCGCCAACTTGTCGTCATCCTCCAGATCGAGCGGTGCCTCGTCGAAGAGAACCTCACCGGAAAAAGGGATTTTTAGGGGAGAGGAGGAGCTACGCAGCGAACTGGAGCGGCGCGGCGGCGTGGAGGAGGGAGAGGAGGCGCGGGGGATCTCAGCGGGGCGAGGTAGCTCAGCGGCGCAGGGGAGCTCACCGGCGCGGCGTGGCGGGGAGGGGAGCAGCGCAACGTCGGGAAGCTGCGGGGAGAGGAGTGACGCTGCGACAGGACGAGGACTGCGGGTTTGGTCGGACAAAAGTGGAGGGTTTTTTTTTTTTGCAAAAATGTCATAAAGAGAACTTTTCCCGGACGGAGGGAGTACGTGTTTTTGTCATGAAACTTGCGCGGGCGCGCAAATACGGTCACACTTTCCAAGCATACATGGGTGTATTCGCCGCCTACGTGGCCAGGGCCCATTGTCTGTGGCTAGTGCACGTGATGTGTTTCTTTTACTTTGTACAAAAGCACTCCAGCAATAGCTGTACTTGGGTCCACCCGTCAGGGTACGTTGTGCATATATTGGGCAGGAAAAAAATCGGCTCAGCGACCTGGCGGAATGTCGCTAGCGACAACTGATTTTGCTCGCTGTTTCATTTGGACAACTAGGGTATATCACCTCTAGGATAAAATACACATTCTGAATATATTTTCTTTTCTCTAGATTTTCAAATTTAAAATTATTCCGAGTCAAACAAAATTTCTGCTGATTTGTTGGAAACAAAATTACATACATATATTTTTTTATTGAACTTATTCAAATTCAAAAAAAAGATTTTTCTGGAATTTTTTTACGTATATTCATTCTAACATATATTTTTATCTAGATTTTCCAATCTAAAATTATTTGAATTCAAACAAAATTTCCGTTGATTTGTTCGAAAGAAATTTACGTACATTCATTATGAACTCTATTTCTTTTATATAGATTATTCAAATTCAAACAAAAATTAGTTGATTTGTCCGAAAAAATTACTTACATTCATTCTGACCCATAATTTCTTTTATATAGATTTTCAAATTGAAAATTATTCGAATTCAAACAAAATTGTATTGATTTGTCCCCCAAAAATGCATACATTCATTGTGCACTATATTTCCTTTTATCCATATTTTTTAATTTTAAATTATTTAAATTCAAACAAAAATTTAGTTGTTTTCTCCAAAAAAATATGTGCATTATATTTTACATATAATTCCTTTTATCTAGCTGAAAGAAGTATATTCATTATGAACTATATTTTCTATTATCTAGATTATTCAAATTCAATACAAAATCTAGTTGATTTGTCCAAAAAAAATAAGTACACTCATTCTGCATTGTATTTTATTTTATCTTGATTTTTAATTTAAAATTAGTCGAATTGAAACAAAAATCTAATTGATTTGTCCGAAAAGTTTATCTAGAATATAAAATAATTTTCTTAAATAGGAAAAAGAATGAAGCATAAATAAGATAAATTGTGTTTATCTATTTAAATGTCATTGTGGCTGATAGTTTTTTCTTTAAAAAAAACTCATAGTGGCTATCTAAGTGAGGCGAATTGTAGCAGGCCGTATGTTCGAATACTATTGTTGCTCCAGCATTTTTCATTGTTTTAAGGTTTTTCTGCATAAATAAATAAAATGAAAGCGTGCTTTCTGGAAAAAAAGTGCACGCGGATTACCCACCGCCTCAGCCACTAACAGTGGGCCCCTACCATGTTGCCATGCCATGTGTGCACATGATACGGCCGAAATACGATAGAAATCACCGTATATGAACGGAAGGACAAGTTAGATGACCGAAAACACGTATTTTACAAAGCGGGGGGAAACCCTTTTTCTTAAAACACGTATTTTACAAGTTTATGCATCAAACTGACCGTCGCGTGCAAGTTCTATGACTTGCGGTGTATTTACCTCTTTTTAATATAAATTTGGTCAAACTTAGCAAACTTTGACTTCAGACAAAGCTAATGTGCGGAGTAAAAAGGACCAGAGGGAGTATCTTCTTCGTTTTGTTTTTTCTGCTTTTCTTTGTTTTCATTTCGTTCACGGTTTCTAGTTTTTCCTCTCTTTCTTTTTTTCTTTCTTTTTCTTTTTTCTTTCCCAATTTTCACTAGTTTTTTAAATATTTTTTATTTATTTATCTCTTTTTTGGTTTTCATTGTTTATTTCTCAGTTTTCCCTGTTTTCAATCTTTTTGCATTGGTTTTCTTCGGTTTCATCTTTTGTTTTCTTTGTTTCTCTTTTTGGGTTTTTATTGGGTTTCTTTTTTTCCTTTGTTTCTTTGTCGATTTTCATCGGTTTCTTTTTTATTCAACACATATCAACTTTTTTTAAGTACACAATGACATTTTCTGTATGCATTAGAAACATGTTTTCTATACCCATTTAACATTTTCTAAATACATGATTATGCACCAGCTTGATCCCAAATTAAGCACATGTTTACATCAACGAGATTAATATAACATAACTGGCATTGTCAATTTAAGTTCTTGTTTTCTATTAAGCAAAAAAATGAAGTTCTTGTATAATTCTTTGAATGGGTGTGCATGCAAAATTCAGGAAAATGAGAGCGCATGTTAGTCTGGCCCAATTGCTTGATGATCTTGCATGAGCTATTCATAAGTCGACTGGTTTTTTTTTCTGTAAGTCGATTTTGCGAAGCGCGAGGCCAAAGGCAGGGACGGTGGGAGGAGTGCCGGGCACGGTGAGGCCGGGCCGTGGACGAGCGACAGTCATCGATAGCCGGAAGGAGTGAGTCCAAAACTTGTCGGGTGTGGGGGGAGGGGGGCGCTGGAGCTGTTCAGCGCACGCGCTCGCGCGGGGTGGTGGGAGGGAGGCTTAGAGGGATGGCCCGGGTGGGGGAGGAGGGACGGGTAGGATGGTGTCCGGGACGGCGCGGACAGTGAACGCAGACGGCGGACGCGGACGTTTCCGTCGTAGTTGGGCTTCCGTCAACTGCTTTCCTTCAATATAGTTCGGAGTCATGTACAATGGTTGATAAGATAATCTTATCTTAATTATTGCATGTAATTTAGAGATGACAAAAAGAAATGTCTATAATGAGTCATCTCTTAGCTTTATCTTCAATACCTAGTCATTCCTAAAAATGTGGTGAGACATATTGTGCTAAGGGCATGTACAATAGATAGCCTCAAGGTGATGCCTCACATGCCATGTAGGATCGGATATGACGTAAAGTAGGTTCGGATAGGGAAGCGGGATCCTCTCCAGTAGGCGGGTGCTTGAAGAGAAAAAGTGTGGTCCGGTGACAAAAACTGAAAAGGTTGGAGTGAAAAGTAGAGATGCATGTGTATTAGAGTCTTTATTTTCTATTTCTTAATGAGGCCCACTAGTGATAGCTTGCATTGGAGAGAAAAAATCAATATAAATGCCTCAAATTACTTTTTATCATGGGGCATATGTATCCATATGCCACCATTGTACATGCCCTAAGAGATCATCTCTTGTCTTATCTTAAGTAAGATAAGACAAACTTTTTTCTTATAAGTTCTCTCTCTTCCACCTCATCATTTATTCTACGTGACACTCCCAAAAGCATCTCCAGCCAGGCCCTCAAGAAGCCTCCCCAGGCGCATTTTTAGACGCCGGCGGCCAAAAAACGACCCACTCGGGGTCCCAGGAACCAGTTTTGCGCCGGTTTTGATGAAAGTTACGGTCGGCACGCCCATTCCAAACCCAGTCCTCCGGGAGGTAGCTGGGAACGCCGGCATCTCTTTTTCGCATGCAACGGCCCACTTGCCAGCCCCAAGATCAATCTACGCATCACCAAGATCAATCTATGGAGTCATCTAGCAACGAGGGTGAAAGGAGTGCATCTACATACCCTTGTAGATCGCGCGCGGAAGCGTTCAAGAGAACAGGGTTGATGGAGTCGTACTCGTCGTGATCCAAATCACCGACGACCTAGCGCTGAACGGACGGCACCTCCGCATTCAACACACGTACGGTTGGGAAGACGTCTCCTCCAACTTGTTCCAGCAAGGGGGAATGAGAGGTTGATGAAGATCCAGCAGCACGATGGCGTGGTGGTGGAAGCAACGGTGATCTCGGCAGGGCTTCGCCAAGCATAGGGAGAGGGAGGAGTGTCACGGGAGGGAGAGGGAGAGGCCAGGGGCTAGGGTGCGGCTGCCCTCCCTCCCCCCCCCACTATATATAGGGTCCCTAGGGGGGCGCCGGCCCTAGGAGATCCAATCTCCAAGGGGGGGGCGGCGGCCAAGGGGGTGGCTTGCCCCCCAAGCCAAGTGGGGTGCCCCCACCCCTAGGGTTTCCAACCCTAGGCGCAGGGGAGGCCCAAGGGGGGCGCCCCAGCCCACTAGGGGCTGGTTCCCCTCCTACTTCAGCCCATGGGGCGATAGGTGGCCCCACCCGGTGGACCCCCGGGACCCTTCCGGTGGTCCCGGTACAATACCGAGTTGTTGGAAATATGCCCTAGAGGCAATAATAAAATCATTATTATAATATTTCCTTGTTCATGATAATTGTCTTTATTCATGCTATAATTGCGTTATCCGGAAATCGTAATACATGTGTGAATAATAGACACCAACACGTCCCTAGTAAGCCTCTAGTTGACTAGCTTGTTGATCAATAGATAGTCATGGTTTCCTGACTATGGGCATTGGATGTCATTGATAACGAGATCACATCATTAGGAGAATGATGTGATGGACAAGACCCAATCCTAAACATAGCACAAGATCGTATAGTTCGTTTGCTAGAGTTTTCCAATGTCAAGTATCCTTTCCTTAGACCATGAGATCATGTAACTCCCGGATACCGTAGGAGTGCTTTGGGTGTACCAAACGTCATAACGTAACTGGGTGACTATAAAGGTATACTACGGGTATCTCCGAAAGTGTCTGTTGGGTTGACACGGATCAAGACTGGGATTTGTCACTCCGTATGACGGAGAGGTATCACTGGGCCCACTCGGTAATGCATCATCATAATGAGCTCAAAGTGACCAAGTGTCTGGTCATGGGACCATGCATTACGGTACGAGTAAAGTGACTTGCCGGTAACGAGATTGAACGAGGTATTGGGATACCGACGATCGAATCTCAGGCAAGTAGCATACCGATTGACAAAGGGAATTGTACACGGGGTTGCTTGAATCCTTGACATCGTGGTTCATCCGATGAGATCATCGAGGAGCATGTGGGAGCCAACATGGGTATCCAGATCCTGCTATTGGTTATTGACCGGAGAGCGATCTCGGTCATGTCTACATGTCTCCCGAACCCGTAGGGTCTACACACTTAAGGTTCGGTGACGCTAGGGTTGTAGGGATATGTATATGCAGTAACCCGAATGTTGCTCGGAGTCCCGGATGAGATCCCGGACGTCACGAGGAGTTATGGAATGGTCCGGAGGTAAAGAATTATATATAGGAAGTGCTATTTCGGGCATCGGGACAAGTTTCGGGGTCACCGGTATTATACCGGGACCACCGGAAGGGTCCCGGGGGTCCACCGGGTGGGGCCACCTGCCCCGGGGGGCCACATGGGTTGTAGGGGGTGCGCCTTGGCCTATATTGGCCAAGGGCACCAGCCCCAAGAGGCCCATGCGCCTAGAGATAAGGAAGGGAAGAGTCCCAAAGGGGGAAGGCACCTCCTAGGTGCCTTGGGGAGGAGGGATTCCTCCCTTGGCCGCCGCCCCCCTAGGAGATTGGATCTCCTAGGGCCGGCGCCTCCCCTAGGCTCCCTATATATAGTGGGGAAGGAGGGCCTCTCAATCCACGCCTTTGGTGCCTCCCTCTCCCGCTCCAACACCTCCTCCTCCTCCATAGAGCTTGGCGAAGCCCTGCCGGAGTACTGCAGCTCCATCACCACCACGCCGTCGTGCTGCTGCTGGAGCCATCTTCCTCAACCTCTCCTTCCCCCTTGCTGGATCAAGAAGAAGGAGACATCACGCTGACCATACGTGTGTTGAACGCGGAGGTGCCGTCCGTTCGGCGCTAGGATCTCCGGTGATTTGGATCACGTCGAGTACGCCTTCCTCATCCCCGTTCTTTGAACGCTTCCGCGTGTGATCTACAAAGGTATGTAGATGCAATCTGATCACTCGTTGCTAGATGAACTCCTAGATGGATCTTGGTGAAACCGTAGGAAAATTTTGTTTTCTGCAACGTTCCCCAACACGAGTACCCCCGAAACTTTCCCGATGGCCAAAACTTGACTTCCTATATATAAATCTTCACCTCCGGACCATTCCGAAACTCCTCGTGACGTCCGGGATCTCATCCGGGACTCCGAACAACTTTCGGGTTACCGTACACTAATACCTCAACAACCCTAGCGTCACCGAACCTTAAGTGTGTAGACCCTACGGGTACGGGAGACACGCAGACATGACCGAGACGACTCTCCGGTCAATAACCAACAGCGGGATCTGGATACCCATGTTGGCTCCCACATGCTCCTCGATGATCTCATCGGATGAACCACGATGTCGAGCATTCAATCAATCCGTATACAATTCCCTTTGTCAATCGGTACGTTACTTGCCCGAGACTCGATCGTCGGTATCCCAATACCTCGTTCAATCTCATTACTGGCAAGTCACTTTACTCGTACCGTAATGCATGATCCCATGATCAACCACTTGGTCACATTGATCTCATTATGATGATGCATTACCAAGTGGGCCCAGAGATACCTCTCCGTCATACGGAGTGACAAATCCCAGTCTCGATTCGTGCCAACCCAACAGACACTTTCGGAGATACCTGTAGTGTACCTTTATAGTCACCCAGTTACGTTGTGACGTTTGGTACACCCAAAGCACTCCTACGGTATCCGGGAGTTGCACAATCTCATGGTCTAAGGAAATGATACTTGACATTCGGAAAAGCTATAGCAAACGAACTACACGATCTTTGAGCTATGCTTAGGATTGGGTCTTGTCCATCACATCATTCTCCTAATGATGTGATCCCGTTATCAATGACATCCAATGTCCATAGTCAGGAAACCATGACTATCTTTTGATCAACGAGCTAGTCAACTAGAGGCTCACTAGGGACGTGTTGTGGTCTATGTATTCACACATGTATTATGATTTCCAGATAACACAATTATAGCATGAACAATAGACAATTATCATGAACAAAGAAATATAATAATAACCATTTTATTATTGCCTCTAGGGCATATTTCCAACAGTCTCCCACTTGCACTAGAGTCAATAGTCTAGTTACATTGTGATGAATCGAACACCCATGCAGTTCTGGTGTTGATCATGTTTTACTCTAGGGAGAGATTTAGTCAACGGATCTGCCACATTCAGGTCCGTATGTACTTTACAAATATCTATGTCTCCATTTTGAACACTTTCACGAATGGAGTTGAAGCGACACTTGATATGCCTGGTCTTCCTGTGAAACCTGGGCTCCTTGGCAAGGGCAATAGCTCCAGTGTTATCACAGAAGAGAGTCATCAGGCCCGACGCATTGGGTATGACTCCTAGGTCGGTAATGAACTCCTTCACCCAGATTGCCTCTTGTGCTGCCTCCGAGGCTGCCATGTACTCCGCTTCACATGTAGATCCCGCCACAACGCTTTGCTTGCAACTGCACCAGCTTACTGCCCCACAATTCAAAATATACACGTATCCGGTTTGTGACTTAGAGTCATCCAGATCTATGTCGAAGCTAGCATCGACGTAACCCTTTACGACGAGCTCTTCGTCACCTCCATAAACGAGAAACATATCCTTAGTCCTTTTCAGGTACTTCAAGATATTCTTGACTGTTGTCCAGTGTTCCATGTCGGGATTACTTTGGTACCTTCCTACCAAACTTACGGCAAGGTTTACATCAGGTCTGGTACACAGCATAGCATACATGATAGACCCTATGGCCGAGGCATAGGGGACGACACTCATCTTTTCTCTATCTTCTGTCGTGGTCGGGCATTGAGACATGCTCAATCTCGTACCTTGAAATACAGGCAAGAACCCTTTTTTGACTGATCCATTTTGAACTTCTTCAATATCTTGTCAAGGTACGTACTCTGTGAAAAACCAATGAGGCGTCTCGATCTATCTCTATAGATCTTGATGCCTAATATATAAGCAGCTTCTCCAAGATCCTTCATTGAAAAACACTTGTTCAAGTAGGACTTTATGCTTTCCAAGAATTCTATATCATTTCCCATCAACAGTATGTCATCCACATACAATATGAGAAATGCTACAGAGCTCCCACTCACTTTCTTGTAAATGCAGGCTTCTCCATAAGTCTGCGTAAACCCAAACACTTTAATCATCTCATCAAAACGAATGTTCCAACTCCGAGATGCTTGCACCAGCCCATAAATCGAGCGTTGGAGCTTGCAGACCTTGTCAGCATTCTTAGGATCGACAAAACCTTCCGGCTGCATCATATACAATTCTTCCTTAAGGAAACCATTAAGGAATGTCGTTTTGACGTCCATTTGCCATATCTCATAATCATAGAATGCGGCAATTGCTAACATGATTCAGATGGACTTCAGCTTCGCTACGGGTGAGAAAGTCTCATCGTAGTCAACCCCTTGAACTTGTCGATAACCCTTAGCGACAAGCCGAGCTTTATAGATGGTTACGTTACCATCTGCGTCTGTCTTCTTCTTAAAGATCCATTTATTTTCTATGGCTCGACGATCATCGGGCAAGTCAGTCAAAGTCCATACTTCATTTTCATACATGGATCCTATCTCGGATTTCATGGCTTCCAGCCATTTGTCGGAATCTGGGCCCGCCATCGCTTCTTCATAGTTTGAAGGTTCACCATTGTCTAACAACATGATTTCCAAGACAGGGTTGCCGTACCACTCTGGTGCGGAACGTGTTCTTGTGGACCTACGAAGTTCAGTAGCAACTTGATCTGAAGTTTCATGATCATCATCATTAACTTCCTCTCTAGTCGGTGCAGGTACCTCAGGAACAATTTCCTGAGCTGCACCACTCTCCGGTTCAAGAGGTAATACTTCATCAAGTTCTACTTTCCTCCCACTTATTTCTTTCGAGAGAAACTCTTTCTCTAGAAAGGATCCATTCTTGGCAACAAAGATCTTGCCTTTGGATCTGAGGTAGAAGGTATACCCAATAGTTTCTTTAGGGTATCCTATGAAGACGCATTTTTCCGATTTGGATTCGAGCTTTTCAGGTTGAAGTTTCTTGACATAAGCATCGCATTCCCAAACTTTTAGAAACGACAGCTTAGGTTTCTTCCCAAACCATAATTCATACGGTGTCGTCTCAACGGATTTCGACGGAGCCCTATTTAAAGTGAATGTGGCAGTCTCTAAAGCATAGCCCCAAAATGACAGCGGTAAATCGGTAAGAGACATCATAGATCGCACCATATCCAATAGATTGCGATTACGACGTTCGGACACACCATTACGCTGAGGTGTTCCAGGCGGCGTGAGTTGTGAAACTATTCCATATTTCCTTAAGTGTGTGCCAAATTCACGACTCAAGTATTCTCCCCCACGATCTGATCGCAAGAACTTGATTTTCTTGTCACGTTGATTCTCAACCTCACTCTGAAATTCCTTGCACTTTTTAAAGGTCTCAGACTTGTGTTTTATTAAGTAGACATACCCATATCTACTCAAGTCGTCAGTGAGGGTGAGAACATAATGATAGCCACCGCGAGCCTCAACACTCATTGGACCGCACACATCAGTATGTATGATTTCCAATAAGTTGGTTGCTCGCTCCATTGTTCCTGAGAACGGAGTCTTGGTCATTTTACCCATGAGGCATGGTTCGCACGTGTCAAATGATTCGTAATCAAGAGACTCCAAAAGTCCATCTGCATGGAGCTTCTTCATGCGTTTGACACCTATGTGACCAAGGCGGCAGTGCCACAAGTATGTGGGACTATCATTATCAACCTTACATCTTTTGGTATTCACACTATGAATATGTGTAACATTACGCTCAAGATTCATTAAGAATAAACCATTCACTAGCGGAGCATGACCATAAAACATATCTCTCATATAAATAGAACAACCATTATTCTCGGATTTAAATGACTAGCCATATCGAATTAAACGAGATCCTGATACAATGTTCATGCTCAAAGCTGGCACTAAATAACAATTATTGAGGTTTAAAACTAATCCCGTAGGTAAATGTAGAGGCAGCGTGCCGACGGCGATCACATCGACCTTGAAACCACTAGTGCAGAACCGGGCAATAGCACCGGTTCGTAAGGGCCTTTAGTGCCGGTTTGGTAACCGGTGCTAAAGTGTAGGCACTAAAGGCCCTCCCCCTCTTAGTACCGGTTCAGCACGAACCGGTGCTAAAGGGTAACCACGTGGCACGAGCCAGCTTCGGGGGCAAGGAGCCCTTTAGTACCAGTTGGTGTCACCAACCGGTATTAAAAGGTTGGGGGGGTTGGGTTTATGATTTCTTTTTAATTTAATTTTGTGTTTTCCATTTAATTATTTTTCGTTTGCTGGTATTTTACGATACTACATATTGTACACGTTATGCATATATATAAATAGAATTTCTAGTAGAACCGATCAT